>NC_141875.1:174041146-174345918 GCF_056163025.1 Triticum urartu
GTGTGGAGGAACAATGCTCCCCAAGAAGCCACTAGGGCCACCGTAATCTCCTCACACCCTCGCACAATGCAAGATGTCGTGATTCCACTAAGGGACCCTTGAGGGCGGTCACCGAACCCGTACAAATGGCAACCCTTGGGGGCGGTCACCGAACCCGTACAAATGGCAAACCTTGGGGGCAGTCACCGAACCCGTACACTTTGGCAACCCTTGGGGGCGGTCACCGGTACCCATCAAATTGCTCGGGGCGATCCCCACAACCTAATTGGAGATCCCGACACTTGCCTAGAGCTTTACACCACAATGGTTGAGGTCCGAACACCACCAACCATCTAGGGCGCCCAAGCACCCAAGAGGAACAACTCTAGGGTACCAAGCACCCAAGATGATGCGGGGCTAACCCGGTGTAGGCCGATCTTTCACGATTGCAGTGGATTCCCTCGAAGAACACGAAGAACATGGGGAAGAACAGGGAGAAATCACAAGGGGAAACACTCAAGAACAAGTCCAATCACACATCCACTAAACAATCAAACACACAAGATCCACAAGGTACATGAACAACAAAGGGGAAGATACAAGGTAGAGTTCATCCCAAATCCAAAGGAGATGGGGGCTTGATGATCTAGATAGATCCTTCCCCGAAGGGGTCTTGATATCCCTCGGGATCTTCTCCGAGGAGGTCTTGGCCTCCAATGGAGTAGTCTCTCTCACTCAAGAGGAGAAGGTAGGAGCAAAGCTCACATACGAATGAGCTATCACTTTATTAACCCTAGCTAGGAGGAGGTAGGGGGTATTTATAGTATAAGTGGGCGAAAGGGTAAGTGGGAAGGAATACAAGGACAAAGGCCCGCGGCTGCACACAGGCAGTTATCGGACGACCGGTGGGGGTTGGACGTCCGGTGGCTCAGGACGGTCCGGACGTCCGGTGTGCGTCGGAAGTCCGCTGATTCTTCTTGGGTGTAGCGGCACCGGATTTCCAGAGGTTGTCGGACGTCCGGGAGCTGGGACTTGTTGGACGTCTAGTGGGCGTCGGTCGTCCGGCCGCTGTAGCACGCGTCTGCTGTAGTTCTTCTGGCCATCTGGGATGCGTCAGGTACCGAATGTCCGATGGCGTCCGGACGTCCGGTGGCTGTAGCTTGTAGCAGCTCCGTTTCTTCCGTCTTCTCTTCCATGCTTCCCTCGCGGATGGTGCAGTTATACACTTGCGCTCACACTCCTCCTCCTCGTCTACAGCGTTCCGACAATACCAATGTATGCACATGAGTGGAGTCTCAAGTAGTATACCATCCTCGAAGTGGTCAAGTGAGAACGTGTAAAGGAGATGATTCACCTTTATGAATGTGAAGTAGAGGTCGCACGTGTCAGTTGCCAAATGGACTCTTGACATGATGATGTCCGTAGGATGCTCCGCATCATCTCCCCCCTTGGGAAAGATCCGACCTCGGATCGAAAACCAAATCACCATGGGAAAGAGATGGCTTCACCGTGTAGAAGTGGCCGTTAACCAAGTAATCATCATCTTCAAGCTCGCAATGGGCACTCTCCAATGTCGCACCGTCCAGTGATTCCTTCAAAATGAGCAAGTACAACAAACACTTGGAAAAACAATGTGGTTAGCGTTAGTGCAAAACCAAGCATTCAAGAGGTGATTCACCAAACAAGTGTCGTCATCATGCAAAGCATATGGTTTGACAAAGGATTGTGACATGGCATGTAAGCACATAAATTGAGCACAAGCAAATATATCATGGGGACAAGCATGTAAATGTGAGGTAATGATGCAAATATGTGTGATAAGAGAATAAGCATCTACCTCAAGTTCATAGCAAGTATTCCTAAATTGCTCTATGAAAGGTCTATGGTAGGCATAAGAATCATTCACAACACCAAATAAAATGAAATGTCTAAACACATGGGTCAAGTGAAAATCGTGTGGCACTCAACACAATAGAAAGAGCAATTGTTCATCATGTGTGAGGCAATCAAGTCAATCATGTGACAAGCAATGGGACATGGCATATGTGAAGAAATGACATTGTTGCAACCAAGCATATGATAGAAGCAAGTAATCCAAGAATTGGATGCAACACACAAGGCATATATATCATGATGCATGGAAACGTGTAAATGGCAAGTCGAAGCAAGATCTCTAACATGTGCGCAATCAAGGGGTCCAAGTCTCATGGTGCAAACAACACAAGTAGTATGATCCACACTATTCATGCTCATGGTTTTGGGTTTCTCGAAAGAGAAGGATATCACCTTGAAAGTACATCCTTGTGCGTCCTTCACAATGCCGAATCACAAGGAACTGCGATGTAGAATCGTCGTGGTAGAAGGTGGTTCGCTCTCAAGAGCTCGAATAGTCAACTCACGTGAAGTGGAAGTTGACACGATGTCCAAGTATCCTACACATGAACAAAACCATTAGAAGCACAAGTGCATGAGTAATATGATGCAACAATGGTGATATTCATGGCGCTAGGTATATGGTGCAAAGAGGTAAGACAAGCATGCTTCACAAGAAATATGTCAAAATCCCCAAATATATGTGATAATGCTATGGGGGCAATCTCATTAGCAAGACTAAAATCATTGTTGCACTCAATACATGTCAAATCATCTAGCATGAGAAAGGCAATACATGGAGATATATGACAAGAAGCAATAATAATCATGTGCAAGTCATGTAGACGGTTGTCATCAACCCATGAAATGAGCAAGTATGAATCATCGGTGATGCAACATAAGCAATGATAGTAATCAAGTCGTGCAAACTAGTGGAGCAAAGATGCAACACACTAGATGAAATCATGGCAATCATGTCATGTGAGCAAATAATAGGCATATGCAATGCACGTGACATATCGCAAGAACGAACACAGGGCAAGACCATAGTATCATCATAGGAATGGGTCACAAAAGGAACATGGCAATAACTAGCAATATCTCCACCAAGCTTGCAAATACACATACAAGTACGAGAATCAATGATCATGTGTAATGCAAAGCATGGGTCACGAATGCATGGCAAAGGCATAGGAATAAGCATATCATGCAAAGTGAACATGGCAAGATGGGCATAGAATGTGTAATGGAAAAGAACCCATAGCCAAGTGAGGGCCATGTAGAAGAAATGCGCAAAGTTTTTGCGCAATGGGAATGGTGTGAAATACAATCCACGTGATCCCAAGTCATTGTTGCTCTCTATAGCTCGTTGTGTCAACTCATGGGATTGTGAGGTTGACAAGTATTTATGGGTACCTACACAAAAGAGACAGAAACCAAAGAAATTGTGTGCATGGTAAATATACACATTATCCATCATGATGTGTATGTGCACATGAGAGTTAGCACAAGATAAGCATCGCTCGAAGAAATTTGATGCACGGTATAAGAACATGTCATCCATCATGAAAGAATAGTTATTGTGTATAACACAATGGGGACACAAATTGAGAATGGAAGTATATGGCACATCAATAGCATGTTTATTAATGGGAAGCATATCGTGCACACAAGTATTGGGATCATGCAATGAATGGGATGAATCAAAATCTCCTAAAATGTATGAGGAAACTATGGGGGTCTCCTCGGGAGCAATATTGGGAACACCATATGGAGAAAATGGACAACATCCTAAACAATGCATGTCCGAAGTTAGGTAGTCATGGCATGGCATATGAGATAAATGATGCAAAGGGAGCATATCAATATCATCACAAGAAAAACAAATGCCAATAACCATGGGCTTTACATCTATGCCATAAGTGCAAATTGGTTTATTTTAATGGCATATGCACAGTCACTATGAAGAGATTGCAAATATGACATGTGATTGATCTCATGCATAGCATATGACAAGTCAAGAGGGTTGTCAAACATGGTGTGACCTAGAGAATTGTCACAAGAAATCCTATGTAACATGGCATCACAACTAATAGACTCCACATGGCAATCGTCATACTCATCATAAATGGGCAATAAATCATCACATGAGGAAGTAGCACTAGCATGGAGCATGGTAATAGGTTGATCAACATCATGCAAGCAATCATAGTCAAGAATGTCCACTAGTAGGACTAGAGCATCACCGTCACCTATGTTACCTTTTTCATTCCACTCATGTGGTGTAGGTGAGGTGGCAAAGACCAAATGGTGGTCATCTTCATCTTGATGGAACCATGTGGGGGGGTGCATCATATTCCACCATGGCTATCGTCTTGTCCAAAGGGAGGACGAAGCCATCGTATATTGGACCTAGCACCAAATGAGAAGACACAATAGAGGCAGAGGTTAAGTCATTAGACATAATAGTGGCCTCACATGCCCTATCAACTACCTCACTCTCTCTATGTGGTGGTTCACTCACTCCCTCAAAGTAGGTGCACTCAAACTCACATATGGTGGAGTCACTCATCTCCCTGAAGTGGTGGTGGTGTGGCTCTCCTCACATGGGAATTGTGGCAACACATCATATATGGGGCTAGTGGTGAAGTCACTCTCACTCTCAATATGGTGGCACAAGTCACTCAAGTCATCATACGTCGTCGTGCTCGAAGGGAAAATCCCATGCTCAACCATATCGTCGCCGTCACTGTGGATGAAGGCCGAAGATGGCACATCATCACTCTCGCCTCCTAAGATGGAAACATCATCCTTGCCCGTCACCATGTCGCTCGCCTCCAAAGCTTGTTCCTTGATTGGCTCCGTAGTCGTAGCCGCACCATCTTGAAAAAGAGTCGTGGTGGACTCGGCATCATCAATGCCACAAAGAGGAATGGCGATGGAGTCGAACTTGGAAGCGTCGTTTTGGAGCTCGTCGGGCTTGGACATCTTGGTGGTGCTATCCTCATGCTTGTTCTCATGGAGCTTGGTCGTCGCGAGGTGATCTTGGGGTGGAGAAGCCTTAGCCTTCATGAGTTCTTATTCTGCCTTGAGAGCACCAATGTAGTTGTCGTCGAGGGACTTGTAGTTCTCGAGGAGGATAGTCTTGGAGATGACGTTGTTCAATCCCATCATGAAGTGAAACTTCATCGAAATGGGGTCGTCCACGTTGGCTCGTCGCAAGGCAATCTTCATATCCTTGAAGTACGCGTCGATGGACTTGGATCCTTGGATGGTGTTCTCCAATTGGCGTCAAAGTTGTTCCATGTAGGTTGGCGGCACGAACTCCAGCCGCAAAGTTCTCTTCGTCTTGGGCCAACTCATGTCGTAGCTCTCCGAAGGTGTGTGAAGCCACCATGTGGACGCGTACTCATGGAAGTTCCTTGTGGCGCACTTCACTTGATCTTCGGGACGAACTTGATGTAGCTTGACGTAGTCGTCCATCAAGCGCTCCCACTCGAGATACTCATCGGGTTCTTGAGTCCCATAGAAAGGAATCTTGTAGTCGGTGTCGAGGTCGTAGTATCTCGTGGAAGTCGCGGACTTGAGCTTGGAGAGCTTCTCTTGAGCGTAGCCTTGAGGTTCTTGTTGTCGAAGATGCCAAATATCCGAAGGTGAAGCTTGAAGTCGCTTGGCGAAGATGCCAAGGGAGATGGTGAAGCCTGATACGTCCACAACATATCTATAATTTTTGATTGTTCGATCCTATTGTATTATCAATCTTGGATGTTTTATAATCATTTTATATCATCTTTTGGTACTAACCTATTGACATAGTGCCAAGTGCCAGTTGCTGTTTTTCCCATCTTTTTTACATCACAGAAAATCAATATCAAACGTAGTCCAAATGCCGTGGAAGTTTACGGAGCTTTTTATGGAGCAGAAGGAACATAATGGGCCATGGCTGCACCTAGGGGTGCCTTGAGGGGAGCACAACCCACAAGAGCGTGCCAGGAGGCCCAGGCATGCCCTGGTGGGTTGTGCCCACCTTGGGTGCCCCCCGGACCGCCTCTTTGCTCTATAAATACCCCAATATTCCCAAAAACCTAGGGGAGTCGACGAAATATTGATCCAGCCGCCGCAGAGTCCAGAACCACCAGATCCAATCTAAACACCATCTCGGATGGGGTTCAGCACCTCTATTGGTGCTTCTCCGATGATGCGTGAGCAGTTCTTTGTAGACCTTCAGGTCCATAATTAGTATCTAGATGTCTTCCTCTCTCTCTCTCTTGATTCTCAATACAATGGTCTCTTGGAGATCCATATGATGTAACTCTTTTGCGGTGTGTTTGTTGGGATCCGATGAACTTTGAGTTTATGATCAGATCTATCTCTTTTTATATCCATGAAAGTATTTGAGTTTCTTTGAACTCTTTTATGCATGATTGCTTATAGCGTCGTATTTCTTCTCCGATATTTGGGTTTTGTTTGGCCAACTTGATCTATTTATCTTGCAATGGGAAGAGGTGCTTTGTAGTGGGTTCGATTTTACATGCTTGATCCCAGTGACAGAAGGGGAACCAACACATATGTATCGTTTCTACTAAGGATAAACGATGGGGTCTATCTCTACATAGATAGATCTTGTCTACATCATGTGATCGTTCTTATTGCATTACTCTGTTTCTCCATGAACTTAATACACTAGATGTATGCTGGATAGCGTTCGATGTGTGGAGTAATAGTAATAGATGCAGGCAGGAGTTGGTCTACTAATCTTGGACGTGATGCGTATGTAACGATCATTGCCTGGATATCGTCATGAGTATTTGAAGTTCTATCAATTGCCCAATAGTAATTTTTCACCCACTGTTTGCTATTTTTCTCGAGAGAAGCCACTAGTGAAACCTACGGTCCCTGGGTCTCTTTCTCATATTATCTGCCTTTGCGATCTATTTTCCTTTGCTTTTATTTTTAGATCTACTAAACCAAAAACCCAAAAATACCTTGCTGCAATTTATTCTTATTTATTCTATTTGGTGTTCGATCTATCAATCTACCACAAATTTACCTCACGTCCGTTTGCCTATCTAGAGGCACCGTACCCCGGAAGGGATTGACAACCCCTTTAACACGTCGGGTTGCGAGAAGTTGTTATTTGTGTGCAGGTGTTGTTTACATTGTGTTGCTTGGTTCTCCTACTGGTTTGATAACCTTGGTTTCATATCTAAGGGAAATACCTACCGCAGCTGTGCTGCATCGTCCGTTCCTCTTTGGGGAAATACCGACGTAGCTTCAAGCGACATCAAAAGGAATTTCTGGCGCCGTTACCAGGGAGGATCTTCAACATATACCAGGTTCCTAATCACAAATCTCATCTCCTCGCAATTTAGATTATCTTCCATTTGCCTCTCATTTTCCTCTCCCCCACTTCACAAATTTTTTCTGTTTTATTCGCCCTCTTTTTCCGTTCGTCGTTTTCTTGTCAGATCTATCTTTTGCTTGCAATCATGAGTGATTTTGGTATGACACCACCAGATGATGGCCTAACTCCTAAGATTGGACGTACGGTAAATCTGGATGCTAAAACTTTTATCTTGGGGCAAGGGAACGTTATGGGGAAAGAACGTATCCAAGAATTTTTCAAATATGTTCGAAATCTAAGTCTTGATGATGCTCCTATACTTAAAACTACTAGATCTTATGCAAACGCTATTTCAACACTAGTTCTGAAACTTGAAAGTAAATTTATTCGTACCCATCCTACTTTACAAATATTGTTTTTGAGCTTCCCGTTGGAAAGAGTCCTAGGGCTAAAAAGTTGGCTACCCTTGTCCTTATGAATGAATTTGATTACATAATATGGGAAGCAAGGGAAATCTTTGATTTTCATGGTATGAATCATGAAAAACCTGTAATATATGAAATTCTTTACAATAGTGACTATGCTTTAAGACATTTGCTTGGGGATAATAAATTTTTTGATGAGAATCTTAAAAAGGAGGTCCCTGTTCTGGATATAATACAACAGGTTTTCAATAATGTTAATCAACATTATTCTTGGATTGTCGCGGGGAATCAAAAAGGTTATGATGAACATCAACTTAGGAATTCTAAGGTTTCTATGGATAATATGTTTTATGTTGTGTTTACAAAACCCCATGATGAAAACACCTCTAAGAAGGTTAAGAAGAAGGATGACAAAATTTAGATCCTTACTTTATGCCTAGCTAAGGGCGTAAAACTATAGCGCTTGTTGGGAGGCAACCCAATGAATAAAATTTACTTTTGCTTCCTATTTTTGAGTGTTAGCACAATTATTCTACTGTTATGATTGTGTTTTGTATGTTTTGATTAGTGTTTGTGCCAAGTAAAGCCTTTAGGATCTTCTTGGGTGATAGTTGTTTGATCTTGCTAAAAAAAGAAACTTTTGCGCTCACGAAAATAATTATCATTTTTTACCAAAGAGCGATACAATACACATTCCACTTGCAGTAGATCAATATACAAATCGCTCATGCCGTCCTAATTTTTAAGAATTTTTGGAGTTACAGAAGTATTCAAAATAATCAGATTGCTACAGACTGTTGTGTTTTGACAGATTCTGTTTTCTTTGTGTTGTGTGCTTATTTTGATGGCGCTATGGTTTTCTTTGATGAGTTTTTGCCATAGAAAAGTTGGAATATAGTAGATATAATACAAGAACAAAATATGAATTGGTTTGATATATCACTTATAGTAGTGATTTATTATTTTTCTATACTAACGGATCTCACGAAGGTTTTGTTGAGTTTTGTGTGATTGAAGTTTTCAAGTTTTGGGTTATCTTATGATGGATGAAGGAATAAGGAGTAGAAGAGCCTAAGCTTGGGGATGCCCTGACATGCCAAGATATTATCCAAAAATGAGCAACCAACTAAGCTTGGGGATGCCGCTCGGCGGCATCCCCTCTTTCTTCTAGCGACCATCGGTATTTTACTCAAAGCTATATTTTTATTCGTCACATACTATGTGTTTTGCTTGGAGCGTCTTGTATGATATGAGTCTTTGCTTGTTTTATTTTGTGTTTTAAGTCTTGATCCCTTACTCGACACACCTATTTGAGAGAGCCAAAATCATGTCATGACTTGTTAGAATTGCTCTCTATGCTTCACTTAAATTTTTATGAGCTATGGACTTGCTCTAGTGCTTCACTTATATATTTTTGAGCACGGTGTGCTTAGTATTTTTGAAGAAATTCTCTCTTGCTTTACTTAGATTTATTTGAGAGTTAGTAAAATTTTCAAGAAATTCTCTCTTGCTTCACTTAAATTATTTTGAGAAAGAAAGAAATATTACGCTTATGATCTGCACTTACATTTGTTTGAGCTTATGAAAAGCAACACATGAAAATTAGTTCCAAAGTGATAGATATCCAAGAAGGATATAATAAAAACTTTCATGAAGATCAGTGGACGAAATAAAATTGATTATTAGTAATAGTTTTGAGATATGATGATCTGATATGTGAGTCATCTCGATGAGTAATTATGCTTTAGTAAGAATATTGGTGTTAAGGTTTGTGATTCCCTATGCAAGCACGGAAGTCAATAGTTATGCAATGAAATTACATCCTACTTGTGGTGCATTATTTGGTGTTAATTATGCTTAATGCTCGCTTATGAGATTATCTGTTTCTTGGTTGGTCGCTTCTCAATCTTTTGCTAGCCTTCATTTTGCACTAAGTATGATCTCTACTTGTGCATCCAAAATCGTTTAAACTAGTTTCGCCACATGAGTCCACTATATCTACATATATGCGGTATTCCTTTTCCGTTCTAAGCAAATTTGCATGTGCCATCTCTAATTTTCAAAATAAACTTCTCTTTTGTGTGTTTGTTTCGCTCGCGGAGCAGTGAGGGGTGGCTAATATTTTCCATGCTGGATGTGTTATTCTCAAGATGAGTGTTTATTCACTTGTCATTGCATGAGAGTAAGGCAAAGGTCTTAGGGATGCCCAGTCCCGAAATGCAAAAACAAATGAATTTACTTTATGTTGTCAAATAATAAATGCCTTGGAAAGTGTTGGTATGGAGGGCACCCAGATACGGGTAGCCATGGAAAGTGAAAGAATGGTGGAAAAAGGAATACACTTTATTTTTGTTTGGGAACCGCCTATGGCATATCTAGCATGGAAAGTGTTGGGAACTCTAAGTCATTTTTGTTGGTGGGATGGATACACCTCCCAAAATGTTTTTATCTCTAAGCTTTTCGCTTTGAGCTCTGGCACGTCTACAAATCACTACTTCCCTTTGTGAAGGGCCTTTCTTTTACCTTATGCAATTTTTATTTTGAATTTGAGTCTCCATCTTCTCTTATAAAAGCACCAACTAGGAGGCAATATGATCGTACTTGAGTATTGGGTGTAGCTAATATGCGAGTGTGTTTCATGAATGGATCAATGGTTGAGCATGATGGGCTAGGGATAACTTATTTTAGCAATGATATTTTGGAAGACATGGTTGCTTGTTGATAGCTTGAGTATTTAAATTATCATGTCAAAACTAGACTATTGCTTTGAACAATATAAAAGTCCATATTTCCATGCTATAAACAAAGAATATGATATGACATGTTATGCAACATTCCACATCAAATTTTTTGTTTTTATCTCTTCCCTACTCGAGGACGAGTAGGAGTTAAGCTTGGGGATGCTGATACGTCTCAAACGTATCTATAATTTTTGATTGTTCCATGATGTTATATTATCAATCTTGGATGTTCTATAATCAATTTATAGTCATTTTATATCATTTTTTGGTACTAACCTATTGACATAGTGCCAAGTGGCAGTTGTAGTTTTTTTCCATGTTTTTTACATCGTAGAAAATCAATATCAAACGGAGTCCAACTGCCACGAAACTTTACAGAGATTTTTTATGGACCAGAAGGAACATAATGGGCCCTGGCGGTGCCTGGGGGTGCCTCGAGGGGAGCACAACCCACCAGGGTGTGCCAGGAGGCCCAGGCGCGCCCTGGTGGGTTGTGCCCACCTCGGGCGCCCCCGGACCACCTCTTTGCTCTAGAAATACCCCAATATTCCAAAACCCTAGGGGAGTCGACGAAATATTGATCCAGCCGCCGCAGAGTCCAGAACTACCAGATGCAATCTAGACACCATCTCGGATGGGGTTCACCACCTCCATTGGTGCCTCTCCGATGATGTGTGAGTAGTTCTTTGTAGACCTTTGGGTCCGTAGTTAGTAGCCAGATGGCTTCCTCTCTCTCTCTCTTGATTCTCAATACAATGGTCTCTTGGAGATCCATATGATGTAACTCTTTTGCGGTGTGTTTGTTGGGATCCGATGAACTTTGAGTTTATGATCAGATATATCTCTTTTTATATCCATGAAAGTATTTGAGTTCTTTGATCTCTTTTATGCATGATTGCTTATAGCCTCATATTTCTTCTCCGATATTTGGGTTTCGTTTGGCCAACTTTATCTATTTATCTTGCAATGGGAAGAGGTGCTTTGTAGTGGGTTCGATCTTACAGTGCTTGATCTCAGTGACAGAAGGGGAACCGACACGTATGTACCGTTGCTACTAAGGATAAAACGATGCGGTCTATCTCTACATAGATAGATCTTGTCTGCATCATGTCATAGTTCTTATTGCATTACTCCATTTCTCCATGAACTTAATACATTAGATGCATCCTGGATAGCGGTCGATGTGTGGAGTAATAGTAGTAGATGCAGGCAGGAGTCGGTCTACTAATCTGGACGTGATGCGTATGTAATGATCATTGTCTGGATATTTTCATGAGTATTTGAAGTTCTATCAATTGCCCAACAGTAATTTGTTCACCCACCATTTGCTATTTTTCTCGAGAGAAGCCACTAGTGAAACCTACGGCCCTCTGGTCTCTTTCTCATATTTTTTGCCTTTGCGATCTATTTGCCTTTGCTTTTATTTTCAGATATGTTAAACCAAAAACCCAAAAATACCTTGTTGTAATTTATTCTATTTGGCGTTCAATCTATCAATCTACTAGAAATTTACCTCACATCGGTTTGCCTATCTAGAGGCACCGTACCCCGGAAGGGATTGACAACCCCTTTAACATGTCGGGTTGCGAGAAGTTGTTATTTGTGTGCAGGTGATGTTTACATTGTGTTGCTCGGTTCTCCTACTGGTTCGATAACCTTGGTTTCACATCTGAGGGAAATACCTACCGCCGCTGTGCTGCATCTTCCCTTCCTCTTTGGTGAAATACCAACGTAGCTTCAAGCGACATCAAAGCCATAGAGCGGTTTTTGGTGTTGAGCTCTTGACCTTCACGTTCTTGTTGGTGGTGGTGTCGATGCCGATGTGATATTGCCGAAGATGGTAGCTCAGAACCATCTGCTCTTGAGTGTCTTCTTGAAGATGAGAAAGATCACTTGTAGGACTTGATGAGGGCTTTGATCTCCTCCATTTGAGCATGCATTTTGGCATTCAACTTGTTCATGGCATCGAACTCGTCGTTGTTGTTGTAGACCGGAGGGGGTGTGCTTTGCCTATCCATCACAAGACTCGAGTAGAGGTGAGTAGGAAATGAGATAAAAATACCAAGTTACCTTTTCCCAAAGTTGAGGATGTATCCCATTTCACTCAATGTGAAATGAAAGAATAGTGGAATTGGTACCGGACTTGTTCACTCACACCTATCAAGTAAAGCTTATGGAGTAGCTTGGTGAGGATAGTGGCACAAAAATTTGATGTAAAATGTTAGCAAGAGACAATAATGTTGAAAGAGATTCAAAAATTCGCAAGTGAAACAAGTAGACCAATAGCAATGAATTGCACACGGAAACACACACACACGGATAGATAAATGGGGTCGTGCAACCACTGAATGAGCATAAAATGTGGATTCCACCAAAACGCTCATGTTGCAAAACTCAAGAGAGACACTAGCACGATTTCTCAATAGGCGGATAGGAAACTTGTGCCCAACCTATAAGATGCAAAATGGATAAACTTTCTATCCTAAGTATGCTATGTATGTATGTTCTGGTGCTTTAGCACAAGATGATCCAAGATGATCAAGTATGATACCATATGATATATTGTAATGCACTATGATGCGATGCTATGGCTCTTGTTTACAAGCTTCTTTGCTCTCTTTTGCTTAAAAGTTTATTCTTTTTTATATGGACACAATGTGAAATGCACAAACCAAGATAGCAATTGTTTATATGCGGGAAATTTTTTGTGACACAAGAGATGGTATGATACCAAGATGATATGGTATGTATGCAATGGAAGGTGTAGATCAATGATCACTAATGTGCACAAGTAACGTTGCCGGCAATACTCAAATGGCCAGTCTCGATAGGCAAGTAACACAAAATGGTCTAGGAGTTATCAATGCAATTGCAAGGGGAATATACAATGATGTCGTCGAGGTTATCGTCCATGATGTACGATGACGACTTCGTGGCAATGATGAGTGGCGGTGTTCTTGATGTAGAACCGTTCCTAATTAGCCGAAACACCTTAGGAAATGGAAAAACCGCAAACTAAAAATCTCAAATGTCAAATGGTGGTAGCGGGATGCGGTGGTGGTGTTGCGGAAGCTCAATGGGATTGCGGAAATGCAATGATGGGTTAAGTTGGGGTGGTGGAAGTGTATGGTGGGCAAGGTTATGAGGAAATGGTGGTGGCGGTTGATGAAGAAGCAACCATCCCTAAGTAGCCGAAACACCTTAGGAGACTTGAATCACTACTCAAACAACCACTAATGCTATATGGATCACAATGGGTTAGGTTGCGGAAGGCTATTGTGGTTATGCGGATGATGTGGTTGAAGCCCTATGCAAAGATGCCAAATTTGCAAATATTTGATGGAGTCAAATGATGTTGGAAGTATTTTTGTGGGATGGGGGATGTCAATAGCTTCAAAACGAGCTAAAGAACGTCAAAATTGGAGTTTGGATGAATTAGTTGTGGCCGAAACAAGAATCAGCCGAAGTCAGTTTCTACAGGTGTCGGACGTCCGGTAATGGACGGATGTCCGTCGGGCTCAGAAATCCATTGTTTCAGCTCGGGTAAGGGGTTCCAGTCATCTGGGATGCGATTTTGGGCAGAATTTGGGGATTTTGGGCCAAAATTGAGGAAATTTCGTGGATGAAAGAAGGAGAAACTTGGGGAGATGCTACATCCACTTGAAACCAAGCAAATCGATGGATCAAAATCAACAAAACATCATCAAACCAACAAATCACAAAAAAATTGGGGCTATTTTTGGTGGGGATTTTCAAAATTTAGGACAAAATCAAGCAAAAGAAGGCTAGAAAACGATGGGAGGGACTCCAAATACATGATCAACGTGGCTCATGATACCATATGATGCGGGGCTAACCCGGTGTAGGCCGATCTTTCACAATTGGAATGGATTCCCTCGAACAACACAAAGAACACGGGGAAGAACGGGGAGAAATCACAAGGGGAAACACTCAAGAACAAGTCCAATCACACATACACTAGACAATCAAATACACAAGATCCACAAGGTACATGAACAACAAAGGAAAAGATACAAGGTAGAGTTCATACCAAATCCAAAGGAGATGGGGCTTGATGATCTACATAGATCCTTCCCCAAAGGGGTCTTGATATCACTCGGGATCTTCTCCAAGGAGGTCTTGGCCTCCAATGGATTAGTCTCTCTCTCTCAAGAGGAGAAGGTAGGAGCAAAGCTCACATACAAATGACCTATCACTTTGCTAACCCTATCTAGGAGGAGGTATGGGTATTTATAGTCTAAGTGGGTGAAAGGATAAGTGGGAACGGATACAAGGCCAAAGGCCCGCGGCTGCGCACAGGCAGTTACCGGACGATCGGTGGGGTTCGGACGTCCGGTGGCTCAGGACGGTCCGGACATCCACTGTGCATCGGAAGTCCGCTGATTCTTCTCGGGTGTAGCGGCACCGGATTTTTGGAGGTTGTCGGACGTCCGGGCGCTTGGACTTGTCGGACGTCCAGTGGGCATCGGTCGTCCGACCGCTGTAGCACGCATCAGCTATAGTTCTTTTGGCCATCTAGGATGCGTCAGGTACCGGATGTCCGGTGGCGTCCAGCCGTCCGGTGGCTGTAGCTTGTAGCAGCTCCGTTTCTTCCATCTTCTCTTCCATGCTCCCCTCGCAGATGGTGTAGTTGTACACTTGCGCTCACACTCCTCCTCGTCGTCTGTAGCGTTTGGACAATACCTATGTATGCACATGAGTGGAGTCTCAAGTAGTATACCATCCTCGAAGGGCTCAAGTGAGCACGTGTAAAGGAGATGATTCACCTTTATGAATGTGAAGTAGAGGTCGCACGTGTCACTTGCCAAATGGATTCTTGACATGGTGACGTTCGTAGGATGCTCCGCATCACAAGAGTAATAAGCTTCTCAACTTGTAACTTCCATGTATCACCGTGTAGAACTCAAACCGATGCAATTAATGAAATGGCAAGGGCACACGAGGTGCCCAAGTCCCTTACTCTCAAATCCCACCAAAGCAACAAAAGTTATGGAGGAAAAAGAGAGGAAGAACGAAGAAGAGAAGACAAAGAAATCCAAGATCTAGATCCAAAGGGTTCCCTTCACATAGAGGAGAAAGTGATTGGTGGAAACGTAGATCTAGATCTCCTCTCTCTTCCCCCCCCCCCCAAAAAAAAACTAGCAAGAATCCATGGAGGGATTGAGAGATAGTAAGCTCGAAGAAGGTCAACAATGGGGGGCAAATGCGAGCTCAAAGGATAGGGTCCATTGGGGAAGAAGGCCCCCTTAAATAGGCACCCCTAATCCAATCATTATGCCCACTGGTCGTGCACAAGCGGTACTACTGCTTGGAGGAGCAGTACTACCGCTTAGCACGACCAAAAAAGCCCAACGAGGCAGAAAACATGAATAGTAGATCTTCCAGAGAGATAGTACCGCTCTGGGGAGAAGTACTACCGCTCTACTACCGCTTAGGGAAAATAGGCAACAGAAACATGCACAACTATTGAAACACACGAGGTACTACTGCTTGAGGGTGCAGTACTACCGCTTGAGCGATACTACCGCTTAGAGAACATAGGCAACAGAAACATGCACAAAAGACTTTGCCCAAGCGGTAGTCCACAACGGAAGTACCGCAAGCAGTACTACCGTGGTACTAAGTGGTACTATCACTTGGGTGATACAAAATAGCCCAAGCAAAATAGAAGAAACGGGTTGGACCGAAACAGTCAACATTTGCATATGAGCTCCGAATTGAGCAAACTCAAGATTGTTGGATAGAATATGACGAGTAGCATCCAACAACAACTGGTTATAATAAGAAAAGGCAGGGGAGGTATGCCTAAGATATAGAGGAGAGAAACCTCCAAAAGAGAAGAACCGGCATAACCTCCAACATCGAAAACATCACAGAAGATGCATGTGAACTCTGTTTTCGATGAACTCGAGCTTGTCATGAAAATGAACATAAGCTCCAAATCTCACAAGGAAAAGAACCAAACAAGAACGAATAAAGATGATGCAAGGATGCAATGGTTTGAGCTATCTACGAATGATACGATCAAGCTACTCATCGAGAGCCACCCTTGATAGTACAGCAATCGATCCTATAACCCGGTTCCCAACTACCACCATGAGACCGGTAAAATAGAAAACCTATCCAGGGCAAACTTTTGCCTTGCACATACACTACTACAGGAGACTGCTAACGCAATACTACGATTAGAGACCCTTCGAGAAACTGTGTGCGATGCAATGATTGCAAACGGTGGTGTAAGAAAACCGTCAGAAATGTATAAAATGTTTGCGATGACGGATGCATCAAACACGGTTCAGGTTTTAGTTGCGTGTGCGATGAAGGGCATACAGTTAATCCACTGAAACAGTCTGTGATGAGGCAGAACAATAGAAATGGGAAGACATAACAATGTGTGTGCGATGCAGGACACACGACTAATCCATTCGAACTGTTTGCGATGAGGTAGAACAACAGAAATGGGCAGCCATATCAACGTGTGTGCGATATACGTCATACGGTTAACTCGGACAAACTGTTTTCGATTAGGGAACACAACAGAAATGGTTCAACTTAACAAGATGTGTGTGATATGCAGCATACAATTCACATGGATAAACTTTTTGCAATGATCCAAAAGAACACAAACGTGTCGTGTAACCAAGATGTGCGTGATACGTGGAAAACAGCCGACTCGGATGAACTGTTTGCGATGAGAAATTACAACACAGACGGTCAATACAGTTACTTCGTGTGTGATTCTATGTGTACAAAAAACTTTGAAAAATGCAAACTAGTTGTTTGCGATGGCTAGGAGTATCGCACACGATGCGCCTGCGAGTACTCGTGTGTGATGATTAGTATGTTACACATATGTTTCCTTATGTGAACATGTATGTGAATTTGCAATATGGACAGTTAATATGCAAATGCCTTCTGGACATCGGGCACATGCTTAAACTCAATGAACTATGTACGATACTAATAATTTCCATGAAAATTTATGAACTTGGGTAACAACATTTGGGTAACATATATATAGTGGTTACACTATTCGACAAAAGGAGGATCTTCGTAACACGGTTTTGACAACCATATGGTCCATATCTACATACTTAACATAGTAACAACTATCACATTTTAAGAGGCTAAGGGCCAACAACCATATGGTCCATATCTACATACTTAACATATATAGTAACAGCTAGCACATTTTAAGAGGCTGAGGGCCAACAACCACAACTATCCACTAGAAGCAGCTTGATCACGGCGACTCGGCATCTCGTCAATGAAAAGGAAGAGCCCTCCTGTGCCTTAGTAGAGCAGGAGTAGAACAATGTCTCCAATTTTCCAATATGGATGCATTGCCACGAGAAACGAGAACTTGTTAATTTGAATGGTTCCATTTTTGTGGGAGATGCAGTAACTTGCAATCACTTTGGCGTTATTAGCAAGCACAAGTGTAATTCGACCACGCCGGGAAATCGATCCAGGAATGGCTACAGGGGGCAATTTTTGTTGACATGTAGAATAAAAAAACAATTGTAACATACCTTGAAGATATATATAGTTTATGAGAATCAACATTAAAATAACACTTTTTTACCAGCACTTTGTGCACACTATTGGTCTTGTTCAGTGTGTGCACCATAGGTCTAATTAATCCCATCCAAAATCCAATGTTCATACATTGTGCTATCTCTGTCAGATTATCAACAAAGTTTATTACATGCTTCATGTCCTTCCAGTGAAATTTGGTACGCTTAGTAACATACAGATCGTTCACTATGCATCCAACATATCCTACTTAAAAGGTGGAAATGTATTATTTATTCAGAACATGGTAGAAGAATATATAGTGTGCATAAATTGGTAAACATAATTTGTTACTGCCTAGGAACGGAGTCAGAATATGATATCACAATTGGTTGCTTAAATAGTGATCAATTGGTTGCTTAAATAGTAATATGACAGCATGGAGAAAGTTGAAAGGACACTAACCTCGATCAGACTTTGATCGGCTGATGACGTTGGGGAAGTAAACATCCATGTTAATTAGACCAGGCTGTGGTGCACACACTAGAATTTTATTGCCAGCTTTCAGTTCATAACACTTAGACATTTTTCTCCAAAGGTCCGCATTAAAATAGGAGTGACCATCTTTATCAAGTTTTACGCTAACCGTCATTGGAAACCCATGCTGCGTTGTCAATATGACATCCTGGGACTCATCAACAAAGTAAAGCCCAAGATTTCCTTCTACTCCTATTCTTGCAAAGCAAGGGATGTACTGCTTGAAATGAAAATTAAGATCGTAAATTAGATATATTGAAATAACCGAACAAGATGCAAATATGGGAGTAACTGATACAACATATCCATATATAGATGCAAGAAAAGTACAAAAATATAGAATTAAAAATAGATAATGTAACAAAGATTTGATGCAAATATATAGATAATGTAGCAACAGACAGTATATGTTCACAAATTTAGGCCATGCCGACCGTGGTAGGTTGAGATTGAACATACCGAGCGCTCCCTGAAGTCATTCGTAATGGTGAGTTAGAACTTCGTTTCCAACTGGCCACGACCACAGTTGCCCGATTTGTGCTCGCACTATGCACACATGAATGAATACCCATGAATCAGCTAGAACAAAAATGATTCCAAGGCGATTTCCGCCGGTTGATTAACAGCGAGCGACGAACTGCGATAAGATATGAGTGAATATTTCGCTAATTAAGTTGATTACCTTCTCCATGAGAAAAATCCCAGGTCCAATCCCGCAGAAAACCCAGTCGACCAGAGCCTAGAATGTCGGTGCAGATAGGCGGCGGAAAGCGGTGGAGGCGAAATCTGGTGCCGTTTGGAGCGCGATCTACGGCCACCGCCAACAGCCGTCAAGCTTAGGGTGCAGAATTGCGGAGGAGTCCACGGAAAGTGAGTGGGGACGAAGTAGGCGAGGGTTTTCTTTTCCTATTGCATGTGTGAGTGAACACACACAGTTCGCAGAGGTGACGGAGATGAACCGTGTGCGATAGTAAATCACCGAGATTGAATGGGAATCCGAATTTCCTTGTCTTTCACCCATGAGTTTTTTTCTACAATGAACATAAACCCTGCTAATCACCATGTTCAAATTTGACACTTTTCCGGGTTCATTTATAATATTTAGGGGATTATGTGCATTTTGTAGGCATTACTGCACGTAATTCAAATTCCAAACAATTGGTGCATGAAAGGGTGTACAAGAACGATCTGAAAAAACCATACTCGTGGTATTTAGTAATTTCTCAAGCCTTTTACAAGGAATGGGCAGAGATTTCAATGGAGTGAACCACAAATGCATCATTTACTGGGTTATCAACTATAGAACAATGAAATATGTGCTTGAAAAACATGACAGCTTGCATGGTGCCATGGTATGGCCTCACCGTGCCCTGGTTAAAAGTTGAGAAGGTTTAATTTATGTCGTCATGCACGCCCTTCATAAATTGAACCATCACCGAGGAAGTTCAATGCTTTCGAGAGGGAAATCACCAAGATTGAAGGGGAATCCAAATTTCCGTCCTAGTTTTTCTTTCAGATTATTTTCCAACGATCAACATACCGCCTCAAATGAAACATGTTCAAATTTGACATTTTTCCGAACTCATTTACCTTATTTAGGGGGTTGTGTGCATTTTCTAGGCATTAATTATGCACATAATTCAAATTCGAACAATCGGTGCATGAAAGGGTGCACAAGAACGGTCTGGAAAACCATGCTTGTGCTATACAAAAAATGAAACACATGGTTGGAAAACATGACGCCTGGTGTGGTGCCATGGTATGGTCTCACCATGCCCCTGGTAAAAATTGGAGAATGTTTTCCTTATGTCGTGATGCACGCCTTTCATAAAATGAACCATCATCCAAGGAAGTTTCATGGTTTTGAGGGGGAAATCACCAAGATTGAAGGGGGATCCAAATTTCCTTTGTCCTTTGTCCACACGTTTTTTTCTATGATGAGCATACAACCTGCAAATTACCGTGTTCAAATTTGGCACTTTTCCGGGTTCATTTGCCATATTTAGGGGATTATGTGCATTTCCTAGGCATTAATGCGCATAATTCAAGTGCAAACAATCGATGCATGACAGGGTCCACAAGAACGGCCTAGAAAACCATGCTCGTGCTATTTAGTAAATTCTCATGCCTTTTACATGGAATGGACAGATATTTCGATGAAATGTGTGGCAATAGTCAACTATAAATGTTTGTTTGTTGGGTTTTCAACTATAGAAAAAAATGAAATAAATGCTTAAAAAGCATGACACCTGGCATGGTGCCATGATATGACCTCATCATGCCTTGGTAAAAATTTGAGAAGGTTTGGCTTATGTCGTCATGCACGCTCTTCATAAATCGAACCATCACCGAGGAAGTTCCATGCTTTCGAGAGGGAAAATCCCCAAGATTGAAGGGGAATCCTAATTTCCGTCCTAGTTTGTCATTCATTTTTTCCAATGATCAACATACCACCTCAATTGCAACGTGTTCAAATTTGACATTTTCCCGGGCTCATTTACAATATTTAGGGGATTATGTGCATTTTCTAGGCATTAATGGATATAATTCAAATTCGAACAATCGGTGCATGAAAATGTGCATAAGGACGCTCTCGAAAACCATGCTCGTGTTATTTAGCATATTCTCATGCCTTTTACAAGGAATGGGCAGATATTTCAAGGAAATGTGTGGCAATAGTCAACCATAAACGCGTCGTCTACTCGGTTAACAACTATACAAAAAATGAAACACATGGTTGGAAAACATGACGCCTGGCTTGGTGCCATGGTATGGCCTCACCATGCCCTGATAAAAATTGGAGAATGTTTTCCTTATGTCATGATGTGCGCCTTTCATAAATTGAACCATCACCGAGGAAGTTTCATGGTTTCAAGGGGGAAATCACCAAGATTGAAGGGGGGGTCCAAATTTTCGTTGTCCTTTGTCCACGAGTTTTTTTTCTATGATGAACATAAAACCTGCAAATCACCGTGCTCAAATTTGGCACTTTTCTGGGTTCATTTGCCATATTTAGGGGATTATGTGCATTCCTAGGCATTAATGCGCATAATTCAAGTTCAAACAATCGATGCATGAAAGGGTCCACAAGAACAACCTAGAAAACTATGCTCGTGCCATTTAGTAAATTCTCATACCTTTTACAAGGAATGGACAGATATTTCGATGAAATGTGTGGCAATAGTCAACCACAAATGTCTGTTTGTTGGGTTTTCAACTATAAAAAATGAAATAAATGCTAAAAAACATGACACCTGGCATGGTGCCATGGTATGACCTCACCATGCCTTGGTAAAAATTTGAGAAGGTTTGGCTTATGTTGTCATGCACACCCTTCATAAATCGAACCATCACCGAGGAAGTTCCATGCTTTCGAAAGGGAAATCCTCAAGATTGAAGGGGGATCCAAAATTTATTCGTTCTTTGCCCTGGAGTTTTTTTCTATGATGAACATACACCCTTCAAATCACCATGTTCAAATTTGGCATTTTTCTGGGCTCATTTACCATATTTAGGGGATTATGTGCATTTTCTAGGCATTTAGCGCATATAAATCCAATCCAGCTACAGGTGCACGGGTGTGATGAGAGGGATGTGGATTTCCGTTCGATCGCCGCGCATCCCATGGAGCACACGTGTGATCCGCATGGATGGGGTCCCGGCCAATCATAAGGCAACACACAATAGGCTCAGCGCACACATTTTCCGGAAGCGACGGAGATGAACCGTGTGCGATAATGAACGAGCAAAATTGTAAGGGAAGTCAAATTTCTGTTGTCGTTTGTGGTTGAGCTCTTGAATACCACCGCACTGTATGGCTGCCGTCCATGGCACCGCGGCGCACAGTAACTGGTAAGGAAGCGACGGCATCCCGCCGCGCCGCGTTCCTCGCCACCCGCGACCGCGCACATGGTAAGGAAGCGATGGCATCTCCCCGTGCCGAGTTCATCGCCGCTGCTGGCCAGACAGTTACATGGGCGGACTGTTCACACCTGATTTTGGCAAGATACAGATTGCAATGAAGATGGTCTCGAGTGAATGGGTTTTCAGCATGAAAAGATTCACATCGCCGAGTGGAACCACTTTGATGTTTCGGTTATATTCATTCGACTTTATCTTACAGACCGAAACTATACTTCGAGTGGCATAATTCAATGTTCCGAGTGGTTTTTGGCCAATCACGTCTTCAAGATGACCTCGGATGAAGGAGCACTCTTAAGGATTGTCTTCGTCTCGTCGAGGCAATCGATTTTGACATATAAGTCATCTCAATCCGAGTTCATATGCAAAAGTTAGAGGCAATACACTGCAGAACGAACCTCAACGGAAATATGGCGCGAGGTGCCACACACTTGTCTGGTAGGTTGCGCGAGTAATTCGGCCATCAAGACGGCCTTGAATCGAAAAACCTTCAACATGAAAAGTTTTTTCTTGTCGAGCCGATCGTTTTTCATATAAAATTTGTCTCAATCCGAGGTCGTATGCAACCTGGAGAGGCAAATCAAGATCAGGCTGTGTTTTCAGTCGGGAAATCCGAGTGAAAAGTTTACCATCCAAGTGAAAATCTACCGATCGAGTAAAAGGTCGAGTGAAAAACTTACCGATCGAGTAAAAGATTGGCTTCCGAGTGAAAATATAGTAATCCGAGTGAAATTATCATCCGAGTGAAGTTATTCCGAGTGAAAAGATTACCGTCGGAATGAAAACTTGACGTTCGAGTAAGATATTGCCTTCCGAGTGAAATATAGTCATCCGAGTGAAAGATTGTCTTCCGAGTGAAGTTATAGTCATCCGAGTGAAAGATTTTCTTCCGAGTGAAAGACTCTAACATCTGAGTCAAAAGGTCCAGTCGGACGAAAAACGCTAATATCCGAGTGGATGAGTTCGGATCCGAGTGAAACTAAAGATGTGCCCGAAAGGTAATCCAGATGACCTCGGATGGAAAAGTGATCAACACGGAAGTTGTGCGCATCGTCGAAATGGTGAACTTTGGTTTTGGAGTCATTATCATATGAGATAGTATACGGCCTGTAAGTTCACTATGAGACTTGGACAATCCAGTCCGTTACATGACCGAGTCCGACTGGATATTAAAGATGGCTTCGTAGAATATTCAAGATGGTCTTATTTGGAAAAGTGTTCAACATAAGGATTATTCATCTCGTCGAGGCGCACAAGTTTCATATTTGGGCCGTCTTGATCGGATGTCATATGCAAGCTCGGCGGCCCGCGCAAGGAGGAATACAGAAGTTGGGCCAGATTCAGACTGAATCCGAGTTGGAATAGAACTAGGACTCTAGGGCGTGAATTGATGTAATTTTTTGTAAGGAAAGCCTAGATGAATCCTTTTCTTGTACGGGAAGTCCAGCTGTCTCTTATATATGTTGGGGGTGATGGCCGATTTAACAACACCAATCGAACCAATCAATCTATTACACTTTTGTGTTAATCTATCTTTATCCCCTACACTTGTATCTTTCTTTCTCGTTCTTCGTTCGTTCTTCGCATTGGAGGGCAGCGATCCATGAGGCTCTAGGGGCGAGTGAATCGACCTAGCGCATCCCATAGCCGCCGCACTCCCTGACGGAGTCCCTCCCGGGCGTGTGGGGTTTCGGGTCTTCAAAAGCGCCCGCTGACTGTCTTGCGTATCGCGTTGTCGGTCGGGTCTCCTTCGACGTGAGCTGCGGTGCATCACCCCCGGCGTCGAGGGTACACGTGACGTGTTCGTGTGTCAACACACTTTTTGGTGACTCCTCTAGGGAACGAAGATCAATCATCGTCATCCACCATGTCCGATCTTCCCAAGCCATCTAAGGTAGACGCCGATAACATTATTAAGCCCAGTCTTGATGAGATATCGGCCGATCATCGCCAAGTCTATGAGGAGTACAAGAAGGCGTAAGAGTTGAAGGACCTGCAGGAGTTCCTTGCAAAATTCAAGAAAGATCGCCAAGGCAACATCACTCCGATTGAAGAAATCAAGTTCCCTCCTCTTCAAACTGACCAAGTTAAACCCTTTGTAAATACTGCCTTTTCTCCTGAGCAGTGGGCTGAGATTGAAAGTCGTATTGCTGATGGTAACAATATAGTCTATCAAACTTTTATAGAAAATACTAATGCTCATAAGAATATATCTCAATCATCTAGTGGTAATAACGGTGTAGCTGCTAGTGTGCAAAACCCTAATCTGGCTTTACCTATTGCATCGGCGCCTCCCGTGCCGATGACTAATTATCCTACCCAAACAAATCAGATTGTGGCTACACCCATTAATCCTATTATGAGCATGACAGGTTCGGTCGCAACACCAAACCAAACTCTACCTACAGCTACAACCACTCGACCACTGCCAAATTATGGGTCGACATACATGCCACAATTCCTACCTACAGCTAGTAACCATACTCTTCCTATGTCACTGCCACAAGCTTCATCATCCACTACGGATGATGGTCTAGCTAATCTTAGAGAGGAGATGGCTAAGATGCTTAGAGAGAATTTTGGAGTTGAGTTACCTCGGAATCGGATTTACCAAAAGCCGTACCCCGAGTACTTTGATGCCATCCAGTGCCCTCCGGGATATAAGATTCCAGATTTTGTTAAATTCAATGGAGAGGGCACAAAAACCACATAGGAGCATGTTAGTCAATACTTAGCACAACTAGGTGAGGCAGGCTCACTAAATGAGTTGAAAGTGCGTTTGTTTCCTTTATCTTTAACTAGTACTGCATTTTCATGGTTTTCTTCTTTACCACATGGTTCCATTCGGGTTTGGTCGCAGCTAGTGCAGAAATTTCATGATCACTTTTATAGCGGCGACAATGAACTCAAGTTATCACATCTAACATCGGTTAAACAGAAGCATGATGAATCGGTCTCCGATTACATCAAGAGATTCAGAGAAACAAAAAGCCGGTGTTTTAGTTTGGTGATAACCGAGAGAGACTTGGCAGACCTAGTGCTGAGTGGTTTTAGAACTACCATTAGTGAAAAGCTAGAAGGTTATGAGTTCTTAAATATCAACCAAGTCTTACAAAGGGCTTTGGCTCAGGAAAGCCGAAGCAAAGATCTCAAAGAAGTGCATAGATACAAAGCCGATCGTCCAAAGATGAATATGGTGGAATATGATAGTGATCACTCGGACGATGAGGGTGATGTTTTTGCTACTGAATTTGTTTGGCCATCTAAGGCCAAACCCTTTACTTGCAATGATCTGAAACCGATTCATACGAATCGTGATGAAGAGATGAAGTTTACTTTTAACATTGCTAAGTGTGATAGAATATTTGATGCTTTGCTGCAGGCTAAGATTATTAGAATATCTCATACTTTACCGTTGTTTGAAGAGCTAAAATGGCGTGCTTATTGCAAGTATCATAATTCTTTTTCTCATGCTACTAACGATTGCAATGTTTTTCGACGATAGATACAATCGGCCATTAATGACGGACAATTGAACTTTTCTGATATGCAAGTTGATAACCAACCTTTTCCAATGAATACCATGGATTTGGAGGGGAAGAAGCTACTCATTTGGCCTGAGGTAGCCGAATCTGATAATAAAACTACTATCATTATTGGTGAGCCAGGAAAGACAAGGAAGGCAGCACGGTCTTGGGGAGACATGTTGTGCTTGATAAGCAGCCCGATGGCAAGGAAGTAATCAAAATAACCATCAAGAATCCTACACTCGGGGGGCAACCGCAAGTGCAAGAAAATACTCGAGTTAAATTTGTCAAACCCAAGAGTCCAGAAATTGGCAAGTGGAAGAGGAATGAAGCAAAAGTGCAACGCAAGCGGATCAAGCCAACTTTTGATATGTTGCTATCCAAATATGCTAATCAGTCGGCTGGTCCCAGCTCTAACCGGCCATCATACTTGAAGCGACCAAGGTCACCATCAGATGATATGTTCAGTCAGTATATGAAACTGAGTGGACCAAAGGCGTTGTTTCTAGAAGAGAAAAGGCAAACTGTTTGGGGTCGACTTGAATACTCATATAATGGCCGACTGAACATCGATAACTATCGGTCGACTGGTCAAAACATGCGACCGGATGGAAATTATCCGAGTGTAAGAATGCACCCAGGTGGAAGCTATCCGAGTGAAAAAATGTGGCCGAGTAGATTCCATCCGACTGAATTCCATACGAGTGATATCCATCCGAGTGGATTCCATCAGAGTAAAAAGGTGCACCCAAGTGGAAAATTCATGCATCTGGAAAGTCGAAAAGAATGGCGTGTTAAATCACCAAGTGTTGCAGCAGTTGAGTCGGGAAAAGGCAAGGAGAAAATGGATGTCGACTCACTTATCTTGGGCACCGAAACATTCGCCATATAGCAGCCGATTGTGCATAGCAATCCGACTGAGCCGATACTTGCTATCGCGCCAAAGCACTCGGCTAATGACCATCAGGCAAGCACCAGCCAGGTAAAAACGAGAGATCCTAAATACACTCAGCCAAAGTGGTGTCTTCCAGGGCTAACAAAGACACAAAAGAGGAAACTACAGAGGTTAAGGAGTCAAGAGATGGCAGAACAGGAGGCCGAGAAACAAAGGGATAAGTTGTTCATTGGCACTCGACCCATGGTTCCACCAAAACAAGTGTGGAGGCCTAAACAAATACAAGATACAGCAACTTCTACATCTATCACAACAATACCTACATCACCAAAGTAGGACGATGCAACATATATGACATCGTCTGTGACACTTCTTACTTCTCCTTCACTCGGACAAATTTCAGAATCTGTGGATGCACTTGAGGAGGAGGCTGATATGTTGGACTATGAGTCTACGCCGGTTCATCAAGGTACGGATATCAATATGGTGTACTACTTACCTACTGAGTTTCGTGCTGTAGATGAAGAAGGGGAGGTGGCTCAGCTGGATTTTGGCCCTAAAAACGCAATATTCGAGAAGCCAAAAGAACCAGTAACGCATCTTAAACCATTATATCTCAGAGGTCATATCAATGGGTCGCCGCTCACTCGGATGCTTGTTGATGGTGGTGCTATGGTAAATCTTATGCCCTATTCGGTCTTCAAGAAATTGGGTTTTCCTGATGAAGAATTGATCAAGACCAATATGGTGCTCAACGGATTTGAAGGCAAAGAGAAAACTGAAGCCAAAGGTGTGATGTATGTGGAGCTTACAGTCGGAAGCAAAACTTTGGCTACTGCATTCTTTGTCGCTGAGGTGCAAGGTAACTACAACGTCATACTAGGCCGCGATTGGGTTCATGCAAACCAGTGCGTGCCATCCACTATGCACCAATTTTTGATTTAGTGGGTTGATGATGAAGTGGAAGTTATTCATGCGGATAACTCGGCCTGTGTTGCTTTGGCCGATGCATCGGTGGATTGGCAACATCCCAATGCTACTTGCTTGACAGGACGTGACTTATCAGAATTTGATTTTCTCAGCGCGACCAAGAATGGTTTTGTGCCTGTCTCTTTAAAGCCGAGTGAATGGAATCGGCTCCAAGGTATGATATGTTTAAATGGATCCTAATTCCGAGTGGTTACAAAAACGTCTTGTAAAGTATCGGTCCAATGAAAACGATATGTATGAGTCTATAGAGGAGTTGGATGACATGGATAAACTTGGACAAGGTTTTACATCAGCCGATCCGTTAGAAGAGGTAGATATTGGAGATGCTTCAGTCACTCGACCGACATTTATAAACAAAAATTTGAAAGCCGATTGTAAGGCTAAGTTATTCGAGCTATTGAAAGAATATGTTTGTTGCTTTGCATGGGATTATCATGAGATGCCAGGGTTAAGCCGAGAGCTAGTGGAACATCGGTTGCCTATAAAGGCCGGTTTTAGACCTTATAAACAGTCGGCCAGAAAATTTAATCCGAAAACATATGACCGGATCAAGGAAGAGATCAGTCGACTGCTTGAAGCTAATTTCATTCGACCTTGCAGATATGCCGAGTGGATTTCTAACATTGGCCTAGTAGAGAAGAAAGGATCTGGTATGTTGAGGGTGTGCATTGATTTCAGAGATTTGAATAGGGCTACACCCAAAGATGAGTATCCTATGCCAATAGCCGATATGCTTATTAATGATGCTTCTGGACATAAGGTTATTAGCTTTCTAGATGGTAATGCCAGATACAATCAAATTTTTATGCCCAAGGAGGACATGTACAAAACGGCTTTCCGATGTCCTGGTTTCCTTGGTTTATTCGAGTGGACAGTGATGACATTCGGATTAAAAAATGCTGGAGCCACGTATCAAAGGGCTATGAATTTAATTTTTCATGATTTACTCGGTGTCATACTTGAAGTTTATATTGATGATATTGTTGTCAAATCGGATGCTTTTGAATCTCACTTGGCCGATTTGCATTTAGCTTTCGAAAGAATGAAAAAGTATGGACTAAAGATGAATCCTTTAAAGTGTGCATTCGGTGTATCAGCTGGCAAGTTTTTGGGTTTTATTATTCATGAAGATGGCATAGAGATTGATCCCAAAAAGATAGAGGCCATACATAAAGTGGAGGCTCCAAGATGCAAGAAAGATATGCAAAAGTTTCTTGGCAAGGTCAATTATTTGAAAAGGTTCATAGCTAATCTATCAGGGAAAGTTGATGCATTTACTCCTATCCTTCGGTTAAAGAATGATGCTGATTTCACTTGGGGGGCAAAACAGCAAGAAGCATTTGATATGATCAAGAATTATTTGTGCACACCTCCGGTGATGAAAGCACCCAAGCATAGGGAACCCTTCAAACTTTACATTGCAGCAGAGGAAGGAGTTATTGGTGCTGTTCTAACTCAAGAGACTGAAGGAAAAGAGCATGCCATCACTTATTTGAGCCACCGCCTATTGGACGCAGAGACAAGGTATACATTTATTGAAAAATTATGTCTATGTTTATATTATGCTTGCACAAAATTGAGACATTATTTAGTACCGAGTGCTTGCATAGTAGCTTGTAAGACTGATGTCATTAAATACATGTTGCATAGACCAATTCTTAGTGATAGAATTGGCAAGTGGGCTTATGCTTTGATTGAATATGATTTGGCCTATGAATCTCTAAAATCCATGAAAGGCCAAATCGTTGCTAATTTTATTGTTGAACATCGGATTGATGACAAGCATGATGTTGATATAAACTTTGTCTCAATAGTGCCATGGAGATTATATTTTGATGGTTCAGTTTGTACCAATGGCCAAGGTGTTGGTATTGTTTACATATCTCCTCATGGTGCTGTTTTTGAAGCCTCATGCCGCTTAGAATATTTTTGTACAAACAATCAAGCCGAATATGAAGCATTATTATTCGGCCTAGAGATGTTACTTGCTATAGGTGTTACACATATTGAGGCTTATGGTGATTCGTTACTAGTGGTGCAGCAAATATCCAAAGTCTTTCAGTGTTTGGACGAATCACTTAATGTTTATCTTGATAAATGTCTAGATATAATTTCTACTTTGGATTGCTTTAGCATTGCTCATATATCTAGACATGACAATTGGAAAGCAAATAAATTGGCACAACAAGCATCCGGATATCATGTTGATCATGGCATGTTTCATATCTCTCAAAGACCGATGTCTTGTCTTGCCAATATGGGAGAGGCCGAACCTGAACCCACTGATTCGGCCATTAACAAAAAGTCTAGTACAGGTGACAATACCAACTGGAGGAAGCCCATTGTTGATTACTTGTGCAATCCGAGTGAAAGGGTGGACATGGCTATTCGGCGTATGGCTTTCAAGTATACAATGAGAGATGATGGTCTTTATTGCCGAACAGTCGATGATGTTCTTCTAAAGTGTTTGGATGAGGACCAGGAAAGAGTTGCTATGGGAGAGGTACATGAAGGCATTTGTGGCACTCACCAGTCGGCTCCCAAGATGAAATGGTTATTGCGACGTGCTGGGTTTTATTGGCCGACTATGATTAATGATTGCTTCAGATATTATAAAGGGTGCGAAGCTTGTCAAAAATTTGGTGATATTCAATTGGCTCCTGCTGCTATGTTGCATCCTATTATCAAGCCATGGCCTTTCAGAGGATGGGGTTTAGACTTTATTAGGCAAATTCATCCATCTTCCTCAAAGGGGCATCGGTTCGTATTGGTGGCAACTGATTATTTCACTATATGGTCTGAAGCAGTACCTCTCAAGAACATGACACATACAGAGGTAATTCAATTCATAACCGAGCACATTATTCATAGATTCGGTATTCCTCAAACGTTAACAACAAATCAAGGTTCATCTTTCATGTCACACCAAGTCACAAAGTTTGCCGGATCTTATAACATAAAGTTTCTCAATTCCTCTCCATATTATACCCAAGCTAATGGACAAGATGAGTCTAGCAATAAAATTTTAATCAAACTCATCAAGAAAAAGATTGAAGATAATCCAAGGAGATGGCATGAGTTGTTGTCTGAAGCTTTGTGGGCACATAGAATTTCAAGGCATGGTGCTACGAAGGTGACCCCATATGAGCTAGTATATGGTCAAGAGCCCGTTTTACCAGTGTAAGTAAATTTGAATGCTTTGAGAATAGCCAAACAAAATGATTTATCGGCAGTAGACTTTTATAACTTGATGATGGACAATATTGATGAGGTTGCCGATAAATGTTTGGTTGCTTTGAAGTCCATAGAGAGAGACAAGTTGAGGGTTGCAAGAGCTTACAATAAGAAAGTTAAGTTGAAGAATTTTCAAGTTGGTGATCTCGTCTGGAAAGTGATTCTGCCGATTGGCTCAAGAGATAGAAAATTCGGGAAGTGGTCTCCAAGTTGGGAAGGTCCTTTTAGAATTACAAGAGTTGTTCCCAGAAATTCATATTTGGTGGAATCAATACAAGGGGCATTGTTACCTCGAGCTCTCAATGGCAAATATTTGAAGAAGTACCACCCGAGTGTGTGGCAGGAAGCCTAAGTAGGCAATGGCCGATATACGATTATCGCTCTTAGCACAAACATGGCCGATACATAATTATCGCCCTGAGAAAAATAAATGGCCGATGGAGTGTTGATATCGTCCTTAGAACAAACACTATGCATATTATTTTTCGGCGTGCAAGCTTTGTCGAAAAACAGTGGGGCATGTGTTGACACCTGATTTTGGCAAGATACAGATTGCAATGAAGATGGTCTCGAGTGAACGGGTTTTCAGCATGAAAAGATTCACGTCGCCGAGTGGAACCACTTTGATGTTTCGGTTATATTCATTCGACTTTATCTTACGGACCGAAACTATACTCCGAGTGGCATAATTCAATGTTCCGAGTGGTTTTTGGCCAATCACATCTTCAAGATGACCTCGGATGAAGGAGCACTCTGAAGGAATTGTCTTCGTCTCGTCGAGGCAATCGATTTTGATATATAAATCATCTCAATCCGAGTTCATATGCAAAAGTTAGAGGCAATACACTGCAGAACGAACCTCAACGGAAATATGGCGCGAGGTGCCAGACACTTGTCTGATAGGTTGCGCGAGTAATTGGGCCATAAAGACGGCCTTGAATCGAAAACCCTTCAACACTAAAAAGTTTTTTTCTCATCGAGCCGATCGTTTTTCATATAAAATTTGTCTCAATCCGAGGTCATATGCAACCTGGAGAGGCAAATCAAGATCAGGCTGTGTTTTTAGTCGGGAAATCCGAGTGAAAAGTTTACCATCCGAGTGAAAACCTGCCGATCGAGTAAAAGGTCGAGTGAAAAACTTATCGATCAAGTAAAAGATTGGCTTCCGAGTGAAAATATAGTAATCCGAGTGAAATTATCATCCGAGTGAAGTTATTCCGAGTGAAAAGATTACCATCGGAATGAAAACTTGACGTTCGAGTAAGATATTGCCTTCCGAGCGAAATATAGTCATCCGAGTGAAAGATTGTCTTCCGAGTGAAATTATAGTCATCCGAGTGAAAGATTTTCTTCCGAGTGAAAGACTCTAACATCCGAGTGAAACGGTCCAGTCGAACGAAAAACTCTAATATCCGAGTGGATGAGTTCGGATCCGAGTGAAACTGAAGATGTGCCCGAAAGGTAATCCAGATGACCTCGGATGGAAAAGTGATCAACACGGAAGTTGTGCGCATCGTCGAAATGGTGAACTTTGGTTTTGGAGTCATTATCATATGAGATAGTATACGGCCTGTAAGTTCACTACGAGACTTGGACAATCCAGTCCGTTACATGACCGAGTCCGACTGGATATTAAAGATGGCTTCATAGAATATTCAAGATGGTCTTATTTGGAAAAGTGTTCAACATAAGGATTGTTCATCTCGTCGAGGCACACATGTTTAATATTTGGGCCGTCTTGATCGGAGGTCATATGCAAGCTCGGCGGCCCGCGCAAGGAGGAACACAGAAGCTGGGCCAGATTCAGACTGAATCCGAGTTGGAATCGAACTAGGACTCTAGGACGTGAATTGATGTAATTTTTTGTAAGGAAAGCCTAGATGAATCCTTTGCTTGTACGGGAAGTCTAGACGCCTCTTATATATGTTGGGGGTGATGGCCGATTGAACAACACCAATCGAACCAATCAATCTATTACACTTTTGTGTTCATCTATCTTTATCCCCTACACTTGTATCTTTCTTTCTCGTTCTTCGTTCGTTCTTCGCGTTGGAGGGCAGCGATCCACGAGGCTCTAGGGGCGAGCGAATTGACCTAGGGCAGCCCATAGCCGCCGCACTCCCTGGCGGGGTCCCTCCCGGGCGTGTGGGGTTTCGGGTCTTCAAAAGCGCCCGCTGACTGTCTTGCGTATCGCGCTGTCGGTCGGGTCTCCTTCGACGTGAGCTGCGGTGCATCACCCCCGGCGTCGAGGGTACACGTGACGTGTTCGTGTGTCAACACACTTTTTGGCGACTCCGCTGGGGAACGAAGATCAATCATCATCATCCACCATGTCCGATCTTCCCAAGCCATCTGAGGTAGACGCCGATAACATCATTAAGCCCAGTCTTGATGAGATATCGGCCGATCATCACCAAGTCTATGAGGAGTACAAGAAGGCGCGCGAGGAGAAGGACCTACAGGAGTTCCTTGCAAAATTCAAGAAAGATCGCCAAGGCAACATCACTCCGATTGAAGAAATCAAGTTCCCTCCTCTTCAAACTGAACAGGTTAAACCCTCTATAAGTACTGCCTTTTCTCCTGAGCAGTGGGCTGAGATTGAAAGTCGTATTGCTGATGGTAACAATCTAGTCTATCAAACTTTTATAGAAAAATACTAATGCTCAAAAGAATATATCTCAATCGTCTAGTGGTAATAATGGTGTAGCCGCTAGTGTGCAAAACCCTAATCTGGCTTTACCTATTGCATCGGCGCCTGCCGTGCCGATGACTTATTATCCTACCCAAACAAATCAGATTGTTGCTACACCCATTAATCCTATTATGAGCATGTCAGGTTCGGTGGCAACACCGAACCAAACTCTACCTACAGCTACAACCACTCGACCACTGCCAAATTATGGGTCGACATACATGCCACAATTCCTACCTACAGCTAGTAACCATACTCTTCCTATGTCACTGCCACAAGCTTCATCGTCCACTACGGATGATGGTCTAGCTACTCTTAGAGAGGAGATGGCTAAGATGCTTAGAGAGAATTTTGGAGTTGAGTTACCTCGGAATCGGATTTACCAAAAGCCGTACCCCGAGTACTTTGATGCCATCCAATGCCCTCCGGGATATAAGATTCCAGATTTTGTTAAATTCAATGGAGAGGGCACAAAAACCACATGGGAGCATGTTAGTCAATACTTAGCACAACTAGGTGAGGCAGGCTCACTAAATGAGTTGAAAGTGCGTTTGTTTCCTTTATCTTTAACTGGTACTGCATTTTCATGGTTTTCTTCTTTACCACATGGTTCCATTCGGGTTTGGTTGCAGCTAGAGCAGAAATTTCATATCACTTTTATAGTGGCGACAATGAACTCAAGTTATCACATCCAACATCGGTTAAACAGAAGCATGATGAATCGGTCTCTGATTACGTCAAGAGATTCAGAGAAACAAAAAGCCGGTGTTTTAGTTTGGTGATAACCGAGAGAGACTTGGCAGACCTAGTGTTGAGTGGTTTGAGAACTCCCATTAGAGAAAAGCTAGAAGGTTATGAGTTCTTAAATATCAACCAAGTCTTACAAAGGGCTTTGGCTCAGGAAAGCCAAAGCAAAGATCTCAAAGAAGTGCATAGATACAAAGACGATCGTCCAAAGATGAATATGGTGGAATATGATAGTGATCACTCGAACGCTGAGAGTGATGTTTTTGCTACTGAATTTGTTTGGCCATCTAAGGACAAACCATTTACTTGCAATGATCTGAAACCGATTCATAAGAATCATGATGAAGAGATGAAGTTTACTTTTAACATTGCTAAGTGTGATAGAATATTTGATGCTTTGCTACAGGCTAAGATTACTAGAATATCTCATACTTTACCATCGTTTGAAGAGCTAAAACGGCGTGCTTATTGCAAGTATCATAATTCTTTTTCTCATGCTACGAACGATTGCAATGTTTTTCGACAAGAGATACAATCAGCCATTAATGACGGACAATTGAACTTTTTTGAGATGCAAGTTGATAAACAACCTTTTCCAATGAATACCATGGATTTGGAGGGGAAGAAGCTACTCATTCGGTCTGAGGTAGCCGAATTTGCTAATAAAGCTAATATCATTATAGGTGAGCCTAGGAAAGACAAGGAAGGCAGAACGGTCTTGGGGAGACATGTTGTGCTTGATAAGCAGCTCGATGGCAAGGACGTAATCAAAATCATCATCAAGAATCCTACACTCGGGGGGCAACCGCAAGTGCAAGAAAATACTCGAGTTAAATTTGTCAAACCCAAGAGTCCAGAAATTGGCAAGTGGAAGAGGAATGAAGCTAAAGTGCAACGCAAGCGGATCAAGCCAACTTTTGATATGTTGCTAATCAGTCGGCTGGTCCCAGCTCTAACCGGCCATCATACTTGAAGCGACCAAGGTCACCATCAGATGATATGTTCAGTCAGTATATGAAACTGAGTGGACCAAAGGCGTTGTTTCCAGAAGAGCAAAGGCAAACTGTTTGGGGTCGACTTGAATACTCATATAATGGCTGACTGAACATCAGTAACTATCGGTCGGCTGGTCAAAACATGCGACCGGGTGGAAATTATCCGAGTGTAAGAATGCACCCAGGTGGAAGCTATCCGAGTGAAAAATGTGGCCGAGTAGATTCCATCCGACTGAATTCCATCTGAGTGATATCCATCTGAGCAGATTCCATCAGAGTAAAAAGGTGCGCCCGAGTGGAAATTTCATGCATCTGGAAAGTCGAAAAGAATGGCATGTTAAATCGCCAAGTGTTGAAGCAGTTGAGTCAGGAAATGGCAAGGAGAAAATGGATGTCGACTCACTTATCTTGGGCACCGAAACATTCGCCATACAGCAGCCGATTGTGCATAGCAATCCGACTGAGCCGATACTTGCTATCGCGCCAAAGCACTCGGCTAATGACCATCAGGCAAGCACCAGCCAGGTAAAAACGAGAGATCCTAAATACACTCAGCCAAAGTGGTGTCCTCCAGGGCTAACAAAGACACAAAAGAGGAAACTATAGAGGTTAAGGAGTCAAGAGATGGCAGAACAGGAGGCCGAGAAACAAAGGGATAAGTTGTTCAATGGCACTCGACCCATGGTTCCACCAAAACAAGTGTGGAGGCCAAAACAAATACAAGACACAGCAACTTCTACATCTATCACATCAATACCTACATCACCAAAGGAGGATGATGCAACATATATGACATCGTCTGTGACACTTCTTACTTCTCCTTCACTCGGACAAATTTCAGAATCTGTGGATGCACTTGAGGAGGAGGCTGATATGTTGGACTATGAGTCTACGCCGGTTCATCAAGGTATGGATATCAATATGGTGTATTACTTACCTGCTGAGTTTCGTGCTGTAGATGAAGAAGGGGAGGTGGCTCAGCTGGATTTTGGCCCTAAAAACGCAATATTCGAGAAGCCAAAAGAACCAGTAACGCGTCTTAAACCATTATATCTCAGAGGTCATATCAATGGGTCGCCGCTCACTCGGATGCTTGTTGATGGTGGTGCTGTGGTAAATCTTATGCCCTATTCGGTCTTCAAGAAATTGGGTTTGCCTGATGAAGAATTGATCAAGACCAATATGGTGCTCAACGGATTTGAAGGCAAAGAGAAAACTGAAGCCAAAGGTGTGATGTATGTGGAGCTTACAGTCGGAAGCAAAACTTTGGCTACTGCATTCTTTGTCGCTGAGGTGCAAGGTAACTACAACGTCATACTAGGCCGCGATTGGGTTCATGCAAACCAGTGCGTGCCATCCACTATGCACCAGTTTTTGATTCAGTTTGTTGATGATGAAGTGGAAGTTATTCATGCGGATAACTCGGCCTGTGTTGCTTTGGCCGATGCATCGGTGGATTGGCAACATCCCAATGCTAATTGCTTGACGGGACGTGACTTATCAGAATTTGATTTTCTCAGTGCGACCAAGAATGGTTTTGTGCCTATCTCGTTGAAGCCGAGTGAATGCAATCAGCTCCAAGGTATGATATGTTTAAATGGATCCTAATTCCGAGTGGTTACAAAAACGTCTTGTAAAGTATCGGTCCAATGAGAACAACATGTATGAGTCTATAGAGGAGTTGGATGACATGGATAAACTTGGACAAGTTTTTACATCAGTCGATCCGTTAGAAGAGGTAGATATTGGAGATGGTTCAGTCACTCGATCGACATTTATAAACAAAAATTTGAAAGCCGATTGTAAGGTTAAGTTAATCGAGCTATTGAAAGAATATGTTTGTTGCTTTGCATTGGAATATCATGAGATGCTAGGGTTAAGCCGAGAGCTAGTGGAACATCGGTTGCCTATAAAGGCCGGTTTTAGACCTTATAAATAGTCGGCCAGAAAATTTAATCCAAAAACATATGACCAGATCAAGGAAGAGATCAGTCGACTGCTTGAAGCTAATTTCATTCGACCTTGCAGGTATGCCGAGTGGATTTCTAACATTGTCCCAGTAGAGAAGAAAGGATCTGGTAAGTTGAGCGTGTGCATTGATTTCAGAGATTTGAATAGGGCTACACCCAAAGATGAGTATCCTATGCCAATAGCCGATATGCTTATTAATGATGCTTCTGGACATAAGGTTATTAGCTTTCTAGATGGTAATGCCGGATACAATCAAATTTTTATTCCCGAGGAGGACATGTACAAAACGGCTTTCCGATGTCCTGGTTTCCTTGGTTTATTCGAGTGGACAGTGATGACATTCGGATTAAAAAATGCTGGAGCCACGTATTAAAGGGCTATGAATTTAATTTTTCATGATTTACTCAGTGTCATACTTGAAGTTTATATTGATGATATTGTTGTCAAATTGGATGCTTTTGAATCTCACTTGGCCGATTTGCGTTTAGCTTTCGAAAGAATGAAAAAGTATGGAATGAAGATGAATCCTTTAAAGTGTGCATTCGGTGTATCAGCTGGCAAGTTTTTGGGTTTTATTATTCATGAAGATGGCATAGAGATTGATCCCAAAAAGATAGAGGCCATACATAAAGTGGAGGCTCCAACATGCAAGAGAGATATGCAAAAGTTTCTTGGCAAGGTCAATTATTTGAGAAGGTTCATAGCTAATCTAACAGGGAAAGTTGATGCATTCACTCCTATCCTTCGGTTAAAGAATGATGCTGGTTTCACTTGGGGGCAAAACAGCAAGAAGCATTTGATATGATCAAGAATTATTTGTGCACTCCTCCGGTGATGAAAGCACCCAAGCATAGGGAACCCTTCAGACTTTACATTGCAGCAGAGGCCGAGTAAATGCATCAACTTTCCTTGATAGTGGCCGAATGGGTGGTGGATCTAGAGGCGGCCAAAGCCGCACAGAAGGAGCTGAAAAGGCAGAAAGCAGTCAAGAAAAGAGAGTCTCGTCGCCGCAAGAAAAAAGAGGTTGCACACCGTGGTGAGGAGAGCTTGGCGGAGATCGATGCACGGTGGGCTGCCGCCTACAAGGCCGTGAAGGAGAACACCGGCGTCTGGCCAGCATGCCCTGATGGCAGCATGTGAGAAGTAGTTTAATTTTGTAGTATTAGAGCAAATTACCAGTAGTACTTTAAGTTTGTAGTATTAACGTACAATGTTGGTAAGAGCAACCTTTTAGGGCTTGGAGCGTTGATTAGCATGTGTGCCCGTGTGCATTTTTTGCGTTAATCATTAGAAGATCACAAAACACACGGTTTCTATGCCGTACCTGAGGGAGTCCTGGATTAGGGGGTGTTCGGGTAGCCGGACTATACCTTCAGCCGGACTCCTGGACTATGAAGATACAAGATTGAAGACTTCGTCCCGTGTCTGGATGGGGCTTTCCTTGGCATGGAAGGCAAGCTTGGCGATACGATATTCAAGATCTCCTACCATTGTAACCGACTCTGTGTAACCCTAACCCTATCTGGTGTCTATATAAACCGGAGGGTTGTAGTCCGTAGGACAGAATCAACTCCATACACAACAATCATACCATAGGCTAGCTTCTAGGGTTTAGCCTCCTTGATCTCGTGGTAGATCTACTCTTGTACTACCCATATCATCAATATTAATCAAGAAGGAGTAGGGTATTACCTCCATCGAGAGGGCCCGAACCTGGGTAAAACAAAGTGTTCCCTGCCTCCTGTTACCATCCGGCCTAGACGCACAGTTCAGGACCCCCTACCCGAGATCCGCTGGTTTTGACACCGACATTGGTGCTTTCATTGAGAGTTCCTCTGTGTCGTCACCTTTAGGCCCGATGGCTCCTTTTATCATCAACAACGATACGGTCCAGGGTGAGACTTTTCTCCCCGGACAGATCTTCGTCTTCGGCGGCTTCGCTCTGCGGGCCAATTCGCTCGGCCACCTGGAGCAGATCGAAAGCTACGCCCCTGGCCGTCAGGTCAGGTTTGGAAGCTAAACTACATGGCTGATATCCGCGGGGACTTGATCTTCGACGGATTCGAGCCACAGCCAAGCGCGGCGCACTGTCTCGATGGGCATGATATAGCTCTGCCGCCGAACAACACCTTGGAGGCCGCACACGCATCGGTTTCGACCATTGATTCGGAGCCTACTGCGCCGATCGAGGATCAGCGGTTGGACGTTGCCTCAGAGGCTGCGATCTCAGAGGCGATCGATCCGAACTTCAGCCCCACACTCCGCATGACCCGTGACTCCGAGGAGCCGGATTCCTCTCCGAACTCCGAGCCCCCCGCGCCCCTGCCAATCGAATCCGATTGGGCGCCGGTAATGGAGTTCACCGCCGCGGACATCTTTCAGCACTCGCCCTTCGGTGACATCCTGAATTCTCTAAAGTCTCTCTCATTGTCAGGAGAGCCCTGGCCGGACTACGGTCAGCAAGGGTGGGATACTGACGGTGAGGAAATTCAAAACCCACCCACCACCCACTTTGTAGCCACTTTTGACGATTTAACCGACATGCTTGACTTCGGCTCCGAAGACATCGACGGCATGGACGACGATATAGGAGACGAACAGGAACCAGCACCTGTAGGGCGCTGGAAGGCCACCTCGTCATATGACATATATATGGTGGATACTCCAAAAGATGGAGACGGTGATGGAACAGTGGGGGATAACGCCCCCAAGAAACAGCCAAAGCGCCGGCGTCAGTGGCACCGCTCTAAATCCCGCCAAAGCAAAAATGGTGATTCCGCCACGGGAGATAGTACTACCCCGGATAGCGCCAAAGAACACCTACCTCAGCAAGATTTGGCACAGGAAGATGGAAAAGATAGCCCTCATGAGAGAGCGGCCGACCCAGAGGTCGAGGATGATAACTATACGCCTCCCTCCGAGGACGAGGCAAGCCTCGATGACGACGAATTCGTCATACCATCAGACCCCGCCGAACAAGAGCGTTTTAAACGCAGGCTTTTAGCCACGGCAAGCAGCCTCAAGAGAAAGCAGCAACAGCTTAGAGCTGCCTAAGATTCACTAGCTGACAGATGGACTGAAGTCCTTGCGGCCGAAGAGTACGAACTCGAAGGCCCCTCCAAGAATTACCTGAAGCGCAGGACGCTACCCCAATCAGAGGAGGAAGCACCTACATCACCAGCACATGACATGGCAGACCGGCCACCTCGCGGCCGCGACAGAGAGGCCTCTCGGCCCTCAACCCAAGCCATGCCCCGACGCCACTCAACTAACGCACGGGAAAACGCGCCCGACCTGTGAGACATACTGGAGAAAAAGGCAAGACAAACAAGATCGATCTACGGATCGCGCAGGCACCCTACGGCATGTGACAATGATCTTCACTCCGGATACAACAAATCCGGCCGGGCCGAACACAACAGACATAGCTCTTCTGAACTGCATCGTGATATAGCCCAGTACAGAGGCGCCGCACACCCGCTATGCTTCACAAATGAAGTAATGGATCATAAAATCCCAGAGGGTTTCAAACCCGTAAACATCGAGTCATACGATGGCACAACAGACCCGGCGGTATGGATCGAGGATTATCTCCTTCATATCCATATCCGCAAATTCAATGTGGTGCCGCACTACGCATATCTCAAGCTCAAGATGCCAGGCCCTCGAGGAGTAATTACGGTCAACGGAAACACCGAACGCTCCCTCCGTACGGAGGAGCATACGGCGGCTCTCGCAGTGGAGGTACAAAGTAGCCTTCTCAGGCAATCCTCCAGTCCGGCCATTAAAAAGCCAGACACTGCCAAGCGCGCCTGGAGTAACCCACAGCAGGACCGTCTGACGCACTCTGAGCAAGCGTAGCAATGCGGCCCCAACCCCAGCTCTCGCGACATAGCGAAACCAGTACCTCGCGTACATAACTACGCCCTTGAAATACCATGGGCACAGGGGAAGGGGCACAATAAACGGCACACCCAAAATACGGCTTAAAACGTACTAGGGGCTGCCGGATTCTTTTTTAATTTTTTCTTACTTTCAGGACTCCATACTTCGGACGACCTGTTCGGCAACTCGACTGCCATACAAACGATGCAAGATCCAGGGAGGCAGACAATCCATGCCGCATTATGGAACTCCCAGGTGGTCTCTATTACGAGCGGTATACCTGCTTTAAATACAATTCTGCGGCCTGCCCCTGGTCAGGACATACTGAATAGTCCAATATCTTTTGCTTACCGCACTATTTGTATCGTTCGGCTTTGATAACTAGCCTCTCTATAAACAATGCTTAGCTTTTTGTCTATTTTTTGCATTACTCTCTTCTATATATGTTCATTAATGACATGTTGCACCCGTACACTATGGTACGACAAGTACGCCAGGGGCTTCAGTACCCTTTAATATGGTGTGAGAAGTCCGTACACTTTCACAAGTGCGGCACCCCGAACTTATAGCACTATATGCATCGGCTCCGAATCATGATTTGGGTCAATAGTTGGGTTTGCCCGGCTCCTATGTTTTGGTGCCTTACGTTCCGCTATATCGGCTAAGGTAGCACTAGGATAACCACTGCAATTGTGCCCGGTTGAGCTGGGTTAAGAACCTCAGTGGAGAAAGCTAAAACTGACTGTCATGATGAGGCGAGAGACCGGTCGCTATTCGAGAGGTTTTTCGGGTCCCTAAAGGCTTATGCCGCTTTGAGCGAGGAGCTGGATAACCCCAGCCAAGGCGTGGATAGCACCCCGAACTCGATCTTCCGAACTAGGGGCTTCGCCGAAATTTAAAATTATAAAGTTCTATGGCTAAGTGAGAGTGTTCAAGCATTATAGTCCAATTGCCTGGTTCGCCGAGCTGAGCGCCTCCCTCGAAGGACCAAACCATCGGAAAAAGAGCACCCAGGTTTATCACCGAACACCCCAGCACTAGTGGCATGGGGGCAGAAGTCGACGACTGGCCATCTCTCAATTTTTGATAAACAGCCGCACAGAAAATAATATTTTAAATTCAATAAGCATTGCTTAGCGCATATGAACAAGTTTTCAGCACACAGGATAAACACGAGCGAATTCATTCAAAAATTACATCCTTGGTGCATTCATCCGCCACAAGGCGGGCACCCGCAAGAACATCCTTATAATAGTTCTCCGGCTTGCGATGCTCCTTCCCCGGCGGCGGCCCGTCCCTCACAAGCTTTTCACCGTCTAGCTGACCCCAGTGCACCTTTGCACGGGCAAGGGCCCTACGGGCACCTTCGATGCAGACGGAGCGCTTGATGACCTCGAGCCTTGGACAGGCCTCCACCAGCCGCCGCACTAGCCCGAAGTAGCTCCCAGGCAGGGCCTCTCCGGGCCACAGCCGAACTATGAAGCCTTTCATGGCCTGTTCGGCCACCTTGTGGAGTTCGACCAGCTGTTTAAGCCGGTCGCTCAGGGGCACAGGGTGTCCGGCCTCAGCATAATGAGACCAGAACACCTTCTCCGTCGAGCTGCCCTCTTCAGCTCGGTAGAATGCGGCGGCGTCGGATACGCTGCGGGGAAGATCTACGAATGCCCCTGGAGAGCTTCGGATTCGGGTAAGTAACAAGTAGTTTACTTTTATATTCCTGCTTTGCATAAAGAATGCCTTACCCGCGGCTATCTTCTTCATCTCCTCCAACTCTTGGAGGGCCTTTTGGGATTCGGCCTTGGCAGACTTAGCAGTCTCAAGGGCCGCCACGAGCTCGGACGCTTGGGCCTTTGACTCAAGCTCCAAACTCTCATGTTTCTTCATGAGAGCATGAAGCTCTTGCCGCACCTCGCCGACCTGAGCCCCAAGTTTCTCTCGCTCGGTGCGCTCCGCGGCCGTTTTTCTTTCGGCCTCGGACAGCGCCTACTTGAGGGTCGCCACCTCAGTCGTGGCCCCTACAATAAGCAGTAAAATCCTGTAATTTTTTTGCAATCACGCCTCTCTATAGGCACTTTTTCTGTAAGGTATTTCTTACCTTATTTTTCCTCGAGCTGCCACTTGGCCAGGCCGAGCTCTTGCTCGGTCCGCTCTAGGTCCTGTTTCAGGACTCCCACCTCCGCCGTCAGTGCGGCAGTGGACAGCAGCGAAGCCTGCGTACGCATATTGACTCTTTATTGTTAGACTCCTGTGAAATTTAATAGATCCTCTATTCGGCTTTTCTTTCCGAACGCCAAACAGAGCATCAGGGGCTACTGTCTATGCGGTAATACTTTTACATATTTTTACTTACCTCGAAGCCTGTTAGAAGGCTAGCGCAAGCTTCAGTCAGCCCGCTCTTGGCGGACTGAACCTTCTGGATCACCGTACTTATAATAGTACGGTGCTCCTCGTCGATGGAGGCGCCTTCAAGCACCTCCAGCAGATTGTCCGGCGCCTCTGGTTGGACGGAGGCTGCCGGATCAGAAGGCTTGCTCCTCTTGGAAGGAGTTCGCCTGCCGCGGTCCGGAATTGTTAAAGATTCCGGCACGGTGTCCGGCTCAAAGCCGAACTTGGATCCCTGGGGGGTCTTGTCCCCTTTACTCCTGGAGTCCGGGAGGTTGCTTTGCGGCTCCTCCAGGACCACCTCCTCCTGCCCCGGAGCTTGACGCGACGCCACTTCGGCGTCGTCCGCAGTGCGGGGGGAGACAGCGGGCGGAACGGAGTTCACGTCCGACGAATCCAGGGAGCCGCTCGACGACTCATTGAGTTCGGCCCGGGGCGGGCTGCATAAGTATGATCGACATTAGGGAAAGCTGTGCGACAATGGAACATCATGAGTTACTCTGATATCCGAACTTACGATTTCGCCGGACGCTTGGCCCTGTCTGGCCACTCCTCTTCGTCCTGTTCGGCGTCGGGGGAGTAGTTCGGCGGAGGGGTCTTCTCTTCCTAGACCCCTCGGCCTCCCTAGTTGGGGCGGCCTCCCTCTTCTTTCCTCCCCCCGCTGGAGGGGGAGAGGTTTCTTCTTCCTCCTCCTCGTTTTCACGGGAGGAGGACGTCTCGGACTCGCCGGATGACGAGTCCGACACCACCACGTTGCGGGCACTCTTTCGAGTCCCCGTGGTCTTCTTCTTCTTGACCTTCTTCTCTGGCACACATAAGGCACCGGAGTCAGCAGCTTCGCCAATAGAGCTGGGGCTGGGTCTTCGGGCAGCGGAGCCGGACAGTTAATCGGTTCGGCCATCGCCCACCAAGCCTGTCAAAGGTAAGGGAGTTTAGGTCCCGCATAGAGTCAAACTATGAAAAAAGCTTAACATCCTGTGAAAGGTGTAGATGGCATACCTTGCTAGCGTGACGCTGCGAGCTGTATCCGCGGTCTTCGGAAGCGGATGCGGGAGCCTCGGCGCCCTTGAATAGCATCTTCCAGGCGTCTTCGTACGTTGTGTCGAAGAGCCTGTTGAGGGTTTGATGCTGCGCCGGGTCGAACTCCCACAGATTAAAATCCCAGTGTTGGCACGGGAGGATCCGGTGGACGAGCATAACCTGGATTATATTAACAAGCCGGATTGGCTTGTTCACCAGGGACTGGATGCATGTTTGCAATCCGGTCACCTCTTTTTCGTCACCCCACGACAGGCCCATCTCTTTCCAAGACATAAGCTGCGTGGGGGGTCCGGATCGGAACTTGGGGGCTTCGGTCCATTCCGGATTGCGCGGCTCGGTGATATAAAACCACCCGGATTGCCATCCCTTTAGGGTCTCCACAAAAGAGCCCTCGAACCATAGGACATTGGCCATCTTACCCGCCATAGCGCCTCCGCACTCCGCCTGACGGCCACTCACCACCTTGGGCTTGACATTGAAAGTCTTGAGCCAGAGGCCGAAATGAGGGTGGACGCGGAGAAAGGCCTCGCACACGACGATAAACGCCGAGATGTTGAGGATGAAGTTCGGAGCCAGATCGTGGAAATCCAGGCCATAGTAGAACATGAGCCCCCGGACAAATGGGTGGAGTGGAAAACCCAGTCCGCGGAGGAAGTGGAGGAGAAATACTACCCTCTCATGGGGCCTTGGGGTGGGGATAAGCTGCCCCTCTTCGGGAAGCCGGTGCGCGATGTCCTTGGACAGATACCCGGCCTTCCTTAGCTTCTTGACTTTGCCCTCCGTGACGGAGGAGACCATCCACTTGCCTCCCGCTCCGAACATTGCCGGAGAAGGTTGAGGTGGGAAGTGCGGGCTTGGGCGCTGGAGCTCGGGTGCGCGAGAGATGGATAGGCAAGGGAGGAAGAAGGCGTAGGTAAAAAGGGTGGATCCTTATCCCCTTATATAGGTGGATGCGGTTATGCGTCCGCACCTGCCTAATAAAACTCGCTTGCCTCCCAAGCGCCGTGATAAATGGCGCGGTTGGGTTACCCACGTCCGTATTGATGAGAATCCCGTAAAAAGGGTACACGATCTCTGCTTTGACAAGACGTGCCAAGGAAACCGCCTCGCGAAAGATGCTGAGGTGGGAATGTAAAAATGATTCGAGTAAAGGACTTGGCTGTAGTGTGATGGCGCACTGCAGAATACGTCAGCAGATTTGATTTGTGTTAATATTATTCTCTCTATGGCAATATGTGGAAACTTATTTTTGTAGAGCCGGACACTACTCTTGGTGATTACAATCTTCTATGAAGGACTTGGAGGAGGAACCCGCCTTGCAATGCCGAAGACAATTTGCGCGCCGGACTCAACGTCATTGAAGCCTGGTTCAGGGGCTACTAAGGGAGTCCTGGATTAGGGGGTGTTCGGGTAGCCGGACTATACCTTCAGCCGGACTCCTGGACTATGAAGATACAAGATTGAAGACTCCGTCCCGTGTCCGGATGGGGCTTTCCTTGGCGTGGAAGGCAAGCTTAGCGATACGATATTCAAGATCTCCTACCATTGTAACCAACTCTATGTAACCCTAACCCTATCCGGTGTCTATATAAACCGGAGGGTTGTAGTCCGTAGGACAGAATCAACTCCATACACAACAATCATACCATAGGCTAGCTTCTAGGGTTTAGCCTCCTCGATCTCGTGGTAGATCTACTCTTGTACTACCCATATCATCAATATTAATCAAGCAGGAGTAGGGTATTACCTCCATCAAGAGGGCCCGAACCTGGGTAAAACAAAGTGTTCCCTGCCTCCTGTTACCATCCGGCCTAGACGCACAGTTCGGGACCCCCTACCCGAGATCCGCCGGTTCTGACACCGACAGTACCCGTCTGCGTTTTTTGCGTTAATGACCCATAAGTCAGTTACCTGTGCGATATTTCCTAATAAACCAGGCGTACCATTGATAAGAAAATCTAGTACACGCGTACATTTTTTTGAAGACGGGATCTGCCAACTTTATTTTTTCTCGCACACGAGTATTTTACACGCTTCGTCTGTGTTGTGTGTTTCCCCCGCCCAAGTTTCAAATTTAGCACCGAAATTTTCATTAGGCGCGCGATTTCAGAATTTATTCCTCCAAGCACATCCCCTTCCCCTTAGTATCCCCCCTCCCTCGCGCCTCCCCCTACCGGCATCTCAAACCGCCGTCGTCACAACCACAGCTTTAACCACATCTACGTTATGCTCGGATCTAGTCAGGTAACCCACCGATCTCTATCACGTCACCGGCCTGATTGCCTAAATGCGGCCTGCGAAACATCCTCATGCCTCCAAATCCCCCCCCCCCCCCGCGCCAGGAGCTGATGGCGGTCCATGGCGCGATGGCCACTATGTGTGTTGACCCGGAGGAACACCTCGCCTCCGCCGCCGCCGACGACATGGTGCAGGCTCTGGCCCAGATGAAGTCCCCCAGCGACTACCCCCCAAGACTCAACAGGTAAGATCTGACCAGCTAAATCTTATCAATACCACTTGCAACAGCTATGATTTGTATGGTTGATGTATTAAGTCTTAGAATAAATCTGAGGCACTCCGTCGATCATCCGAGGACCAAGCAATAACACGAGCATGACATCGAGATTTGTTAACGAGGTTCATCGATATGGCTACATCCCCGGGGCTTGACTACGGGCGCTCCTCCCCGTGACACCATCACAATACCGCACCCCGGCCACCCGGGCACCGGCACACGCCGCCGGCTCCCCCTTGCGCGCTTGTGCTATTATGTTGGCATAGGTTACATCGTGTGTCTACCCCCGCTATATAAGAGAGGCCTAGGATACAAGTGTCCTACTTGGACATGACTCCATATCTTATCTAAACACAATACAACTACAAGTCCAACTGTAACCTATCTTGTACACTATATTCGACACAACTCCAACAAACTCCACCTTGGAGAATATTCTCCACCACCTTGAACACTACAAAAAAAGACACATCCTTGACATTTTGGGCCGAACGAATTTTTTTTTGTCATACTTATGACACTTCTATGACGATAATTGTGAGAAAACCAGGTATCATCATATATGTGGTGGGGTCCTACTTCTATGACAAAAAATCATGACAGAAAATGGGCTTTTCGTACTGCGCGGGCCGGAGACGCAGCTGCATGACATTCTTTAGGCCATCCATGATGGAAAAACCATGGTAGAAGCGAGGCCGAGGAAAATATTGGGGTGTTTCCGGTTACGATGGGTGGTCGGGGCCGAGCGATGTGCATTTCTCTCATACACACACGCGCGTGGGTGCGAGGACTTGGGCTCTAACTGAACCCGAGCGATTGCACTGCAGGCTACATGTTACTGAACCCGAGCAATCGATCGATGGCTGTTAACTGGAACCGATCGAGCGATTCCTTCGCTTCTACTGCTAACTAAAGTCGGTTGATGCTGCCTCTGGATGAACAGTGAGCGTTGCTGGGGGGGTTACGATGAATAGTTCCCAGTGGGGGTGGATGAACAGGACCATGTGGTATTGCCTCTGGATGAATAGTGAGCATTGTTGGGGGGTTTGGATGAACAGTTCCCACTGGGGGTGGATGAACAGGACCCCGTGGTGTTGCCTCTGGATGAACAGGACCCTGATCGATTGAGCCGGTTGGGGCTAGATGAACAGGACCCCGTGGAGGGCTGGATGAACAGGACCACCCCGTCGATGGCAGGATGAACAGTAGCCCGTGGAGGGGTGGTTGAACAGGAGCCCGTAGAGAGGGCTGGTTGAACAGTAGCCGGTGGAGTAGCGCGTGGTGGAGGCTGGATGAACAGGAGCCCGTGGATGAATAGTCGCAGGTGGAGGCTGGAGGAGGTCGACGGTGGATGAACAGTAGCCCGTGGAGGCTGGAGGGGGTCGACGGTGGAGATGCAATATTCCGTGGAGTCCCGTTTTGCGGTACGCCACACCCCTCCCGATGAATAGGGCCCCCATTTCGACCGTAGCACTCCAGCACAAGTCTGTTTCCTCCGTTTTGTGGTACGCCACACCCCTCCCGATCAACAGGACTCCCGTTTCGACCGTACGAGGTCTGTTTGCTCCGTTTTGCGATACGCCAGACCCCTCCCGATGAACAGGATCCCGTTTCAAACGTGGCCAGTCGAACACAAGGCCGTTTCCTCCGTTTTGCAGTACGCCAGGCCTCGTTTCCATCGGCTGTTCCGTCCAAGCCCTCCCGATGAACACGACGACACATTCCATTCCGACCCAGCCGGTTGGCTCCCCATGAACACGACGACGATGATGTTTCTCCGTTCCGACCTAGCCATGTGCACGAGCCCTGGCCGTACGTACGCGTGATTAGGCGTTCGAGACCCCGCCCGTATGTACGTACATGGCCGTATTTACTTTCTTGCACCCTGGCCATTGTACGTACGTGTACATGCTACGTGCGCGCCTCTACTACGACGCGTGCGCGCCTCTACATCGACCAGTATGTATGTACACGTTCGCGACCAGAATGACAACGCTACGTATGCTTCGACCAGGTATCTCCCGACTATCAGGCACTTCCTTGCGCGCGAACATGTAGCTGGTGGGTCCCAGCAGTCAAGGGGGCAAATCATTTTTTTGCCCGGACGCACTTCCTTGCATGCGAAGATGTAGCTGGTGGGTCCTAGCAGTCAGGGGGAAACGTTTTTTTCGCGAAATACGGTGGCCCGTCCGATGGGTCCCTACTGTCAGGTGGAGGAATAATTATTTTGCGCGTAATAAGGAGGCACTTCCTTGCTGCGGCCGTGGACCCAGCTATCAGCTGTCGGATTTCGGGTTCCGGCAGACCCTTGAGGTTCGAACACTGGGGTGCGCGCGGCGATTTCGCCTTCTACCTACCTGCACCCCTCCGCCTCGCTAAGATCTAAGCTATGGAAAGAACAGCCCAAGAGACACAGGGTTTATACTGGTTCGGGCCACCGTTGTGGTGTAATACCCTAGTCCAGTGTGCGGTGTGGTGGATTGCCTCTTGGGCTGATGATGATGAGCAATAGATGGAAGAACAGCCTCGCGAGGGTCTGTTCTTGGCTAGGGGGATGAACTGCTAGGAGGAGTTCAGTCGCCCTTCTCTCTCTCTCTCTCTCTGTGATGCTACTCGATCCGATCCTAGCTAGTTTCTCTCATGGCTTCTAGATTCCCCCTTCTTGATTGCCCCTCTACCCTGGGGGTGGCTAGTCCTATTTATAGGCAAAGGCCCTAGGCCTCTTCCCAAATATTGAGCGGGAAGGGCGCCAACAATTGGCCATTTTGAAGGGGAACATCCGGTACACTTATCCTGACTAAAGTTGGTCCTCGCCTGCCAAAGGCTCTGGTGGTGACGCTGGCTTGGGCTCCACAATGACTTCCTCCCTGTCGTTGGACTGGTCTTGGTCTCATTGCACCAAAACAGGTGCCTTTGCTTGATGCTCTCGCCTGCGCTTGCTCCCTTTGCACCAAAGAGGAAAGGAGGACACTGCGCGGGCTGGCGCCCGCCTGGCGCCCTTGGTCGTCATGGCTTGCGTCACGGGCACCTCATGGGGTACCCCGCCTTGATCTCTCCGTCTCCTCGCGAGCCAGCCTGATGAGGCCATGCCTGAGGAAACTCCGTGTCATCCGCCCCGCGAGGCTTGTCCCCTCGCGAGGGTCTTGGGTCTGTGTTGATGAATATGGGCTGTGTTGGGCTCCCTTTTGAGCCACGCCGCAGGCCGCAGGCAGGCAAGTCTGGGGACCCCCGTTCCCAGAACGCCGACAGTAGCCCCCAGGCCCAAGGCGCGCCCGGACTTGGCCGTGTAGGGAGGCGAAAGGGCAAGAGTGAAGCACCGCGGGCCCTAACAGCCTGCGGCCTTGGGCACCGCGTGGCGGTTGATTGGATGTGGGTGCCTCAGCAACCGCGCGAGTTGATAAGGGAGCGGCATCTGCCTAGGCTTTGATTTTTTTGCTTTCTCCGGTTGCTACTCAGATCCCCTTTCTTGCGCCTCTCCTTCCTTCCTCCAAAATTTCCAGATCTACTCCGACTGCGTGACCTAGGAAGCCATGGTGCCTCGTCAGTCCCCGACCGGAGCTTGGTACTCGTCTGCCCTGGACTCGCCGAACGTGTCGGAGGCGAGCCTCGCCTGGTTGCATCGTATGGCGGCGGCGCAGGGCATCGACGGGGCGAAGGTGTTCAAGGCCGGCTCCGCCACCCTGATGGCCAAGGGAGCACCTTCTATCTGTTCTTTGTAAGCGCCATTGCTGCTGGCCTGGTGCCTCCCTTCTCTGAGTTCTTCTTCTCTGTCCTCCGCCATTATAAGCTACAGGCTCTACATCTCCACCCCAACTCCGTCCTTCTCCTGGCAATCTTCGCCTATTACTGTGAGGCTCACGTAGGGGTGCAGCCCTCAGTGGCCTTGCTGCGCCACTACTTCTACGTCCGGACCTCTCGCGGTCCTGCTTCCGTGTGCGCGAGCTTCATCACGTACGGTGGCGCCATTGCCATTTCGAACCCCGGGAAAAGGATTGAGGGCTTCAGGAGCAAGTGGGTCTTGACAGATGCTGGGCGCATCCACCCTTGGCTGATCTTGCCCATGGAGCAACCCACGAGCTCCAGCGATTGGGGTCGAGCGGAGCTCGCAGACCCCCGTGCGGAGCTGGTGTTGGAGAAGATGGACGCGGATCTGAGGCCGGCCAACATGGCGGTGACGAAGCTGACCGGCGCGTCGCTGCTGAGGGAATTCCTGGAGCACCAGCTGGCTACTCACTTCCGATGTGGAGGCCCCATCCGAGCCCCGCGGCCTTGGCCGACGAAGATCTGGCTGCGGTCCTCCAATCTCTGGTCGGGGGCAATTTGGCGAGGTTGGAGGGAACTCCTACGCCCTTGTTCCTCGGCGACGACTGGGAGCAGGTAGTGGAGTCCATGCCCGTCTTCAATGGGGACGGGCCCGTGCCCATGGAAACTCCCGGGGAATCGATGGACGTGTCCTCCGACGACTCCAGCGAAGAGGAGGAAGGAGGGGAGCGGGAAAAAGGGCCTGACTCCGAGGCGACTGACAGAGAGTCGAGGGCTCCCCTCCCCCGGCACAGGTCTCGCGCTCTCCGCCTCTCTCCAAGCAATGACGACGAGGATGATGACGAGTAGGGTGGCGGGAGCTTGCCCCCGATCCTGAAGAAGGACAGGACCGGGCTGATCTCCCGTGGGTCTGCCCCGGCCCCGAGGCGGACCGCAGACGCGCCTTCCGCTCCCGAGCTTCCCAAGGTTGACCCTTCCAGCCGGCTTTCAGGCTTCAAATTTAGCCGGAGGCTGCCTGAGCTCACTGGCGACGACCCGTAAGCGCTTGATTCTTGTCTTTATTTCTTGTTCTGCTACCGAGGCTTGACGTCCACATCTCTTGGATAGGCTGGTGCCCGCAGCAAAGAAGCCGAAGGGAGCTCCTGAGGTTCCATCCGTGGCGGCGCCTCTGCCCGCGAAGGAAGGTGACCGCGACGCACGGGCTTCTCCTGCCCGGTCGTCCTCGCGAGGCCTGGCTCAGCCGGCTGGGGCGAGCTCAGCCCCCATGGCCCAAGTGACTCCCGAGGTGCCTTTGCCTGCTGCCGCCACTACAGCCGTTGGGGCGCAGTAGGCTCCGCCTCAGGATGCTGTGGTCGCGCTGCCGCCTTCTCCTCCTACTCCACTGACTACTGTCTCTCCGACTCCTCCTGCCGTTCTAGATCGTGCTGCTGCTGAGCTGGACCGGCTGCAGCAGGATCTTCTTGGCGCCGACCCTCGCTTGGTGGCCGGGCGCTTGGAGCTGGCTTCAGGATGGATTCGCTCCGACGCTTCGATTCGGGCGGCGCTGGTCCAGGCCTCGACGGCTTGCGATGAGGAGAGGCAGGCCGTCCTTGAGGCGAAGGCTACTCGTGACGCAGCCCTGGGGGAGGTGGTCGACGTCCGTGGTCGCTGCAAGGCACTGGAGGACGAGCTGCAAGGCATGCGGGACCAGCTCGCGAAAGAGGCCCGCCTTCGCCAAGAGCAGGAAGAAGGCGTGAAGGCTCGCGAGGCGGCCGTCAAGGAGAGGGAGGTCAAGCTCAGGAGGCGCCGTGACCGCCTAGGCGCGCTGGAGCAGGAGTTGGGGGCAAGGAAGGTCGAGCTGGACGACAAGGCCCAGGTTCTTGCCGAGGACCGCGTGGCCTTCACGGAGATGGAGGCGAAGGCTCGCTCCTTGCTGAGGACGCTTTACGACAGCGGCCTGGAGAGCCCCCTGGCTAGCGCCGAGAACGGCCCCACCAAGCTGCTTCCCTTCCTGGTTCGCGCTCTTGAAGATGTCTCCCTTGGCCTTGGCCCCACGGCCGAGGCCGAGGCGCGTGTCCTGTCTTCTGCAGCGCTGACGCGGGTCCTCACCCACATCTACCTTCGCGATCCCGGCGTCGACCTCGATAGCCTGCTAGACCCAGTAAGCGGCGAGCGTGCCGCTGCCGCTGCCGAGGCCTTGAAGGGTCGCGCGGAGGCTCTGCTGGGTAAGTTCCGGGCCTTCAGCACCAAGCCGAAGCAAGGCGCTGCCGCCCCCGCTGCTCCATGAGGCGAACCCACTCCGCGCTACTCCACCGCCGACAAGTGACTCCGTTGTGGCTCCTGTCCTGCCTTTAATTCCTGCACATGTATCATGCCTCGGGGAGGTGTCGGCGTTCTGGGAACGGGGGTCCCCAGACTTGCCTACCTGCGGCCTGCGGCGTGGCTCAAAGGGGGGCCCAGCGCGGCCCATCTTCACCAACACAAACCCAAGACCCTCGCGAGGGGCCAAGCCTCGCGGGGCGGACGACGCGGAGCTTCCTCAGGCGCGGCCTCGTCAGGCTGGCTCATGAGGAGGCGGAGAGATCAAGGCGGGGTACCTCACGAGGTGCCCATGACGCAAGCCATGACGACCGGGGGCGCCAGGCGGGTGCCAGCCCACGCAGTGTCCTCCCTTCCTCTTTGGTGCAAAGGGGGCAAGCGTAGCCGCGGAGTACCGAGGCATCAGGCAAAGGTTGCCATTTTGGTGCAACGAGACCAAGACCAGGAGGACTACGAGATGGAGGTCACCGTGGAGCCCAAGACGGCGTCATCACCAGAGCTTTGCGCAGGCAAAGACTACTTTTGTCAGGATAGTTGATACTAGCTGTCCCCCTTCAAATTAGCCCGCCATTGTTGGCTCCCTTCCCGCTCGATATTTGGGAAGAGGACCAAGACCTCTATAAATAGGACCAGCCACCCACAGAGCAAAGGGGGCTGAGAGGTTAGAAGGAAAGAGAGGGGTTTCGATCAGAAAGAGAGAGAGAGAAAGGCGACTGAACTCCTCCCAGCAGTTCATCGCCCAGCCAAGAACAGACCCTCGCGAGGCTGTTCTTCCTTGTATTGTTCATCATCATCAGCCCAAGAGGCAATCCACCACACCACGCACTAGAGTAGGGTATTACACCACAATGGTGGCCCGAACCAGTATAAACCCTGCGTCTCTTGCGTTGTTCTTTCCTTAGTTCAGATCCTAGCAAGGCGTAGGGGTGCAGGTAGGTAGGAGGTGAAATCTCCGTGCGCACCCCAGTGTTCGAACCTCAAGGGTCTGCCGGAACCCGAAATCCAACATTTGGCGCGCCAGGTAGGGGTGCGCCGGGATTCATCTTCCATCACCCCGTTCTCCTCCGACCATCACGCCCATGTCTGACGCTCGTCGGGCCCGCGCTGAGCGTCGGGCCGCGCTCGCTTCCCGCGTCGCCCAGACGGCCCCTGTCAGCGGGCGTCCTCGCCGTTCCCTATCACCTGCCGTCAGCGCCGCCACCGGCCCGGGGGGGGACGAACAACAAGCGTCGTCCCAGCATCCGTCCGTGTGGCAAGACGGCCGCACCGCAACTCCCTCGCTCACCCCAGCTGGTTCTTCGTCCCGCACGCTCCGCGCGCCCATGGAGGCTCGGGCTGCATTCATCGCGGCAAAAGAGCTCCTGCGCTACCGTCCTGTCGACGACGTCTACGAAGAATGGCTCGACCGCGTCGCTGAGCTCGTCCGCACCGCAGGGGGCTCTCCTGCGCCGTCCGTTCCGCTGCACCGCACCCCGCCCCGCGCGGGCAATGAAGCTCCGGCGGCACCCTGGTCGCCTCCTCCTCAGGAAGGCACCATGGCTCCAAGGCGCGTGGCCCCTGGGCGGAACCCGCTCCGTCAGGCGCCAGCGCAGCAAGAGTAGAGTTGTCAAGAAATCCCTCGCCCGCAGGAAGCTGCCCGGGCGCTCCCTGCTCCAGCACGTCGTGACCATGCTCCTGCTCCCGCGCGTCAAGACCCCGCGCTACTCCCAGCTGCAGCGCGTGGTGACATGCAAGACCAAGTTCCCCGTCATCCAAGGCCTCCCGTGGCCACAGCAGGCTGCCGCGCCTTCACCGCCGAGCTATGCAACGTCACATGGCCCGGCAAGTTCAAGCCAGACTTGCCTCCTCGCTACGACGGCACTGCTGACCCTGCGGAATTCCTCCAGCTCTACGAGCGGGGCATCGAAGCTGCCAACGGAGACGAGAAGGTCATGGCGAACTGGTTCCCCATGGCACTCAAGGACGGGGCCTGCACCTGGCTCCTGAACCTGGCTCCAGGCACAATCTCCTCTTGGGACGAGATGCGCACCCGCTTCATCGCCAACTTCCAAGGCACTCGGACCGGCCACCCGCCGTGAGCGACATGCGCCGCATCAAGCAACAGCCTGGGGAGACCCTGCAGAAGTACATCCAGCGCTTCAACAACGCGCGCCTCAAGATTCCCAAGGCGACTGAGGAGGCCATCATCTCGGCCTTCTCCGACGGCGTGCGCGACGTCAAGATGAAGGAGGAGCTGGCGATGCATGAAGACTTGTGCACTTCCTTGGAACTGTTCAACCTGGCAACCAAGTGCGCCAGGGCCGAGGAAGGGCGTCTCTCCCTCCTCGAGCTGCCTGCCGCAGACCCAGAAGAGAAGAAGCCCAAGGCCAAGGATGTGAAGCGCAAGGGGCTGCCGTGCTCGCGGCAGAACCAGACACCAAGCGGGGCAGAGATCAGCCTGAATCTTCCAAGGGCAGCCGGTACGGTGTGTACCACGACCTTCACACCCACGAGTAAGGCAAAGGTCTTAGGGATGCCCAGTCCCGAAATGCAAAAACAAATGAATTTACTTTATGTTGTCAAATAATAAATGCCTTCGAAAGTGTTGGTATGGAGGGCACTCGGATACGGGTAGCCATGGAAAGTGAAAGAATGGTGGAAAAAGGAATACACTTTATTTTTGTTTGGGAACCGCCTATGGCATATCTAGCATGGAAAGTGTTGGGAACTCTAAGTCGTTTTTGTTGGTGGGATGGATACACCTCCCAAAATGTTTTTATCTCTAAGCTTTTCGCTTTGAGCTCTGGCACGTCTACAAATCACTACTTCCCTTTGTGAAGGGCCTTTCTTTTACCTTATGCAATTTTTATTTTGAATTTGAGTCTCCATCTTCTCTTATAAAAGCACCAACTAGGAGGCAATATGATCGTACTTGAGTATTGGGTGTAGCTAATATGCGAGTGTGTTTCATGAATGGATCAATGGTTGAGCATGATGGGCTAGGGATAACTTATTTTAGCAATGATATTTTGGAAGACATGGTTGCTTGTTGATAGCTTGAGTATTTAAATTATCATGTCAAAACTAGACTATTGCTTTGAACAATATAAAAGTCCATATTTCCATGCTATAAACAAAGAATATGATATGACATGTTATGCAACATTCCACATCAAATTTTTTGTTTTTATCTCTTCCCTACTCGAGGACGAGTAGGAGTTAAGCTTGGGGATGCTGATATGTCTCAAACGTATCTATAATTTTTGATTGTTCCATGATGTTATATTATCAATCTTGGATGTTCTATAATCAATTTATAGTCATTTTATATCATTTTTGGTACTAACCTATTGACATAGTGCCAAGTGGCAGTTGTAGTTTTTTTCCATGTTTTTTACATCGTAGAAAATCAATATCAAACGGAGTCCAACTGCCACGAAACTTTACAGAGAATTTTTATGGACCAGAAGGAACATAATGGGCCCTGGCGGCGCCTGGGGGTGCCTCGAGGGGAGCACAACCCACCAGGGCGTGCCAGGAGGCCCAGGCGCGCCCTGGTGGGTTGTGCCCACCTCGGGCGCCCCGGGACCACCTCTTTGCTCTAGAAATACCCCAATATTCCAAAACCCTAGGGGAGTCGACGAAATATTGATCCAGCCGCCGCAGAGTCCAGAACTACCAGATGCAATCTAGACACCATCTCGGATGGGGTTCACCACCTCCATTGGTGCCTCTCCGATGATGTGTGAGTAGTTCTTTGTAGACCTTTGGGTCCGTAGTTAGTAGCCAGATGGCTTCCTCTCTCTCTCTTGATTCTCAATACAATGGTCTCTTGGAGATCCATATGATGTAACTCTTTTGCGGTGTGTTTGTTGGGATCCGATGAACTTTGAGTTTATGATCAGATATATCTCTTTTTATATCCATGAAAGTATTTGAGTTCTTTGATCTCTTTTATGCATGATTGCTTATAGCCTCATATTTCTTCTCCGATATTTGGGTTTCGTTTGGCCAACTTTATCTATTTATCTTGCAATTGGAAGAGGTGCTTTGTAGTGGGTTCGATCTTACAGTGCTTGATCTCAGTGACAGAAGGGGAACCGACACGTATGTACCGTTGCTACTAAGGATAAAACGATGCGGTCTATCTCTACATAGATAGATCTTGTCTGCATCATGTCATAGTTCTTATTGCATTACTCCATTTCTCCATGAACTTAATACATTAGATGCATCCTGGATAGCGGTCGATGTGTGGAGTAATAGTAGTAGATGCAGGCAGGAGTCGGTCTACTAATCTGGACGTGATGCGTATGTAATGATCATTGTCTGGATATTTTCATGAGTATTTGAAGTTCTATCAATTGCCCAACAGTAATTTGTTCACCCACCATTTGCTATTTTTCTCGAGAGAAGCCACTAGTGAAACCTACGGCCCTCGGGTCTCTTTCTCATATTATTTGCCTTTGCGATCTATTTGCCTTTGCTTTTATTTTCAGATATGTTAAACCAAAAACCCAAAAATACCTTGCTGTAATTTATTCTATTTGGCGTTCAATCTATCAATCTACTAGAAATTTACCTCACATCGGTTTGCCTATCTAGAGGCACCGTACCCCGGAAGGGATTGACAACCCCTTTAACATGTCGGGTTGCGAGAAGTTGTTATTTGTGTGCAGGTGATGTTTACATTGTGTTGCTCGGTTCTCCTACTGGTTCGATAACCTTGGTTTCACATCTGAGGGAAATACCTACCGCCGCTGTGCTGCATCTTCCCTTCCTCTTTGGTGAAATACCAACGTAGCTTCAAGCGACATCAAAGCCATAGAGCGGTTTTTGGTGTTGAGCTCTTGACCTTCACGTTCTTGTTGCTGGTGGTGTCGATGCCGATGTGATATTGCCGGAGATGGTAGCTCAGAACCATCTGCTCTTGAGCGTCTTCTTGAAGATGAGAAAGATCACTTGTAGGACTTGATGAGGGCTTTGATCTCCTCCATTTGAGCATGCATTTTGGCATTCAACTTGTTCGTGGCATCGAACTCGTCGTTGTTGTTGTAGACCGGAGGGGGTGTGCTTTGCCTATCCATCACAAGACTCGAGTAGAGGTGAGTAGGAAATGAGATAAAAATACCAAGTTACCTTTTCCCAAAGTTGAGGATGTATCCCGTTTCACTCAATGTGAAATGAAAGAATAGTGGAATTGGTACCGGACTTGTTCACTCACACCTATCAAGTAAAGCTTATGGAGTAGCTTGGTGAGGATAGTGGCACAAAAATTTGATGTAAAATGTTAGCAAGAGACAATAATGTTGAAAGAGATTCAAAAATTCGCAAGTGAAACAAGTAGACCAATAGCAATGAATTGCACACGGAAACACACACACACACGGATAGATAAATGGGGTCGTGCAACCACTGAATGAGCATAAAATGTGGATTCCACCAAAACGCTCATGTTGCAAAACTCAAGAGAGACACTAGCACGATTTCTCAATAGGCGGATAGGAAACTTGTGCACAACCTATAAGATGCAAAATGGATAAACTTTCTATCCTAAGTATGCTATGTATGTATGTTCTGGTGCTTTAGCACAAGATGATCCAAGATGATCAAGTATGATACCATATGATATATTGTAATGCACTATGATGCGATGCTATGGCTCTTGTTTACAAGCTTCTTTGCCCCCCCCCCAAAAAAACGTAGATCTAGATCTCCTCTCTCTTCCCCCCCCCCCCAAAAAAAAACTAGCAAGAATCCATGGAGGGATTGAGAGATAGTAAGCTCGAAGAAGGTCAACAACGGGGGGCAAATGCGAGCTCAAAGGATAGGGTCCATTGGGGAAGAAGGCCCCCTTAAATAGGCACCCCTAATCCAATCATTATGCCCACTGGTCGTGCACAAGCGGTACTACTGCTTGGAGGAGCAGTACTACCGCTTAGCACGACCAAAAAAGCCCAACGAGGCAGAAAACATGAATAGTAGATCTTCCAGAGAGATAGTACCGCTCTGGGGAGAAGTACTACCGCTCTACTACCGCTTAGGGAAAATAGGCAACAGAAACATGCACAACTATTGAAACACACGAGGTACTACTGCTCGAGGGTGCAGTACTACCGCTTGAGCGATACTACCGCTTAGAGAACATAGGCAACAGAAACATGCACAAAAGACTTTGCCCAAGCGGTAGTCCACAACGGAAGTACCGCAAGCAGTACTACCGTGGTACTAAGTGGTACTATCACTTGGGTGATACAAAATAGCCCAAGCAAAATAGAAGAAACGGGTTGGACCGAAACAGTCAACATTTGCATATGAGCTCCGAATTGAGCAAACTCAAGATTGTTGGATAGAATATGACGAGTAGCATCCAACAACAACTGGTTATAATAAGAAAAGGCAGGGGAGGTATGCCTAAGATATAGAGGAGAGAAACCTCCAAAAGAGAAGAACCGGCATAACCTCCAACATCGAAAACATCACAGAAGATGCATGTGAACTCTGTTTTCGATGAACTCGAGCTTGTCATGAAAATGAACATAAGCTCCAAATCTCACAAGGAAAAGAACCAAACAAGAACCAATAAAGATGATGCAAGGATGCAATGGTTTGAGCTATCTACGAATGATACGATCAAGCTACTCATCGAGAGCCACCCTTGATAGTACGGCAATCGATCCTATAACCCGGTTCCCAACTACCACCATGAGACCGGTAAAATAGAAAACCTATCCAGGGCAAACTTTTGCCTTGCACATACACTACTACAGGAGACTGCTAACGCAATACTACGATTAGAGACCCTTCGAGAAACTGTGTGCGATGCAATGATTGCAAACGGTGGTGTAAGAAAACCGTCAGAAATGTATAAAATGTTTGCGATGACGGATGCATCAAACACGGTTCAGGTTTTAGTTGCGTGTGCGATGAAGGGCATACAGTTAATCCACTGAAACAGTCTGTGATGAGGCAGAACAATAGAAATGGGCAGACATAACAATGTGTGTGTGATGCAGGACACACGACTAATCCATTCGAACTGTTTGCGATGAGGTAGAACAACAGAAATGGGCAGCCATATCAACGTGTGTGCGATATACGTCATACGGTTAACTCGGACAAACTGTTTTCGATTAGGGAACACAACAGAAATGGTTCAACTTAACAAGATGTGTGTGATATGCAGCATACAATTCACATGGATAAACTTTTTGCAATGAGCCAAAAGAACACAAACGTGTCGTGTAACCAAGATGTGCGTGATACGTGGAAAACAGCCGACTCGGATGAACTGTTTGCGATGAGAAATTACAACACAGACGGTCAATACAGTTACTTCGTGTGTGATTCTATGTGTACAAAAAACTTTGAAAAATGCAAACTAGTTGTTTGCGATGGCTAGGAGTATCGCACACGATGTGCCTGCGAGTACTCGTGTGTGATGATTAGTATGTTACACATATGTTTCCTTATGTGAACATGTATGTGAATTTGCAATATGGACAGTTAATATGCAAATGCCTTCTGGACATCGGGCACATGCTTAAACTCAATGAACTATGTACGATACTAATACTTTCCATGAAAATTTATGAACTTGGGTAACAACATTTGGGTAACATATATATAGTGGTTACACTATTCGACAAAAGGAGGATCTTCGTAACACGGTTTTGACAACCATATGGTCCATATCTACATACTTAACATAGTAACAACTATCACATTTTAAGAGGCTAAGGGCCAACAACCATATGGTCCATATCTACATACTTAACATATATAGTAACAGCTAGCACATTTTAAGAGGCTGAGGGCCAACAACCACAACTATCCACTAGAAGCAGCTTGATCACGGCGACTCGGCATCTCGTCAATGAAAAGGAAGAGCCCTCCTGTGCCTTGGTAGAGCAGGAGTAGAACAATGTCTCCAATTTTCCAATATGGATGCATTGCCACGAGAAACGAGAACTTGTTAATTTGAATGGTTCCATTTTTGTGGGAGATGCAGTAACTTGCAATCACTTTGGCGTTATTAGCAAGCACAAGTGTAATTCGACCACGCCGGGAAATCGATCCAGGAATGGCTACAGGGGGCAATTTTTGTTGACATGTAGAATAAAAAAACAATTGTAACATACCTTGAAGATATATATAGTTTATGAGAATCAACATTAAAATAACACTTTTTTACCAGCGCTTTGTGCACACTATTGGTCTTGTTCAGTGTGTGCACCATAGGTCTAATTAATCCCATCCAAAATCCAATGTTCATACATTGTGCTATCTCTGTCAGATTATCAACAAAGTTTATTACATGCTTCATGTCCTTCCAGTGAAATTTGGTACGCTTAGTAACATACAGATCGTTCACTATGCATCCAACATATCCTACTTAAAAGGTGGAAATGTATTATTTATTCAGAACATGGTAGAAGAATATATAGTGTGCATAAATTGGTAAACATAATTTGTTACTGCCTAGGAACGGAGTCAGAATATGATATCACAATTGGTTGCTTAAATAGTGATCAATTGGTTGCTTAAATAGTAATATGACAGCATGGAGAAAGTTGAAAGGACACTAACCTCGATCAGACTTTGATCGGCTGATGACGTTGGGGAAGTAAACATCCATGTTAATTAGACCAGGCTGTGGTGCACACACTAGAATTTTATTGCCAGCTTTCAGTTCATAACACTTAGACATTTTTCTCCAAAGGTCCGCATTAAAATAGGAGTGACCATCTTTATCAAGTTTTACGCTAACCGTCATTGGAAACCCATGCTGCATTGTCAATATGACATCCTGGGACTCATCAACAAAGTAAAGCCCAAGATTTCCTTCTACTCCTATTCTTGCAAAGCAAGGGATGTACTGCTTGAAATGAAAATTAAGATCATAAATTAGATATATTGAAATAACCGAACAAGATGCAAATATGGGAGTAACTGATAGAACATATCCATATATAGATGCAAGAAAAGTACAAAAATATAGAATTAAAAATAGATAATGTAACAAAGATTTGATGCAAATATATAGATAATGTAGCAACAGACAGTATATGTTCACAAATTTAGGCCATGCCGACCGTGGTAGGTTGAGATTGAACATACCGAGCGCTCCCTGAAGTCATTCGTAATGGTGAGTTAGAACTTCGTTTCCAACTGGCCACGACCACAGTTGCCCGATTTGTGCTCGCACTATGCACACATGAATGAATACCCATGAATCAGCTAGAACAAAAATGATTCCAAGGCGATTTCCGCCGGTTGATTAACAGCGAGCGACGGACTGCGATAAGATATGAGTGAATATTTCGCTAATTAAGTTGATTACCTTCTCCATGAGAAAAATCCCAGGTCCAATCCCGCAGAAAACCCAGTCGACCAGAGCCTAGAATGTCGGTGCAGATAGGCGGCGCAAAGCGGTGGAGGCGAAATCTGGTGCCGTTTGGAGCGCGATCTACGGCCACCGCCAACAGCCGTCAAGCTTAGGGTGCAGAATTGCGGAGGAGTCCACGGAAAGTGAGTGGGGACGAAGTAGGCGAGGGTTTTCTTTTCCTATTGCATGTGTGAGTGAACACACACAGTTCGCAGAGGTGACGGAGATGAACCGTGTGCGATAGTAAATCACCGAGATTGAATGGGAATCCGAATTTCCTTGTCTTTCACCCATGAGTTTTTTTCTACAATGAACATAAACCCTGCTAATCACCGTGTTCAAATTTGACACTTTTCCGGGTTCATTTATAATATTTAGGGCATTATGTGCATTTTGTAGGCATTACTGCACGTAATTCAAATTCCAAACAATTGGTGCATGAAAGGGTGTACAAGAACGATCTAAAAAACCATACTCGTGGTATTTAGTAATTTCTCAAGCCTTTTACAAGGAATGGGCAGAGATTTCAATGGAGTGAACCACAAATGCATCATTTACTGGGTTATCAACTATAGAACAATGAAATATGTGCTTGAAAAACATGACAGCTTGCATGGTGCCATGGTATGGCCTCACCGTAACCTGGTTAAAAGTTGAGAAGGTTTAATTTATGTCGTCATGCACGCCCTTCATAAATTGAACCATCACCGAGGAAGTTCAATGCTTTCGAGAGGGAAATCACCAAGATTGAAGGGGAATCCAAATTTCCGTCCTAGTTTTTCTTTCATATTATTTTCCAACGATCAACATACCGCCTCAAATGAAACATGTTCAAATTTGACATTTTTCCGAACTCATTTACCTTATTTAGGGGGTTGTGTGCATTTTCTAGGCATTAATTATGCACATAATTCAAATTCGAACAATCGGTGCATGAAAGGGTGCACAAGAACGGTCTGGAAAACCATGCTTGTGCTATACAAAAAATGAAACACATGGTTGGAAAACATGACGCCTGGTGTGGTGCCATGGTATGGTCTCACCATGCCCCTGGTAAAAATTGGAGAATGTTTTCCTTATGTCGTGATGCACGCCTTTCATAAAATGAACCATCATCCAAGGAAGTTTCATGGTTTTGAGGGGGAAATCACCAAGATTGAAGGGGGATCCAAATTTCCTTTGTCCTTTGTCCACACGTTTTTTTCTATGATGAGCATACAACCTGCAAATTACCGTGTTCAAATTTGGCACTTTTCCGGGTTCATTTGCCATATTTAGGGGATTATGTGCATTTCCTAGGCATTAATGCGCATAATTCAAGTGCAAACAATCGATGCATGACAGGGTCCACAAGAACGGCCTAGAAAACCATGCTCGTGCTATTTAGTAAATTCTCATGCCTTTTACATGGAATGGACAGATATTTCGATGAAATGTGTGGCAATAGTCAACTATAAATGTTTGTTTGTTGGGTTTTCAACTATAGAAAAAAAATGAAATAAATGCTTAAAAAGCATGACGCCTGGCATGGTGCCATGATATGACCTCATCATGCCTTGGTAAAAATTTGAGAAGGTTTGGCTTATGTCGTCATGCACGCCCTTCATAAATCGAACCATCACCGAGGAAGTTCCATGCTTTCGAGAGGGAAAATCCCCAAGATTGAAGGGGAATCCTAATTTCCGTCCTAGTTTGTCATTCATTTTTTCCAATGATCAACATACCACCTCAATTGCAACGTGTTCAAATTTGACATTTTCCCGGGCTCATTTACAATATTTAGGGGATTATGTGCATTTTCTAGGCATTAATGGATATAATTCAAATTCGAACAATCGGTGCATGAAAATGTGCATAAGGACGGTCTCGGAAACCATGCTCGTGTTATTTAGCATATTCTCATGCCTTTTACAAGGAATGGGCAGATATTTCAAGGAAATGTGTGGCAATAGTCAACCATAAACGCGTCGTCTACTCGGTTAACAACTATACAAAAAATGAAACACATGGTTGGAAAACATGATGCCTGGCTTGGTGCCATGGTATGGCCTCACCATGCCCTGGTAAAAATTGGAGAATGTTTTCCTTATGTCATGATGTGCGCCTTTCATAAATTGAACCATCACCGAGGAAGTTTCATGGTTTCAAGGGGGAAATCACCAAGATTGAAGGGGGGGGTCCAAATTTTCGTTGTCCTTTGTCCACGAGTTTTTTTTCTATGATGAACATACAACCTGCAAATCACCGTGCTCAAATTTGGCACTTTTCTGGGTTCATTTGCCATATTTAGGGGATTATGTGCATTCCTAGGCATTAATGCGCATAATTCAAGTTCAAACAATCGATGCATGAAAGGGTCCACAAGAACAGCCTAGAAAACTATGCTCGTGCCATTTAGTAAATTCTCATACCTTTTACAAGGAATGGACAGATATTTCGATGAAATGTGTGGCAATAGTCAACCACAAATGTCTGTTTGTTGGGTTTTCAACTATAAAAAATGAAATAAATGCTAAAAAACATGACACCTGGCATGGTGCCATGGTATGACCTCACCATGCCTTGGTAAAAATTTGAGAAGGTTTGGCTTATGTTGTCATGCACGCCCTTCATAAATCGAACCATCACCGAGGAAGTTCCATGCTTTCGAAAGGGAAATCCTCAAGATTGAAGGGGGATCCAAAATTTATTCGTTCTTTGCCCTGGAGTTTTTTTCTACGATGAACATACACCCTACAAATCACCGTGTTCAAATTTGGCATTTTTCCGGGCTCATTTACCATATTTAGGGGATTATGTGCATTTTCTAGGCATTTAGCGCATATAAATCCAATCCAGCTACAGGTGCACGGGTGTGATGAGAGGGATGTGGATTTCCGTTCGATCGCCGCGCATCCCATGGAGCACACGTGTGATCCGCATGGATGGGGTCCCGGCCAATCATAAGGCAACACACAATAGGCTCAGCGCACACTTTTTCCGGAAGCGACGGAGATGAACCGTGTGTGATAATGAACGAGCAAAATTGTAAGGGAAGTCAAATTTCTGTTGTCGTTTGTGGTTGAGCTCTTGAATACCACCGCACTGTACGGCTGCCCGGCCCCTCCGTCCTAGAGCTCTCTCCAGGCATCGTCCATGGCACCGCGGCGCACAGTAACTGGTAAGGAAGCGACGGCATCCCGCCGCGCCGCGTTCCTCGCCACCCGCGACCACGCACATGGTAAGGAAGCGATGGCATCTCGCCGTGCCGAGTTCATCGCCGCTGCTGGCCAGACAGTTACATGGGCGGACTGTTCACACCTGATTTTGGCAAGATACAGATTGCAATGAAGATGGTCTCGAGTGAACGGGTTTTCAGCATGAAAAGATTCACATCGCCGAGTGGAACCACTTTGATGTTTCGGTTATATTCATTCGACTTTATCTTACGGACCGAAACTATACTTCGAGTGGCATAATTCAATGTTCCGAGTGGTTTTTGGCCAATCACGTCTTCAAGATGACCTCGGATGAAGGAGCACTCTTAAGGATTGTCTTCGTCTCGTCGAGGCAATCGATTTTGACATATAAGTCATCTCAATCCGAGTTCATATGCAAAAGTTAGAGGCAATACACTTCAGACTGAACCTCAACGGAAATATGGCGCGAGGTGCCACACACTTGTCTGGTAGGTTGCGCGAGTAATTCGGCCATTAAGACGGCCTTGAATCGAAAAACCTTCAACATGAAAAGTTTTGTCTCGTCGAGCCGATCGTTTTTCATATAAAATTTGTCTCAATCCGAGGTCGTATGCAACCTGGAGAGGCAAATCAAGATCAGGCTGTGTTTTCAGTCGGGAAATCCGAGTGAAAAGTTTACCATCCGAGTGAAAATCTACCGATCGAGTAAAAGGTCGAGTGAAAAACTTATCGATCGAGTAAAAGATTGGCTTCCGAGTGAAAATATAGTAATCCGAGTGAAACTATCATCCGAGTGAAGTTATTCCGAGTGAAAAGATTACCGTCGGAATGAAAACTTGACGTTCGAGTAAGATATTGCCTTCCGAGTGAAATATAGTCATCCGAGTGAAAGATTGTCTTCCGAGTGAAGTTATAGTCATCCGAGTGAAAGATTTTCTTCCGAGTGAAAGACTCTAACATCCGAGTGAAAAGGTCCAGTCGGACGAAAAACTCTAATATCCGAGTGGATGAGTTCGGATCCGAGTGAAACTAAAGATGTGCCCGAAAGGTAATCCAGATGACCTCGGATGGAAAAGTGATCAACACGGAAGTTGTGCGCATCGTCGAAACGGTGAACTTTGGTTTTGGAGTCATTATCATATGAGATAGTATACGGCCTGTAAGTTCACTATGAGACTTGGACAATCCAGTCCGTTACATGACCGAGTCCGACTGGATATTAAAGATGGCTTCGTAGAATATTCAAGATGGTCTTATTTGGAAAAGTGTTCAACATAAGGATTATTCATCTCGTCGAGGTGCACAAGTTTCATATTTGGGCCGTCTTGATCGGATGTCATATGCAAGCTCGGCGGCCCGCGCAAGGAGGAATACAGAAGTTGGGCCAGATTCAGACTGAATCCGAGTTGGAATAGAACTAGGACTCTAGGGCGTGAATTGATGTAATTTTTTGTAAGGAAAGCCTAGATGAATCCTTTTCTTGTACGGGAAGTCCAGCTGTCTCTTATATATGTTGGGGGTGATGGCCGATTGAACAACACCAATCGAACCAATCAATCTATTACACTTTTGTGTTCATCTATCTTTATCCCCTACACTTGTATCTTTCTTTCTCGTTCTTCGTTCGTTCTTCACATTGGAGGGCAGCGATCCACGAGGCTCTAGGGGCGAGTGAATCGACCTAGCGCATCCCATAGCCGCCGCACTCCCTGACGGAGTCCCTCCCGGGCGTGTGGGGTTTCGGGTCTTCAAAAGCGCCCGCTGACTGTCTTGCGTATCGCGCTGTCGGTCGGGTCTCCTTCGACGTGAGCTGCGGTGCATCACCCCCGGCGTCGAGGGTACACGTGACGTGTTCGTGTGTCAACACACTTTTTGGCGACTCCACTAGGGAACGAAGATCAATCATCGTCATCCACCATGTCCGATCTTCCCAAGCCATCTGAGGTAGATGCCGATAACATCATTAAGCCCAGTCTTGATGAGATATCGGCCGATCATCGCCAAGTCTATGAGGAGTACAAGAAGGCGTAAGAGTTGAAGGACCTGCAGGAGTTCCTTGCAAAATTCAAGAAAGATCGCCAAGGCAACATCACTCCGATTGAAGAAATCGAGTTCCCTCCTCTTCAAACTGACCATGTTAAACCCTTTGTAAATACTGCCTTTTCTCCTGAGCAGTGGGCTGAGATTGAAAGTCGTATTGCTGATGGTAACAATATAGTCTATCAAACTTTTATAGAAAATACTAATGCTCATAAGAATATATCTCAATCATCTAGTGGTAATAACGGTGTAGCTGCTAGTGTGCAAAACCCTAATCTGGCTTTACCTATTGCATCAGTGCCTCCCGTGCCGATGACTAATTATCCTACCCAAACAAATCAGATTGTGGCTACACCCATTAATCCTATTATGAGCATGACAGGTTCGGTCGCAACACCAAACCAAACTCTACCTACAGCTACAACCACTCGACCACTGCCAAATTATGGGTCGACATACATGCCACAATTCATACCTACAGCTAGTAACCATACTCTTCCTATGTCACTGCCACAAGCTTCATCGTCCACTACGGATGATGGTCTAGCTAATCTTAGAGAGGAGATGGCTAAGATGCTTATAGAGAATTTTGGAGTTGAGTTACCTCGGAATCGGATTTACCAAAAGCCGTACCCTGAGTACTTTGATGCCATCCAGTGCCCTCCGGGATATAAGATTCCAGATTTTGTTAAATTCAATGGAGAGGGCACAAAAACCACATAGGAGCATGTTAGTCAATACTTAGCACAACTAGGTGAGGCAGGCTCACTAAATGAGTTGAAAGTGCGTTTGTTTCCTTTATCTTTAACTAGTACTGCATTTTCATGGTTTTCTTCTTTACCACATGGTTCCATTCGGGTTTGGTCGCAGCTAGTGCAGAAATTTCATGATCACTTTTATAGCGGCGACAATGAACTCAAGTTATCACATCTAACATCGGTTAAACAGAAGCATGATGAATCGGTCTCCGATTACATCAAGAGATTCAGAGAAACAAAAAGCCGGTGTTTTAGTTTGGTGATAACCGAGAGAGACTTGGCAGACCTAGTGCTGAGTGGTTTCAGAACTACCATTAGTGAAAAGCTAGAAGGTTATGAGTTCTTAAATATCAACCAAGTCTTACAAAGGGCTTTGGCTCAGGAAATCCGAAGCAAAGATCTCAAAGAAGTGCATAGATACAAAGCCGATCGTCCAAAGATGAATATGGTGGAATATGATAGTGATCACTCGGACGATGAGGGTGATGTTTTTGCTACTGAATTTGTTTGGCCATCTAAGGCCAAACCCTTTACTTGCAATGATCTGAAACCGATTCATACGAATCGTGATGAAGAGATGAAGTTTACTTTTAACATTGCTAAGTGTGATAGAATATTTGATGCTTTGCTGCAGGCTAAGATTATTAGAATATCTCATACTTTACCGTCGTTTGAAGAGCTAAAATGGCATGCTTATTGCAAGTATCATAATTCTTTTTCTCATGCTACTAACGATTGCAATGTTTTTCGACGATAGATACAATCGGCCATTAATGACGGACAATTGAACTTTTCTGATATGCATGTTGATAACCAACCTTTTCCAATGAATACCATGAATTTGGAGGGGAAGAAGCTACTCATTTGGCCTGAGGTAGCCGAATCTGATAATAAAGCTACTATCATTATTGGTGAGCCCAGGAAAGACAAGGAAGGCAACACGGTCTTGGGGAGACATGTTGTGCTTGATAAGCAGCTCGATGGCAAGGAAGTAATCAAAATCACCATCAAGAATCCTACACTCGCGGGGCAACCGCAAGTGCAAGAAAATACTCGAGTTAAATTTGTCAAACCCAAGAGTCCAGAAATTGGCAAGTGGAAGAGGAATGAAGCTAAAGTGCAACGCAAGCGGATCAAGCCAACTTTTGATATGTTGCTATCCAAATATGCTAATCAGTCGGCTGGTCCCAGCTCTAACCGGCCATCATACTTGAAGCGACCAAGGTCACCATCAGATGATATGTTCAGTCAGTATATGAAACTGAGTGGACCAAAGGCGTTGTTTCTAGAAGAGAAAAGGCAAACTATTTGGGGTCGACTTGAATACTCATATAATGGCCGACTGAACATCGATAACTATCGGTCGACTGGTCAAAACATGCGACCGGATGGAAATTATCCGAGTGTAAGAATGCACCCAGGTAGAAGCTATCCGAGTGAAAAAATGTGGCCGAGTAGATTCCATCCAACTGAATTCCATCCGAGTGATATCCATCCGAGTGGATTCCATCAGAGTAAAAAGGTGCACCCAAGTGGAAATTTCATGCATCTGGAAAGTCGAAAAGAATGGCGTGTTAAATCACCAAGTGTTGCAGCAGTTGAGTCGGGAAAAGGTAAGGAGAAAATGGATGTCGACTCACTTATCTTGGGCACTGAAACATTCGCCATACAGCAGCCGATTGTGCATAGCAATCCGACTGAGCCGATACTTGCTATCGCGCCAAAGCACTCGGCTAATGACCATCAGGCAAGCACCAGCCAGGTAAAAACGAGAGATCCTAAATACACTCAGCCAAAGTGGTGTCTTCCAGGGCTAACAAAGACACAAAAGAGGAAACTACAGAGGTTAAGGAGTCAAGAGATGGCAGAACAGGAGGCCGAGAAACAAAGGGATAAGTTGTTCATTGGCACTCGACCCATGGTTCCACCAAAACAAGTGTGGAGGCCTAAACAAATACAAGATACAGCAACTTCTACATCTATCACAACAATACCTACATCACCAAAGTAGGACGATGCAACATATATGACATCGTCTGTGACACTTCTTACTTCTCCTTCACTCGGACAAATTTCAGAATCTGTGGATGCACTTGAGGAGGAGGCTGATATGTTGGACTATGAGTCTACGCCGGTTCATCAAGGTACGGATATCAATATGGTGTACTACTTACCTACTGAGTTTCGTGCTGTAGATGAAGAAGGGGAGGTGGCTCAGCTGGATTTTGGCCCTAAAAACGCAATATTCGAGAAGCCAAAAGAACCAGTAACGCATCTTAAACCATTATATCTCAGAGGTCATATCAATGGGTCGCCGCTCACTCGGATGCTTGTTGATGGTGGTGCTGTGGTAAATCTTATGCCCTATTCGGTCTTCAAGAAATTGGGTTTTCCTGATGAAGAATTGATCAAGACCAATATGGTGCTCAACGGATTTGAAGGCAAAGAGAAAACTGAAGCCAAAGGTGTGATGTATGTGGAGCTTACAGTCGGAAGCAAAACTTTGGCTACTGCATTCTTTGTCGCTGAGGTGCAAGGTAACTACAACGTCATACTAGGCCGCGATTGGGTTCATGCAAACCAGTGCGTGCCATCCACTATGCACCAATTTTTGATTTAGTGGGTTGATGATGAAGTGGAAGTTATTCATGCGGATAACTCGGCCTGTGTTGCTTTGGCCGATGCATCGGTGGATTGGCAACATCCCAATGCTACTTGCTTGACAGGACGTGACTTATCAGAATTTGATTTTCTCAGCGCGACCAAGAATGGTTTTGTGCCTGTCTCTTTAAAGCCGAGTGAATGCAATCGGCTCCAAGGTATGATATGTTTAAATGGATCCTAATTCCGAGTGGTTACAAAAACGTCTTGTAAAGTATCGGTCCAATGAAAACGATATGTATGAGTCTATAGAGGAGTTGGATGACATGGATAAACTTGGACAAGGTTTTACATCAGCCGATCCGTTAGAAGAGGTAGATATTGGAGATGCTTCAGTCACTCGACCGGCATTTATAAACAAAAATTTGAAAGCCGATTGTAAGGCTAAGTTATTCGAGCTATTGAAAGAATATGTTTGTTGCTTTGCATGGGAATATCATGAGATGCCAGGGTTAAGCCGAGAGCTAGTGGAACATCGGTTGCCTATAAAGGCTGGTTTTAGACCTTATAAACAGTCGGCCAGAAAATTTAATCCGAAAACATATGACCGGATCAAGGAAGAGATCAGTCGACTGCTTGAAGCTAATTTCATTCGACCTTGCAGATATGCCGAGTGGATTTCTAACATTGTCCTAGTAGAGAAGAAAGGATCTGGTAAGTTGAGGGTGTGCATTGATTTCAGAGATTTGAATAGGGCTACACCCAAAGATGAGTATCCTATGCCAATAGCCGATATGCTTATTAATGATGCTTCTGGACATAAGGTTATTAGCTTTCTAGATGGTAATGCCAGATACAATCAAATTTTTATGCCCAAGGAGGACATGTACAAAACGGCTTTCCGATGTCCTGGTTTCCTTGGTTTATTCGAGTGGACAGTGATGACATTCGGATTAAAAAATGCTGGAGCCACGTATCAAAGGGCTATGAATTTAATTTTTCATGATTTACTCGGTGTCATACTTGAAGTTTATATTGATGATATTGTTGTCAAATCGGATTCTTTTGAATCTCACTTGGCCGATTTGCATTTAGCTTTCGAAAGAATGAAAAAGTATGGACTAAAGATGAATCCTTTAAAGTGTGCATTCGGTGTATCAGCTGGCAAGTTTTTGGGTTTTATTATTCATGAAGATGGCATAGAGATTGATCCCAAAAAGATAGAGGCCATACATAAAGTGGAGGCTCCAAGATGCAAGAGAGATATGCAAAAGTTTCTTGGCAAGGTCAATTATTTGAAAAGGTTCATAGCTAATCTATCAGGGAAAGTTGATGCATTTACTCCTATCCTTCGGTTAAAGAATGATGCTGATTTCACTTGGGGGGCAAAACAGCAAGTAGCATTTGATATGATCAAGAATTATTTGTGCACACCTCCGGTGATGAAAGCACCCAAGCATAGGGAACCCTTCAGACTTTACATTGCAGCAGAGGAAGGAGTTATTGGTGCTGTTCTAACTCAAGAGACTGAAGGAAAAGAGCATGCCATCACTTATTTGAGCCACCGCCTATTGGACGCAGAGACAAGGTATACATTTATTGAAAAATTATGTCTATGTTTATATTATGCTTGCACAAAATTGAGACATTATTTAGTACCGAGTGCTTGCATAGTAGCTTGTAAGACTGATGTCATTAAATACATGTTGCATAGACCAATTCTTAGTGATAGAATTGGCAAGTGGGCTTATGCTTTGATTGAATATGATTTGGCCTATGAATCTCTAAAATCCATGAAAGGCCAAATCGTTGCTAATTTTATTGTTGAACATCGGATTGATGACAAGCATGATGTTGATATAAACTTTGTCTCAATAGTGCCATGGAGATTATATTTTGATGGTTCAGTTTGTACCAATGGCCAAGGTGTTGGTATTGTTTACATATCTCCTCATGGTGCTGTTTTTGAAGCCTCATGCCGCTTAGAATATTTTTGTACAAACAATCAAGCCGAATATGAAGCATTATTATTCGGCCTAGAGATGTTACTTGCTATAGGTGTTACACATATTGAGGCTTATGGTGATTCGTTACTAGTGGTGCAGCAAATATCCAAAGTCTTTCAGTGTTTGGACGAATCACTTAATGTTTATCTTGATAAATGTCTAGATATAATTTCTACTTTGGATTGCTTTAGCATTGCTCATATATCTAGACATGACAATTGGAAAGCAAATAAATTGGCACAACAAGCATCCGGATATCATGTTGATCATGGCATGTTTCATATCTCTCAAAGACCGATGTCTTGTCTTGCCAATATGGGAGAGGCCGAACCTGAACCCACTGATTCGGCCATTAACAAAAAGTCTAGTACAGGTGACAATACCAACTGGAGGAAGCCCATTGTTGATTACTTGTGCAATCCGAGTGAAAGGGTGGACATGGCTATTCGGCGTATGGCTTTCAAGTATACAATGAGAGATGATGGTCTTTATTGCCGAACAGTCGATGATGTTCTTCTAAAGTGTTTGGATGAGGACCAGGCAAGAGTTGCTATGGGAGAGGTACATGAAGGCATTTGTGGTATTCACCAGTCGGCTCCCAAGATGAAATGGTTATTGCGACGTGCTGGGTTTTATTGGCCGACTATGATTAATGATTGCTTCAGATATTATAAAGGGTGCAAAGCTTGTCAAAAATTTGGTGATATTCAATTGGCTCCTGCTGCTATGTTGCATCCTATTATCAAGCCATGGCCTTTCAGAGGATGGGGTTTAGACTTTATTGGGAAAATTCATCCATCTTCCTCAAAGGGGCATCGGTTCGTATTGGTGGCAACTGATTATTTCACTATATGGTCTGAAGCAGTACCTCTCAAGAACATGACACATACAGAGGTAATTCAATTCATAACCGAGCACATTATTCATAGATTCGGTATTCCTCAAACGTTAACAACAAATCAAGGTTCATCTTTCATGTCAGACCAAGTCACAAAGTTTGCCGGATCTTATAACATAAAGTTTCTCAATTCCTCTCCATATTATACCCAAGCTAATGGACAAGATGAGTCTAGCAATAAAATTTTAATCAAACTCATCAAGAAAAAGATTGAAGATAATCCAAGGAGATGGCATGAGTTGTTGTCTAAAGCTTTGTGGGCACATAGAATTTCAAGGCATGGTGCTACGAAGGTGACCCCATATGAGCTAGTATATGGTCAAGAGGCCGTTTTACCAATGTAAGTAAATTTGAATGCTTTGAGAATAGCCAAACAAAATGATTTATCGGCAGTAGACTTTTATAACTTGATGATGGACAATATTGATGAGGTTGCCGATAAACGTTTGGTTGCTTTGAAGTCCATAGAGAGAGACAAGTTGAGGGTTGCAAGAGCTTACAATAAGAAAGTTAAGTTGAAGAATTTTCAAGTTGGTGATCTCGTCTGGAAAGTGATTCTGCCGATTGGCTCAAGAGATAGAAAATTCGGGAAGTGGTCTCCAAGTTGGGAAGGTCCTTTTAGAATTACAAGAGTTGTTCCCAGAAATTCATATTTGGTGGAATCAATACAAGGGGCATTGTTACCTCGAGCTCTCAATGGCAAATATTTGAAGAAGTACCACCCGAGTGTGTGGCAGGAAGCCTAAGTAGGCAATGGCCGATATACGATTATCGCTCTTAGCACAAACATGTCCGATACATAATTATCGCCCTGAGAAAAATAAATGGCCGATGGAGTGTTGATATCGTCCTTAAAACAAACACTATGCATATTATTTTTCGGCGTGCAAGCTTTGCCGAAAAACAGGGGGGCATGTGTTGACACCTGATTTTGGCAAGATACAGATTGCAATGAAGATGGTCTCGAGTGAACGGGTTTTCAGCATGAAAAGATTCACGTCGCCGAGTGGAACCACTTTGATGTTTCGGTTATATTCATTCGATTTTATCTTACGGACCGAAACTATACTCCGAGTGGCATAATTCAATGTTCCGAGTGGTTTTTGGCCAATCACGTCTTCAAGATGACCTCGGATGAAGGAGCACTCTGAAGGAATTGTCTTCGTCTCGTCGAGGCAATCGATTTTGATATATAAATCATCTCAATCCGAGTTCATATGCAAAAGTTAGAGGCAATACACTGCAGACCGAACCTCAACGGAAATATGGCGCGAGGTGCCAGACACTTGTCTGATAGGTTGCGCGAGTAATTCGGCCATAAAGATGGCCTTGAATAGAAAACCCTTCAACACTAAAAAGTTATTTTCTCATCGAGCCGATCGTTTTTCATATAAAATTTGTCTCAATCCAAGGTCGTATGCAACCTGGAGAGGCAAATCAAGATCAGGCTGTGTTTTCAGTCGGGAAATCCGAGTGAAAAGTTTACCATCCGAGTGAAAACCTGCCGATCGAGTAAAAGGTTGAGTGAAAAACTTATCGATCAAGTAAAAGATTGGCTTCCGAGTGAAAATATAGTAATCCGAGTGAAATTATCATCCGAGTGAAGTTATTCCGAGTGAAAAGATTACCATCGGAATGAAAACTTGACGTTCGAGTAAGATATTGCCTTCCGAGCGAAATGTAGTCATCCGAGTGAAAGATTGTCTTCCGAGTGAAATTATAGTCATCCGAGTGAAAGATTTTCTTCCGAGTGAAAGACTCTAACATCCGAGTGAAACGGTCCAGTCGAACGAAAAACTCTAATATCCGAGTGGATGAGTTCGGATCCGAGTGAAACTGAAGATGTGCCCAAAAGGTAATCCAGATGACCTCGGATGGAAAAGTGATCAACACGGAAGTTGTGCGCATCGTCAAAATGGTGAACTTTGGTTTTGGAGTCATTATCATATGAGATAGTATACGGCCTATAAGTTCACTACGAGACTTGGACAATCCAGTCCGTTACATGACCGAGTCCGACTGGATATTAAAGATGGCTTCGTAGAATATTCAAGATGGTCTTATTTGGAAAAGTGTTCAACATAAGGATTGTTCGTCTCGTCGAGGCACACATGTTTAATATTTGGGCCGTCTTGATCGGAGGTCATATGCCAGCTCGGCGGCCCGCGCAAGGAGGAACACAGAAGCTGGGCCAGATTCAGACTGAATCCGAGTTGGAATCGAACTAGGACTCTAGGACGTGAATTGATGTAATTTTTTGTAAGGAAAGCCTAGATGAATCCTTTGCTTGTACGGGAAGTCTATACGCCTCTTATATATGTTGGGGGTGATGGCCGATTGAACAACACCAATCGAACCAATCAATCTATTACACTTTTGTGTTCATCTATCTTTATCCCCTACACTTGTATCTTTCTTTCTCGTTCTTCGTTCGTTCTTTGCGTTGGAGGGCAGCGATCCACGAGGCTCTAGGGGCGAGCGAATTGACCTAGGGCAGCCCATAGCTGCCGCACTCCCTGGCGGGGTCCCTCCCGGGCGTGTGGGGTTTCGGGTCTTCAATAGCGCCCGCTGACTGTCTTGCGTATCGCGCTGTCGGTCGGGTCTCCTTCGACGTGAGCTGCGGTGCATCACCCCCGGCGTCGAGGGTACACGTGACGTGTTCGTGTGTCAACACACTTTTTGGCGACTCCGCTGGGGAACGAAGATCAATCATCATCATCCACCATGTCCGATCTTCCCAAGCCATCTGAGGTAGACGCTGATAACATCATTAAGCCCAGTCTTGATGAGATATCGGCCGATCATCACCAAGTCTATGAGGAGTACAAGAAGGCGCGCGAGGAGAAGGACCTGCAGGAGTTCCTTGCAAAATTCAAGAAAGATCGCCAAGGCAACATCACTCCGATTGAAGAAATCAAGTTCCCTCCTCTTCAAACTGAACAGGTTAAACCCTCTATAAGTACTGCCTTTTCTCCTGAGCAGTGGGCTGAGATTGAAAGTCGTATTGCTGACGGTAACAATCTAGTCTATCAAACTTTTATAGAAAATACTAATGCTCAAAAGAATATATCTCAATCGTCTAGTGGTAATGATGGTGTAGCCGCTAGTGTGCAAAACCCTAATCTGGCTTTACCTATTGCATCGGCGCCTCCCGTGCCGATGACTTATTATCCTACCCAAACAAATCAGATTGTTGCTACACCCATTAATCCTATTATGAGCATGTCAGGTTCGGTGGCAACACCGAACCAAACTCTACCTACAGCTACAACCACTCGACCACTGCCAAATTATGGGTCGACATACATGCCACAATTCCTACCTACAGCTAGTAACCATACTCTTCCTATGTCACTGCCACAAGCTTCATCGTCCACTACGGATGATGGTCTAGCTACTCTTAGAGAGGAGATGGCTAAGATGCTTAGAGAGAATTTTGGAGTTGAGTTACCTCGGAATCGGATTTACCAAAAGCTGTACCCCGAGTACTTTGATGCCATCCAATGCCCTCCGGGATATAAGATTCCAAATTTTGTTAAATTCAATGGAGAGGGCACAAAAACCACATGGGAGCATGTTAGTCAATACTTAGCACAACTAGGTGAGGCAGGCTCACTAAATGAGTTGAAAGTGCGTTTGTTTCCTTTATCTTTAACTGGTACTGCATTTTCATGGTTTTCTTCTTTACCACATGGTTCCATTCAGGTTTGGTTGCAGCTAGAGCAGAAATTTCATATCACTTTTATAGTGGCGACAATGAACTCAAGTTATCACATCCAACATCGGTTAAACAGAAGCATGATGAATCGGTCTCCGATTACGTCAAGAGATTCAGAGAAACAAAAAACCGGTGTTTTAGTTTTGTGATAACCGAGAGAGACTTGGCAGACCTAGTGTTGAGTGGTTTGAGAACTCCCATTAGAGAAAAGCTAGAAGGTTATGAGTTCTTAAATATCAACCAAGTCTTACAAAGGGCTTTGGCTCAGGAAAGCCAAAGCAAAGATCTCAAAGAAGTGCATATATACAAAGACGATCGTCCAAAGATGAATATGGTGGAATATGATAGTGATCACTCGAACGCTGAGAGTGATGTTTTTGCTACTGAATTTGTTTGGCCATCTAAGGACAAACCATTTACTTGCAATGATCTGAAGCCGATTCATAAGAATCATGATGAAGAGATGAAGTTTACTTTTAACATTGCTAAGTGTGATAGAATATTTGATGCTTTGCTACAGGCTAAGATTATTAGAATATATCATACTTTACCATCGTTTGAAGAGCTAAAACGGCGTTCTTATTGCAAGTATCATAATTCTTTTTCTCATGCTACTAACGATTGCAATGTTTTTCGACGAGAGATACAATCAGCCATTAATGATGGACAATTGAACTTTTTTGAGATGCAAGTTGATAAACAACCTTTTCCAATGAATACCATGGATTTGGAGGGGAAGAAGCTACTCATTCGGTCTGAGGTAGCCGAATCTGCTAATAAAGCTAATATCATTATAGGTGAGCCCAGGAAAGACAAGGAAGGCAGAACGGTCTTGGGGAGACATGTTGTGCTTGATAAGCAGCTCGATGGCAAGGACGTAATCAAAATCATCATCAAGAATCCTACACTCGGGGGGCAACCGCAAGTGCAACAAAATACTCGAGTTAAATTTGTCAAACCCAAGAGTCCAGAAATTGGCAAGTGGAAGAGGAATGAAGCTAAAGTGCAACGCAAGCGGATCAAGCCAACTTTTGATATGTTGCTAATCAGTCGGCTGGTCCCAGCTCTAACCGGCCATCATACTTGAAGCGACCAAGGTCACCATCAGATGATATGTTCAGTCAGTATATGAAACTGAGTGGACCAAAGGCGTTGTTTCCAGAAGAGCAAAGGCAAACTGTTTGGGGTCGACTTGAATACTCATATAATGGCTGACTGAACATCAGTAACTATTGGTCGGCTGGTCAAAACATGCGACCGGGTGGAAATTATCCGAGTGTAAGAATGCACCCAGGTGGAAGCTATCCGAGTGAAAAATGTGGCCGAGTAGATTCCATCCGACTGAATTCCATTTCAGTGATATCCATCTGAGCGGATTCCATCAGAGTAAAAAGGTGCGGCCGAGTGGAAATTTCATGCATCTGGAAAGTCGAAAAGAATGGCATGTTAAATCGCCAAGTGTTGAAGCAGTTGAGTCGGGAAAAGGCAAGGAGAAAATGGATGTCGACTCACTTATCTTGGGCACCGAAACATTCGCCATACAGCAGCCGATTGTGCATAGCAATCCGACTGAGCCGATACTTGCTATCGCGCCAAAGCACTCGGCTAATGACCATGAGGCAAGCACCAGCCAGGTTAAAACGAGAGATCCTAAATACACTCAGCCAAAGTGGTGTCCTCCAGGGCTAACAAAGACACAAAAGAGGAAACTATAGAGGTTAAGGAGTCAAGAGATGGCAGAACAGGAGGCCGAGAAACAAAGGGATAAGTTGTTCAATGGCACTCGACCCATGGTTCCACCAAAACAAGTGTGGAGGCCAAAACAAATACAAGATACAGCAACTTCTACATCTATCACATCAATACCTACATCACCAAAGGAGGATGATGCAACATATATGACATCGTCTGTGACACTTCTTACTTCTCCTTCACTCGGACAAATTTCAGAATCTGTGGATGCACTTGAGGAGGAGGCTGATATGTTGGACTATGAGTCTACGCCGGTTCATCAAGGTATGGATATCAATATGGTGTATTACTTACCTGCTGAGTTTCGTGCTATAGATGAAGAAGGGGAGGTGGCTCAGCTGGATTTTGGCCCTAAAAATGCAATATTCGAGAAGCCAAAAGAACCAGTAACGCGTCTTAAACCATTATATCTCAGAGGTCATATCAATGGGTCGCCGCTCACTCGGATGCTTGTTGATGGTGGTGCTGTGGTAAATCTTATGCCCTATTCGGTCTTCAAGAAATTGGGTTTGCCTGATGAAGAATTGATCAAGACCAATATGGTGCTCAACGGATTTGAAGGCAAAGAGAAAACTGAAGCCAAAGGTGTGATGTATGTGGAGCTTACAGTCGGAAGCAAAACTTTGGCTACTGCATTCTTTGTCGCTGAGGTGCAAGGTAACTACAACATCATACTAGGCCGCGATTGGGTTCATGCAAACCAGTGCGTGCCATCCACTATGCACCAGTTTTTGATTCAGTTTGTTGATGATGAAGTGGAAGTTATTCATGCGGATAACTCGGCCTGTGTTGCTTTGGCCGATGCATCGGTGGATTGGCAACATCCCAATGCTAATTGCTTGACGGGACGTGACTTATCAGAATTTGATTTTCTCAGTGCGACCAAGAATGGTTTTGTGCCTATCTCGTTGAAGCCGAGTGAATGCAATCAGCTCCAAGGTATGATATGTTTAAATGGATCCTAATTCCGAGTGGTTACAAAAACGTCTTGTAAAGTATCGGTCCAATGAGAACGACATGTATGAGTCTATAGAGGAGTTGGATGACATGGATAAACTTGGATAAGTTTTTACATCAGCCGATCCGTTAGAAGAGGTAGATATTGGAGATGGTTCAGTCACTCGACCGACATTTATAAACAAAAATTTGAAAGCCGATTGTAAGGTTAAGTTAATCGAGCTATTGAAAGAATATGTTTGTTGCTTTGCATGGGAATATCATGAGATGCTAGGGTTAAGCCGAGAGCTAGTGGAACATCGGTTGCCTATAAAGGCCGGTTTTAGACCTTATAAATAGTCGGCCAGAAAATTTAATCCAAAAACATATGACCAGATCAAGGAAGAGATCAGTCGACTGCTTGAAGCTAATTTCATTCGACCTTGCAGGTATGCCGAGTGGATTTCTAACATTGTCCCAGTAGAGAAGAAAGGATCTGGTAAGTTGAGCGTGTGCATTGATTTCAGAGATTTGAATAGAGCTACACCCAAAGATGAGTATCCTATGCCAATAGCCGATATGCTTATTAATGATGCTTCTGGACATAAGGTTATTAGCTTTCTAGATGGTAATGCCGGATACAATCAAATTTTTATTCCCGAGGAGGACATGTACAAAACGGCTTTCCGATGTCCTGGTTTCCTTGGTTTATTCGAGTGGACAGTGATGACATTCGGATTAAAAAATGCTGGAGCCACGTATTAAAGGGCTATGAATTTAATTTTTCATGATTTACTCAGTGTCATACTTGAAGTTTATATTGATGATATTGTTGTCAAATTGGATGCTTTTGAATCTCACTTGGCCGATTTGCGTTTAGCTTTCGAAAGAATGAAAAAGTATGGAATGAAGATGAATCCTTTAAAGTGTGCATTCGGTGTATCAGCTGGCAAGTTTTTGGGTTTTATTATTCATGAAGATGGCATAGAGATTGATCCCAAAAAGATAGAGGCCATACATAAAGTGGAGGCTCCAACATGCAAGAGAGATATGCAAAAGTTTCTTGGCAAGGTCAATTATTTGAGAAGGTTCATAGCTAATCTAACAGGGAAAGTTGATGCATTTACTCCTATCCTTCGGTTAAAGAATGATGCTGATTTCACTTGGGGGCAAAACAGCAAGAAGCATTTGATATGATCAAGAATTATTTGTGCACTCCTCCGGTGATGAAAGCACCCAAGCATAGGGAACCCTTCAGACTTTACATTGCAGCAGAGGCCGAGTAAATGCATCAACTTTCCTTGATAGTGGCCGAATGGGTGGTGGATCTAGAGGTGGCCAAAGCCGCACAGAAGGAGCTGAAAAGGCAGAAAGCAGTCAAGAAAAGAGAGACTCGTCGCCGCAAGAAAAAAGAGGTTGCACGCCGTGGTGAGGAGAGCTTGGCGGAGATCGATGCACGGTGGGCTGCCGCCTACAAGGCCATGAAGGAGAACACCGGCGTCTGGCCAGCATGCCCTGATGGCAGCATGTGAGAAGTAGTTTAAGTTTGTAGTATTAGAGCAAATTACCAGTAGTACTTTAAGTTTGTAGTATTAACGTACAATGTCGGTAAGAGCAACCTTTGAGGGCTTGGAGCGTTGATTAGCATGTGTGCCCGTGTGCATTTTTTGCGTTAATCATTAGAAGATCACAAAACACATGGTTTCTATGCCGTACCTGAGGGAGTCCTAGATTAGGGGGTGTTCGGGTAGCCGGACTATACCTTCAGCCGGACTCCTGGACTATGAAGATACAAGATTGAAGACTTCGTCCCGTGTCTGGATGGGGCTTTCCTTCGCATGGAAGGCAATCTTGGCAATACGATATTCAAGATCTCCTACCATTGTAACCGACTCTGTGTAACCCTAACCCTATCTGGTGTCTATATAAACCGGAGGGTTGTAGTCCGTAGGACAGAATCAACTCCATACACAACAATCATACCATAGGCTAGCTTCTAGGGTTTAGCCTCCTTGATCTCGTGGTAGATCTACTCTTGTACTACCCATATCATCAATATTAATCAAGAAGGAGTAGGGTATTACCTCCATTGAGAGGGCCCGAACCTGGGTAAAACAAAGTGTTCCCTGCCTCCTGTTACCATCCGGCCTAGACGCACAGTTCAGGACCCCCTACCCGAGATCCGCTGGTTTTGACACCGACATTGGTGCTTTCATTGAGAGTTCCTTTGTGTCGTCACCTTTAGGCCCGATGGCTCCTTTTATCATCAACAACGATACGGTCCAGGGTGAGACTTTTCTCCCCGGACAGATCTTCGTCTTCGGCGGCTTCGCTCTGCGGGCCAATTCGCTCGGCCACCTGGAGCAGATCGAAAGCTACGCCCCTGGCCGTCAGGTCAGGTTTGGAAGCTAAACTACATGGCTGATATCCGCGGGGACTTGATCTTCGACGGATTCGAGCCACAGCCAAGCGCGGCGCACTGTCTCGATGGGCACGATATAGCTCTGCCGCCGAACAACACCTTGGAGGCCGCACACGCATCAGTTTCGACCATTGATTCGGAGCCTACTGCGCCGATCGAGGATCAGCGGTTGGACGTTGCCTCAGAGGCTGCGATCTCAGAGGCGATCGAGCCGAACTTCAGCCCCACACTCCGCATGACCCGTGACTCCGAGGAGCCGGATTCCTCTCCGAACTCCGAGCCCCCGCGCCCCTGCCAATCGAATCCGATTGGGCGCCGGTAATGGAGTTCAGCGCCGCAGACATCTTTCAGCACTCGCCCTTCGGTGACATCCTGAATTCTCTAAAGTCTCTCTCATTGTCAGGAGAGCCCTGGCCGGACTACGGTCAGCAAGGGTGGGATACTGACGGTGAGGAAATTCAGAACCCACCCACCACCCACTTTGTAGCCACTTTTGACGATTTAACCGACATGCTTGACTTCGGCTCCGAAGACATCGACGGCATGGACGACGATATAGGAGACGAACAGGAACCAGCACCTGTAGGGCGCTGGAAGGCCACCTCGTCATATGACATATATATGGTGGATACTCCAAAAGATGGAGACGGTGATGGAACAGTGGGGGATAACGCCCCCAAGAAACAGCCAAAGCGCCGGCGTCAGTGGCACCGCTCTAAATCCCGCCAAAGCAAAAATGGTGATTCCGCCACGGGAGATAGTACTACCCCGGATAGCGCCAAAGAACACCTACCTCAGCAAGATTTGGCACAGGAAGATGGAAAAGATAGCCCTCATGAGAGAGCGGCCGACCCAGAGGTCGAGGACGATAACTATACACCTCCCTCCGAGGACGAGGCAAACCTCGATGACGACAAATTCGTCATACCATCAGACCCCGCCGAACAAGAGCGTTTTAAACGCAGGCTTTTAGCCACGGCAAGCAGCCTCAAGAGAAAGCAGCAACAGCTTAGAGCTGCCTAAGATTCACTAGCTGACAGATGGACTGAAGTCCTTGCGGCCGAAGAGTACGAACTCGAAGGCCCCTCCAAGAATTATCTGAAGCGCAGGACGCTACCCCAATCAGAGGAGGAAGCACCTACATCACCAGCACATGACATGGCAGACCGGCCACCTCGCGGCCGCGACAGAGAGGCCTCTCGGCCCTCAACCCAAGCCATGCCCCGACGCCACTCAACTAACGCACGGGAAAACGCGCCCGACCTGTGAGACATACTGGAGAAAAAGGCAAGACAAACAAGATCGATCTACGGATCGCGCAGGCACCCTACGGCATGTGACAATGATCTTCACTCCGGATACAACAAATCCGGCCGGGCCGAACACAACAGACATAGCTCTTCTGAACTGCATCGTGATATAGCCCAGTACAGAGGCGCCGCACACCCGCTATGCTTCACAAATGAAGTAATGGATCATAAAATCCCAGAGGGTTTCAAACCCGTAAACATCGAGTCATACGATGGCATAACAGACCCGGCGGTATGGATCGAGGATTATCTCCTTCATATCCACATGGCACGCGGCGATGATCTACACGCCATAAAATACCTCCCGCTCAAACTTAAAGGACCTGCCCGGCATTGGCTTAACAGCTTGCCAGCAGACTCAATCGGTTCTTTGGAGGACCTGGAAGCCGCATTCCTCGACAACTTCCAGGGCACTTACATGCGACCGCCGGACGCTGACGACTTAAGCCACATAATTTAGCAGCCAGAAGAATCGACCAGACAATTCTGGACACGGTTCCTAACAAAGAAGAACCGGATAGTCGACTGTCCGGACGCAGAGGCCCTAGCAGCCTTTAAGCATAACATCCGCGAAGAGTGGCTTGCCCGGCACCTGGGACAGGAAAAGCCGAAATCCATGGCAGCCCTCACGACACTCATGACCCGCTTTTGCGCGGGAGAAGACAGCTGGCTAGCTCGCAGATCAAAGAACCCTGGTAATTCGGATACCAAGGACAAAAGTGGCAGGACACGTCGGAATAAGAAAAAACGCCGCATTAACAGTGACAGCAATGAAGATACGGCAGTCAACGCCGGATTCAAAGGTTATAAATCCAGTTAGCGGAAAAATCCATTCAAAAAGAATAATCAGGGCCCGTCCAGTTTGGACCGAATACTCGATCGCTTGTGCCAGATACATGGCACCCCCGAAAGACCAGCCAATCACACCAACAGGGATTGTTGGGTGTTCAAGCAGGCAGGCAAATTAAGGGCCAAAAACAGAGACAAGGGGCAGCACAGCGACGACGAGGAGCCCAAGCCGCCGAACAACAATGGACAGAAGGGCTTTCCCCCACAAGTGCGGACGGTGAACATGATATACGCAACCCACATTCCCAAGCGGGAGCGGAAGCGTGCGTTACGGGATGTATACGCGATGGAGCCAGTCGCCCCAAAGTTCAACCCATGGTCCTCCTGCCCGATTACTTTCGATCGAAGGGACCATCCCACTAGCATCCGTCATGGCGGCTTCGCTGCATTGGTTCTCGACCCAATCATCGACGAATTTCACCTCACAAGAGTCCTCATGGACGGCGGCAGTAGCCTGAACCTGCTTTATCAGGATACAGTGCGGAAAATGGGCATAGATCCCTCAAGGATTAAGCCCACAAGAACGACCTTTAAAGGCATCGTACCAGGTGTAGAAGCCAACTGTACAGGCTCAGTAACACTTGACGTGGTCTTCAGATCTCCGGATAATTTCCGAAGCTAAGGGTTAATCTTCGATATAGTCCCGTTTCGCAGTGGCTACCACGCCCTGCTCGGACGAACCGCATTCGCAAAATTCAATGTGGTGCGGCACTACGCATATCTCAAGCTCAAGATGCCAGGCCCTCGAGGAGTAATTACGGTCAACGGAAACACCGAACGCTCCCTCCGTACGGAGGAGCATACGGCGGCTCTCGCAGTGGAGGTACAAAGTAGCCTTCTCAGGCAATCCTCCAGTGCGGCCATTAAAAAGCCAGACACTGCCAAGCGCGCCTGGAGTAACCCACAGCAGGACCGTCTGATGCACTCTGAGCAAGCGTAGCAATGCGGCCCCAACCCCAGCTCTCGCGACATAGCGAAACCAGTACCTCGCGTACATAACTACGCCCTTGAAATACCATGGGCACAAGGGAAGGGGCACAATAAACGGCACACCCAAAATACGGCTTAAAACGTACTAGGGGCTGCCGGATTCTTTTTTAATTTTTTCTTACTTTCAGGACTCCATACTTCGGACGACCTGTTCGGCAACTCGACTGCCATACAAACGATGCAAGATCCAGGGAGGCGGACAATCCATGCCGCATTATGGAACTCCCAGGTGGTCTCTATTACGAGCGGTATACCTGCTTTAAATACAATTCTGCGGCCTGCCCCTGGTCAGGACATACTGAATAGTCCAATATCTTTTGCTTACCGCACTATTTGTATCGTTCGGCTTTGATAAATAGCCTCTCTATAAACAATGCTTAGCTTTTTGTCTATTTTTTGCATTACTCTCTTCTATATATGTTCATTAATGACATGTTGCACCCGTACACTATGGTACGACAAGTACGCCAGGGGCTTCAGTACCCTTTAATATGGTGTGAGAAGTCCGTACACTTTCACAAGTGCAGCACCCCGAACTTATAGCACTATATGCATCGGCTCCGAATCATGATTTGGGTCAATAGTTGGGTTTGCCCGGCTCCTATGTTTTGGTGCCTTACGTTCCGCTATATCGGCTAAGGTAGCACTAGGAGAACCACTGCGATTGTGCCCGGTTGAGCTGGGTTAAGAACCTCAGTGGAGAAAGCTAAAACTGACTGTCATGATGAGGCGAGAGACCGGTCGCTGTTCGAGAGGTTTTTCGGGTCCCTAAAGGCTTATGCCGCTTTGAGCGAGGAGCTGGATAACCCCAGCCAAGGCGTGGATAGCACCCCGAACTCGCTCTTCCGAACTAGGGGCTTCGCCGAAATTTAAAATTATAAAGTTCTATGGCTAAGTGAGAGTGTTCAAGCATTATAGTCCAATTTCCTGGTTCGCCGAGCTGAGCGCCTCCCTCGAAGGACCAAACCATCGGAAAAAGAGCACCCAGGTTTATCACCGAACACCCCAGCACTAGTGGCATGGGGGCAGAAGTCGACGACTGGCCATCTCTCAATTTTTGATAAACGGCCGCACAGAAAATAATATTTTAAATTCAATAAGCATTGCTTAGCGCATATGAACAAGTTTTCAGCGCACAGGATAAACACGAGCGAATTCATTAAAAAATTACATCCTTGGTGCATTCATCCGCCACAAGGCGGGCACCCGCAAGAACATCCTTATAATAGTTCTCCGGCTTGCGATGCTCCTTCCTCGGCGGCGGCCCGTCCCTCACAAGCTTTTCACCGTCTAGCTTACCCCAGTGCACCTTTGCACGGGCAAGGGCCCTACGGGCACCTTCGATGCAGACGGAGCGCTTGATGACCTCGAGCCTTGGACAGGCCTCCACCAGCCGCCGCACTAGCCCGAAGTAGCTCCCAGGCAGGGCCTCTCCGGGCCACAGCCGAACTATGAAGCCTTTCATGGCCTGTTCGGCCACCTTGTGGAGTTCGACCAGCTGTTTAAGCCGGTCGCTCAGGGGCACAGGGTGTCCGGCCTCAGCATAATGAGACCAGAACACCTTCTCCGTCGAGCTGCCCTCTTCAGCTCGGTAGAATGCGGCGGCGTCGGATACGCTGCGGGGAAGATCTACGAATGCCCCTGGAGAGCTTCGGATTCGGGTAAGTAACAAGTAGTTTACTTTTATATTCCTGCTTTGCATAAAGAATGCCTTACCCGCGGCTATCTTCTTCATCTCCTCCAACTCTTGGAGGGCCTTTTGGGATTCGGCCTTGGCAGACTTAGCAGTCTCAAGGGCCGCCGCGAGCTCGGACGCTTGGGCCTTTGACTCAAGCTCCAAACTCTCATGTTTCTTCATGAGAGCATGAAGCTCTTGCCGCACCTCGCCGACCTGAGCCCCAAGTTTCTCTCGCTCGGTGCGCTCCGCGGCCGTTTTTCTTTCGGCCTCGGACAGCACCTACTTGAGGGTCGCCACCTCAGTCGTGGCCCCTACAATAAGAAGTAAAATCCTGTTATTTTTTTGCAATCACGCCTCTCTATAGGCACTTTTACTGTAAGGTATTTCTTACCTTCTTTTTCCTCGAGCTGCCACTTGGCCAGGCCGAGCTCTTGCTCGGTCCGCTCTAGGTCCTGTTTCAGGACTCCCACCTCCGCCGTCAGTGCGGCAGTGGACAGCAGCGAAGCCTGCGTACGCATATTGACTCTTTATTGTTAGACTCCTGTGAAATTTAATAGATCCTCTATTCGGCTTTTCTTTCCGAACGCCAAACAGAGCATCAGGGGCTACTGTCTATGCGGTAATACTTTTACATATTTTTACTTACCTCGAAGCCTGTTAGAAGGCTAGCGCAAGCTTCAGTCAGCCCGCTCTTGGCGGACTGAACCTTCTGGATCACCGTACTCATAATAGTACGATGCTCCTCGTCGATGGAGGCGCCTTCAAGCACCTCCAGCAGATTGTCCGGCGCCTCTGGTTGGACGGAGGCTGCCGGATCAGAAGGCTTGCTCCTCTTGGAAGGAGTTCGCCTGCCGCGGTCCGGAATTGTTAAAGATTCCGGCACGGTGTCCGGCTCAAAGCCGAACTTGGAGCCCTGGGGGGTCTTGTCCCCTTTACTCCTGGAGTCCGGGAGGTTGCTTTGCGGCTCCTCCAGGACCACCTCCTCCTGCCCCGGAGCTTGACGCGACGCCACTTCGGCGTCGTCCGCAGTGCGGGGGGAGACAGCGGGCGGAACGGAGTTCACATCCGACGAATCCAGGGAGCCGCTCGACGACTCGTTGAGTTCGGCCCGGGGCGGGCTGCATAAGTATGATCGACATTAGGGAAAGCTGTGCGACAATGGAACATCATGAGTTACTCTGATATCCGAACTTACGATTTCACCGGACGCTTGGCCCTGTCTGGCCACTCCTCTTCGTCCTGTTCGGCGTCGGGGGAGTAGTCCAGCGGAGGGGTCTTCTCTTCCTAGACCCCTTGGCCTCCCTAGTTGGGGCGGCCTCCCTCTTCATTCCTCCCCCCGCTGGAGGGGGAGAGGTTTCTTCTTCCTCCTCCTCGTTTTCACGAGAGGAGGACGTCTCGGACTCGCCGGATGACGAGTCCGACACCACCACGTTGCGGGCACTCTTTCGAGTCCCCGTGGTCTTCTTCTTCTTGACCTTCTTCTCCGGCACACATAAGGCGCCGGAGTCAGCAGCTTCGCCAATAGAGCTGGGGCTGGGTCTTCGGGCAGCGGAGCCGGACAGTTAATCGGTTCGGCCATCGCCCACCAAGCCTGTCAAAGGTAAGGGAGTTTAGGTCCCGCATAGAGTCAAACTATGAAAAAAGCTTAACATCCTGTGAAAGGTGTAGATGGCATACCTTGCTAGCGTGACGCTGCGAGCTGTATCCGCGGTCTTCAGAAGCGGATGCGGGAGCCTCGGCGCCCTTGAATAGCATCTTCCAGGCGTCTTCGTACGTTGTGTCGAAGAGCCTGTTGAGGGTTTGATGCTGCGCCGGGTCGAACTCCCACAGATTAAAATCCCAGTGTTGGCACGGGAGGATCCGGCGGACGAGCATAACCTGGATTATATTAACAAGCCGGATTGGCTTGTTCACCAGGGACTGGATGCATGTTTGCAATCCGGTCACCTCTTTTTCGTCACCCCACGACAGGCCCGTCTCTTTCCAAGACATAAGCTGCGTGGGGGGTCCGGATCGGAACTTGGGGGCTTCGGTCCATTCCGGATTGCGCGGCTCGGTGATATAAAACCACCCGGATTTCCATCCCTTTAGGGTCTCCACAAAAGAGCCCTCGAACCATAGGACATTGGCCATCTTACCCGCCATAGCGCCTCCGCACTCCGCCTGACGGCCACTCACCACCTTGGGCTTGACATTGAAAGTCTTGAGCCAGAGGCCGAAATGAGGGTGGACGCGGAGAAAGGCCTCGCACACGACGATAAACGCCGAGATGTTGAGGATGAAGTTCGGAGCCAGATCGTGGAAATCCAGGCCATAGTAGAACATGAGCCCCCGGACAAATGGGTGGAGTGGAAAACCCAGTCCGCGGAGGAAGTGGAGGAGAAATACTACACTCTCATGGGGCCTTGGGGTGGGGATAAGCTGCCCCTCTTCGGGAAGCCGGTGCGCGATGTCCTTGGACAGATACCCGGCCTTCCTTAGCTTCTTGACTTTGCCCTCCGTGACGGAGGAGACCATCCACTTGCCTCCCGCTCCGAACATTGCCGGAGAAGGTTGAGGTGGGAAGTGCGGGCTTGGGCGCTGGAGCTCGGGTGCGCGAGAGATGGATAGGCAAGGGAGGAAGAAGGCGTAGGTAAAAAGGGTGGATCCTTATCCCCTTATATAGGTGGATGCGGTTATGCGTCCGCACCTGCCTAATAAAACTCGCTTGCCTCCCGAGCGCCGTGATAAATGGCGCGGTTGGGTTACCCACGTCCGTATTGATGAGAATCCCGTAAAAAGGGTACACGATCTCTGCTTTGACAAGACGTGCCAAGGAAACCGCCTCGCGAAAGATGCTGAGGTGGGAATGTAAAAATGATTCGAGTAAAGGACTTGGCTGTAGTGTGATGGCGCACTGCAGAATACGTCAGCAGATTTGATTTGTGTTAATATTATTCTCTCTATGGCAATATGTGGAAACTTATTTTTGTAGAGCCGGACACTACTCTTGGTGATTACAATCTTCTATGAAGGACTTGGAGGAGGAACCCGCCTTGCAATGCCGAAGACAATTTGCGCGCCGGACTCATCGTCATTGAAGCCTGGTTCAGGGGCTACTGAGGGAGTCCTGGATTAGGGGGTGTTCGGGTAGCCGGACTATACCTTCAGCCGGACTCCTGGACTATGAAGATACAAGATTGAAGACTCCGTCCCGTGTCCGGATGGGGCTTTCCTTGGCGTGGAAGGCAAGCTTAGCGATATGATATTCAAGATCTCCTACCATTGTAACCGACTCTATGTAACCCTAACCCTATCCGGTGTCTATATAAACCGGAGGGTTGTAGTCCGTAGGACAGAATCAACTCCATACACAACAATCATACCATAGGCTAGCTTCTAGGGTTTAGCCTCCTCGATCTCGTGGTAGATCTACTCTTGTACTACCCATATCATCAATATTAATCAAGCAGGAGTAGGGTATTACCTCCATCGTGAGGGCCCGAACCTAGGTAAAACAAAGTGTTCCCTGCCTCCTGTTACCATCCAGCCTAGACGCACAGTTCGGGACCCCCTACCCGAGATCCGCCGGTTTTGACACCAACAGTACCCGTCTGCGTTTTTTGCGTTAATGACCCATAAGTCAGTTACCTGTGCGATATTTCCTAATAAACCAGGCGTACCATTGATAAAAAAATCTAGTACACGCGTACATTTTTTTGAAGACGGGATCTGCCAACTTTATTTTTTCTCGCACACGAGTATTTTACACGCTTCGTCTGTGTTGTGTGTTTCCCCCGCCCAAGTTTCAAATTTAGCACCGAAATTTTCATTAGGCGCGCGATTTCAGAATTTATTCCTCCAACCACATCCCCTTCCCCTTAGTATCCCCCCTCCCTCGCGCCTCCCCCTACCGGCATCTCAAACCGCCGTCGTCACAACCACAGCTTTAACCACATCTACGTTATGCTCGGATCTAGTCAGGTAACCCACCGATCTCTATCACGTCACCGGCCTGATTGCCTAAATGCGGCCTGCGAAACATCCTCATGCCTCCAAATCCCCCCCACCCCGCGCCAGGAGCTGATGGCGGTCCATGGCGCGATGGCCACTATGTGTGTTGACCCGGAGGAACACCTCGCCTCCGCCGCCGCCGACGACATGGTGCAGGCTCTGGCCCAGATGAAGTCCCCCAGCGACTACCCCCCAAGACTCAATAGGTAAGATCTGACCAGCTAAATCTTATCAATACCACTTGCAACAGCTATGATTTGTACGGTTGATGTATTAAGTCTTAGAATAAATCTGAGGCACTCCGTCGATCATCCGAGGACCAAGCAATAACACGAGCATGACATCGAGATTTGTTAACGAGGTTCATCGATATGGCTACATCCCCGGGGCTTGACTACGGGCGCTCCTCCCCGTGACACCATCACAATACCGCACCCCGGCCACCCGGGCACCGGCACACACCGCCGGCTCCCCCTTGCGCGCTTGTGCTATTATGTTGGCATAGGTTACATCGTGTGTCTACCCCTGCTATATAAGAGAGGCCTAGGATACAAGTGTCCTACTTGGACATGACTCCGTATCTTATCTAAACACAATACAACTACAAGTCCAACTGTAACCTATCTTGTACACTATATTCGACACAACTCCAACAAACTCCACCTTGGAGAATATTCTCCACCACCTTGAACACTACAAAAAAAGACACATCCTTGACATTTTGGGCCGAACGAATTTTTTTCTGTCATACTTATGACACTTCTATGACGATAATTGTGACAAAACCAGGTATCATCATATATGTGGTGGGGTCCTACTTCTATGACAAAAAATCATGACAGAAAATGGGCTTTTCGTACTGCGCGGGCCGGAGACGCAGCTGCATGACATTCTTTAGGCCATCCATGATGGAAAAACCATGGTAGAAGCGAGGGCGAGGAAAATATTGGGGTGTTTCCGGTTACGGTGGGTGGTCGGGGCCGAGCGATGTGCATTTCTCTCATACACACACGCGCGTGGGTGCGAGGACTTGGGCTCTAACTGAACCCGAGCGATTGCACTGCAGGCTACATGTTACTGAACCCGAGCAATCGATCGATGGCTGTTAACTAAAACCGATCGAGCGATTCCTTCGCTACTACTGCTAACTAAAGTCGGTTGATGCTGCCTCTGGATGAACAGTGAGCGTTGCTGGGGGGGTTAGGATGAATAGTTCCCGGTGGGGGTGGATGAACAGGACCATGTGGTATTGCCTCTGGATGAACAGTGAGCATTGTTGGGGGGTTTGGATGAACAGTTCCCACTGGGGGTGGATGAACAGGACCCCGTGGTGTTGCCTCTGGATGAACAGGACCCTGATCGATTGAGCCGGTTGGGGCTGGATGAACAGGACCCCGTGGAGGGCTGGATGAACAGGACCACCCCGTCGATGGCAGGATGAACAGTAGCCCGTGGAGGGGTGGTTGAACAGGAGCCCGTAGAGAGGGCTGGTTGAACAGTAGCCGGTGGAGTAGCGCGTGGTGGAGGCTGGATGAACAGGAACCTGTGGATGAATAGTCGCAGGTGGAGGCTGGAGGAGGTCGACGGTGGATGAACAGTAGCCCGTGGAGGCTGGAGGGGGTCGACGGTGGAGATGCAATATTCCGTGGAGTCCCGTTTTGCGGTATGCCACACCCCTCCCGATGAATAGGGCCCCCATTTCGACCGTAGCGCTCCAGCACAAGTCTGTTTCCTCCGTTTTGCGGTACGCCACACCCCTACCGATCAACAGGACTCCTGTTTCGACCGCACGAGGTCTGTTTGCTCCGTTTTGCGATACGCCAGACCCCTCCCGATGAACAGGATCTCGTTTCAAACGTGGCCAGTCGAACACAAGGCCGTTTCCTCCGTTTTGCAGTACGCCAGGCCTCGTTTCCATCGGCTGTTCCGTCCAAGCCCTCCCGATGAACACGACGACACATTCCATTCCGACCCAGCCGGTTGGCTCCCCATGAACACGACGACGATGATGTTTCTCCGTTCCGACCTAGCCATGTACACGAGCCCTGGCCGTACGTACGCGTGATTAGGCGTTCGAGACCCTGCCCGTATGTACGTACATGGCCGTATTTACTTTCTTGCACCCTGGCCATTGTACGTACGTGTACATGCTACGTGCGCGCCTCTACTACGACGCGTGCGCGCCTCTACATCGACCAGTATGTATGTACACGTTCGCGACCAGAATGACAACGCTACGTATGCTTCGACCAGGTGGCTCCCGACTATCAGGCACTTCCTTGCATGCGAACATGTAGCTGGTGGGTCCCAGCAGTCAGGGGGGCAAATCATTTTTTTGCCCGGACGCACTTCCTTGCATGCGAAGATGTAGCTGGTGGGTCCTAGCAGTCAGGGGGAAACGTTTTTTTCGCGAAATACGGTGGCCCGTCCGATGGGTCCCTGCTGTCAGGTGGAGGAATAATTATTTTGCGCGTAATAAGGAGGCACTTCCTTGCTGCGGCCGTGGACCCAGCTGTCAGCTGTCGGATTTCGGGTTCCGGCAGACCCTTGAGGTTCGAACACTGGGGTGCGCGCGGCGATTTCGCCTTCTACCTACCTGCACCCCTCCGCCTCGCTAAGATCTAAGCTATGGAAAGAACAGCCCAAGAGACACAAGGTTTATACTGGTTCGGGCCACCGTTGTGGTGTAATACCCTAGTCCAGTGTGCGGTGTGGTGGATTGCCTCTTGGGCTGATGATGATGAGCAATAGATGGAAGAACAGCCTCGCGAGGGTCTGTTCTTGGCTAGGGGGATGAACTGCTAGGAGGAGTTCAGTCGCCCTTCTCTCTCTCTCTCTCTGTGATGCTACTCGATCCGATCCTAGCTAGTTTCTCTCTTGGCTTCTAGATTCTCCCTTCTTGATTTCCCCTCTACCCTGGGGGGTGGCTAGTCCTATTTATAGGCAAAGGGCGCCAACAATTGGCCATTTTGAAGGGGAACATCCGGTACACTTATCCTGACTAAAGTTGGTCCTCGCCTGCCAAAGGCTCTGGTGGTGACGCTGGCTTGGGCTCCACAATGACTTCCTCCCTGTCGTTGGACTGGTCTTGGTCTCATTGCACCAAAACAGGTGCCTTTGCTTGATGCTCTCGCCTGCGCTTGCTCCCTTTGCACCAAAGAGGAAAGGAGGACACTGCGCGGGCTGGCGCCCGCCTGGCGCCCTTGGTCGTCATGGCTTGCGTCACGGGCACCTCATGGGGTACCCCGCCTTGATCTCTCCGTCTCCTCGCGAGCCAGCCTGATGAGGCCATGCCTGAGGAAACTCCGTGTCATCCGCCCCGCGAGGCTTGTCCCCTCGCGAGGGTCTTGGGTCTGTGTTGATGAATATGGGCTGTGTTGGGCTCCCTTTTGAGCCACACCGCAGGCCGCAGGCAGGCAAGTCTGGGGACCCCCGTTCCCAGAACGCCGACAGTAGCCCCCAGGCCCAAGGCACGCCCGGACTTGGCCATGTAGGGAGGCGAAAGGGCAAGAGTGAAGCACCGCGGGCCCTAACAGCCTGCGGCCTTGGGCACCGCGTGGCGGTTGATTGGATGTGGGTGCCTCAGCAACCGCGCGAGTTGATAAGGGAGCGGCATCTGCCTAGGCTTTGCTTTTTTTGCTTTCTCCGGTTGCTACTCAGATCCCCTTTCTTGCGCCTCTCCTTCCTTCCTCCAAAATTTCCAGATCTACTCCGACTGCGTGACCTAGGAAGCCATGGCGCCTCGTCAGTCCCCGGCCGGAGCTTGGTACTCGTCTGCCCTGGACTCGCCGAACGTGTCGGAGGCGAGCCTCGCCTGGTTGCGCCGTATGGCGGCGGCGCAGGGCATCGACGGGGCGAAGGTGTTCAAGGCCGGCTCCGCCACCCTGAGGGCCAAGGGAGCACCTTCTATCTGTTCTTTGTAAGCGCCATTGCTGCTGGCCTGGTGCCTCCCTTCTCTGAGTTCTTCTTCTCTGTCCTCCGCCATTATAAGCTACAGGCTCTACATCTCCACCCCAACTCCGTCCTTCTCCTGGCAATCTTCGCCTATTACTGTGAGGCTCACGTAGGGGTGCAGCCCTCAGTGGCCTTGCTGCGCCACTACTTCTACCTCCGGACCTCTCGCGGTCCTGCTTCCGTGTGCGCGAGCTTCATCACGTACGGTGGCGCCATTGCCATTTCGAACCCCGGGAAAAGGATTGAGGGCTTCAGGAGCAAGTGGGTCTTGACAGACGCTGGGCGCATCCACCCTTGGCTGATCTTGCCCATGGAGCAACCCACGAGCTCCAGCGATTGGGGTTGAGCGGAGCTCGCGGACCCCCGCGCGGAGCTGGTGTTGGATAAGATGGACGCGGATCTGAGGCCGGCCAACATGGCGCTGACGAAGCTGACCGGCGCGTCGCTGCTGAGGGAATTCCTGGAGCACCAGCTGGCTACTCACTTCCGATGTGGAGGCCCCATCCGAGCCCCGCGGCCTTGGCCGACGAAGATCTGGCTGCGGTCCTCCAATCTCTGGTCGGGGGCGATTTGGCGAGGTTGGAGGGAACTCCTACGCCCTTGTTCCTCCGCGACGACTGGGAGCAGGTAGTGGAGTCCATGCCCGTCTTCAATGGGGACGGGCCCGTGCCCATGGAAACTCCCGGGGAATCGATGGACGTGTCCTCCGACGACTCCAGCGAAGAGGAGGAAGGAGGGGAGCGGGAAAAAGGGCCTGACTCCGAGGCGACTGACAGAGAGTCGAGGGCTCCCCTCCCCCGGCACAGGTCTCGCGCTCTCCGCCTCTCTCCAAGCAATGACGACGAGGATGATGACGAGTAGGGTGGCGGGAGCTTGCCCCCGATCCCGAAGAAGGACAGGACCGGGCTGATCTCCCGTGGGTCTGCCCCGGCCCCGAGGCGGACCGCAGACGCGCCTTCCGCTCCCGAGGTTCCCAAGGTTGACCCTTCCAGCCGGCTTTCAGGCTTCAAATTTAGCCGGAGGCTGCCTGAGCTCACTGGCGACGACCCGTAAGCGCTTGATTCTTGTCTTTATTTCTTGTTCTGCTACTGAGGCTTGACGTCCACATCTCTTGGATAGGCTGGCGCCCGCAGCAAAGAAGCCGAAGGGAGCTCCTGAGGTTCCATCCGTGGCGGCACCTCTGCCCGCGAAGGAAGGTGACCGCGATGCACGGGCTTCTCCTGCCCGGTCGTCCTCGCGAGGCCTGGCTCAGCCGGCTGGGGCGAGCTCAGCCCCCATGGCCCATGTGACTCCCGAGGTGCCTTTGCCTGCTGCCGCCACTACAGCCGTTGGGGCGCAGTAGGCTCCGCCTCAGGATGCTGTGGTCGCGCTGCCGCCTTCTCCTCCTACTCCACTGACTACTGTCTCTCCGACTCCTCCTGCCGTTCTAGATCGTGCTGCTGCTGAGCTGGACCGGCTGCAGCAGGATCTTCTTGGCGCCGACCCTCGCTTGGTGGCCGGGCGCTTGGAGCTGGCTTCAGGATGGATTCGCTCCGACGCTTCGATTCGGGCGGCGCTGGTCCAGGCCTCGACGGCTTGCGATGAGGAGAGGCAGGCCGTCCTTGAGGCGAAGGCTACTCGTGACGCAGCCCTGGGGGAGGTGGTCGACGTCCGTGGTCGCTGCAAGGCACTGGAGGACGAGCTGCAAGGCATGCGGGACCAGCTCGCGAAAGAGGCCCGCCTTCGCCAAGAGCAGGAAGAAGGCGTGAAGGCTCGCGAGGCGGCCGTCAAGGAGAGGGAGGTCAAGCTCAGGAGGCGCCGTGACTGCCTAGGCGCGCTGGAGTAGGAGTTGGGGGCAAGTAAGGTCGAGCTGGACGACAAGGCCCAGGTTCTTGCCGAGGACCGCGTGACCTTCACGGAGATGGAGGCAAAGGCTCGCTCCTTGCTGAGGACGCTTTACGACAGCGGCCTGGAGAGCCCCCTGGCTGGCGCCGAGAACGGCCCCACCAAGCTGCTTCCCTTCCTGGTTCCCGCTCTTGAAGATGTCGCCCTTGGCCTTGGCCCCACGGCCGAGGCCGAGGCGCGTGTCCTGTCTTCTGCAGCGCTGACGCGGGTCCTCACCCACATCTACCTTCGTGATCCCGGCGTCGACCTCGATAGCCTGCTGGAGCCAGTAAGCGGCGAGCGTGCCGCTGCCGCTGCCGAGGCCTTGAAGGGTCGCGCGGAGGCTCTGCTGGGGAAGTTCCGGGCCTTCAGCACCAAGCCGAAGCAAGGCGCTGCCGCCCCCGCTGCTCCATGAGGCGAACGCACTCCGCGCTACTCCACCGCCGACAAGTGACTCCGTTGTGGCTCCTGTCCTGCCTTTAATTCCTGCACATGTATCATGCCTCGGGGAGGTGTCGGCGTTCTGGGAACGGGGGTCCCCAGACTTGCCTACCTGCGGCCTGCGGCGTGGCTCAAAGGGGGGCCCAGCGCGGCCCATCTTCACCAACACAAACCCAAGACCCTCGCGAGGGGCCAAGCCTCGCGGGGCGGACGACGCGGAGCTTCCTCAGGCGCGGCCTCGTCAGGCTGGCTCATGAGGAGGCGGAGAGATCAAGGCGGGGTACCTCACGAGGTGCCCATGACGCAAGCCATGACGACTGGGGGCGCCAGGCGGGTGCCAGCCCACGCAGTGTCCTCCCTTCCTCTTTGGTGCAAAGGGGGCAAGCGTAGCCGCGGAGTACCGAGGCATCAGGCAAAGGTTGCCATTTTGGTGCAACGAGACCAAGACCAGGAGGACTACGAGATGGAGGTCACCGTGGAGCCCAAGACGGCGTCATCACCAGAGCTTTGCGCAGGCAAAGACTACTTTTGTCAGGATAGTTGATACTAGCTGTCCCCCTTCAAATTAGCCCGCCATTGTTGGCTCCCTTCCCGCTCGATATTTGAGAAGAGGACCAAGACCTCTATAAATAGGACCAGCCACCCATAGAGCAAAGGGGGCTGAGAGGTTAGAAGGAAAGAGAGGGGTTTCGATCAGAAAGAGAGAGAGAGAAAGGCGACTGAACTCCTCCCAGCAGTTCATCGCCCAGCCAAGAACAGACCCTCGCGAGGCTGTTCTTCCTTGTATTGTTCATCATCATCAGCCCAAGAGGCAATCCACCACACCACGCACTAGAGTAGGGTATTACACCACAATGGTGGCCCGAACCAGTATAAACCCTGCGTCTCTTGCGTTGTTCTTTCCTTAGTTCAGATCCTAGCAAGGCGTAGGGGTGCAGGTAGGTAGGAGGCGAAATCTCCGCGCGCACCCCAGTGTTCGAACCTCAAGGGTCTGCCGGAACCCGAAATCCGACATTTGGCGCGCCAGGTAGGGGTGCGCCGGGATTCATCTTCCATCACCCCGTTCTCCTCCGACCATCACGCCCATGTCTGACGCTCGTCGGGCCCGCGCTGAGCGTCGGGCCGCGCTCGCTTCCCGCGTCGCCCAGACGGCCCCTGTCGGCGGGCGTGCTCGCCGTTCCCTGTCACCTGCCGTCAGCGCCGCCACCGGCCCGGCGGGGGACGAACAGCAAGCGTCGTCCCAGCATCCGTCCGTGCGGCAAGACGGCCGCACCGCAACTCCCTCGCTCACCCCAGCTGGTTCTTCGTCCCGCGCGCTCCGCGCGCCCATGGAGGCTCGGGCTGCATTCATCGTGGCGAAAGAGCTCCTGCGCTACCATCCCGTCGACGACGTCTACGAAGAATGGCTCGACCGCGTCGCTGAGCTCGTCCGCGCCGCAGGGGGCTCTCCTGCACCGTCCGTTCCGCTGCACCGCACCCCGCCCCGCGCGGGCAATGAAGCTCCGGCGGCACCCTGGTCGCCTCCTCCTCAGGAAGGCGCCATGGCTCCAAGGTGCGTGGCCCCTGGGCGGAACCCGCTCCGTCAGGCGCCAGCGCAGCAAGAGCAGAGTTGTCAAGAAGTCCCTCGCCCGCAGGAAGCTGCCCGGGCGCTCCCTGCTCCAGCACGTCGCGACCATGCTCCTGCTCCCGCGCGTCAAGACCCCGCGCTGCTCCCAGCTGCAGCGCGTGGTGACATGCAAGACCAAGTTCCCCGTCATCCAAGGCCTCCCGTGGCCACAGCAGGCTGTCGCGCCTTCACCGCCGAGCTATGCAACGTCACATGGCCCGGCAAGTTCAAGCCAGACTTGCCTCCTCGCTACGACGGCACTGCTGACCCTGCGGAATTCCTCCAGCTCTACGAGCTGGGCATCGAAGCTGCCAACGGAGACGAGAAGGTCATAGCGAACTGGTTCCCCATGGCACTCAAGGACGGGGCCCGCACCTGGCTCCTGAACCTGGCTCCAGGCACAATCTCCTCCTAGGACGAGATGCGCACCCGCTTCATCGCCAACTTCCAAGGCACTCGGACCGGCCACCCGCCGTGAGCGACATGCGCCACATCAAGCAACAGCCCGGGGAGACCCTGCAGAAGTACATCCAGCGCTTCAACAACGCGCGCCTCAAGATTCCCAAGGCGACTGAGGAGGCCATCATCTCGGCCTTCTCCGACGGCGTGCGCGACGTCAAGATGAAGGAGGAGCTGGCGATGCATGAAGACTTGTGCACTTCCTTGGAACTGTTCAACCCGGCAACCAAGTGCGCTAGGGCCGAGGAAGGGCGTCTCTCCCTCCTCGAGCTGCCTGCCGCAGACCCAGAAGAGAAGAAGCCCAAGGCCAAGGATGTGAAGCGCAAGGGGCTGCCGTGCTCGCGGCAGAACCAGACACCAAGCGGGGCAGAGATCAGCCTGAACCTTCCAAGGGCAGCCGGTACGGTGTGTACCACGACCTTCACACCCACAACACCAACGAATGTCAAGAGCTCTGAGCCGTGCGAGAAGGAAGGATAGGCCGTCGCCCTGACCATAGTGACCGGGGCTATGGCCGAGGAGGAAGGAACGCAGGATGCTGGGAAGACCGTGGCCCGCGCCAAGGGTGGCGCGATCAACCTCGCGAGGATCGCTGGCAAGACCCGCCTCGCAAGGGAGGCTGGAGAGATCAGCCTCGCGAGGGAGACTGGAGGGATCAGCCTCGCGAGGATTGCCCGCAAGGCAACGCAGGCCTCCCACCGCTGCCGCCACAGCCAAGGATAAATGAGGACCGCCACCAGGACGAGGGGGCTAGGGCCTTCCAGGAGCCGCGCGCGATCGCCTGCATCCTGGGCGGGGCACAAGCCCCAGCCTCTTAGTGCATCTTCAAGCAATTCGCCCGCGAAGTGAACGCAGTCCTCCCCAGGCTCGAAGCCACGCACCCTCTCAGGTGGTCGGCGTGCGCCATCACGTTCAGCTCAGCAGATCAGCTCAAGTGTGTGGCTACAGCCGGAGTTCTCCCGATGCTTTGTTCCCCAATCATCAGCAACGTGGTGGTCACCAAGACCCTCATCGATGGCGGGGCAGGGCTCAACGTCCTGTCCGTGGAAACATTCAACAGCCTCCAAGTGCCCTACAGCCAGCTTCAGCCAACCAAGCCTTTCTCCGGTATCACCGACGGCTCCACGGTCCCGATTGGGCAGGTCCGCCTCCTTGTCACCTTCGGGGCACGCGACAACTACTGCACCGAGCTTATCGACTTCGACGTCGCTCACATTCGCCTGTCGTACAACGCCATCCTTGGGTACCCAGCGCTGGCCAAGTTGATGGCCGTAACTCACCACGGCTAAAACGTCCTCAAGATGCCAGGAAGTGGCGGAGTCATCACGGTACCATGTGAAGAGAAGGACGCGGTGTGTTCCCTGGAACGAGCCTTTGATGCCGCGTCACTGGAAGACCCGGATCGTGGAAGCAGGAGGCCTCTCGAGACCGCCCCTAAGAAGAAGAAGACATTGTCCGGCCCGACCACTCAGGAGGCAGGCCCCTCTGGGCCCGCGCCTGCCCAGGGGTAACCTCCTTCCATCGCATAGGAAAGCACGCCCGGCGCCCTCCTCAGGCAGGGCTCGGGGGCTCTCCCCTGGAGGGCCACCGACCTAGCCAGGGTCACGAGGGAGGCGCTTGGGCACCACATGGAGGCGTGCTTCGAAGAACGTTTCCCTCAAGAAGGAGCAAGGCAAGGAGACCCAGACCCTCAGGAGTTCGTCAGCAAGGCCATTCAGGAGCTACAGGAGTCAAGAGTCATGAAAGATGGCCGCCGCCTACCCGCAGTGGCTCCTCATCCAGGCGAGGATGGTGGGCTGCGCGTCTGCATTGACATACCAGGGCTCAACCGAGTCGCCTCTCTGGAGCGCCTCTGTCCCTCACGAGTGGGGCGCTGCGGAGGCCCACCCCACAGCTACGTTCGCATGCCTTACGGCTTGCCGAACGTGGCTGACATGTACCAGCGCCTCATGAGGGGCATCATGGGGGCACGAGAGGCCAGGCGTTCCGCAGCCCTGGCAGGGATGGAGATGGCCCGTGAGGAGCCGCCAGCGCCTCCGGAGCCTCCCGAGGCCCCTGGGCCTGGGGGCTCGTGAGGATCGGCTCCCACAGCCCATCGAGCCTGCTACATCAACGCTCCTTCGTCCTCAACATCATCAGGTCACGTCTTTCGAGTTTTATTTCCAGCTGGGAGCGCCCCCCAGGGCTGCATTATTCCCAGGCCGCGTGGGCCCATCCCTGCGACGTGTATCCCCTTTTTATTCCATGTTGTTAGCTTACCTTGTTGGGGGCGCCCCTCGGGCTGCATGACCCCCCAAGTCGCTCGGGTCTGACCCAGTGATGTCCGCATTCCCAGCATCTATTTGAACGAATCCACTCCTTCGCGGCTAATGTGTTTTACCTAGTTGCCTGCTTAGCTGACGCCAACTAACGGAGCTGCTCCCAAACGGCACGACGCTTGCGCTTGGGTCCGTCCCTGCAACACCGACAAACCTGGATGGCTGAGCTCTGGCCGCGGAAGCCCCGCATAGCGTCACCTCCTCAAGCCTTCAGTGCCTCACTACCCCTCAGAAGCAACCAACGGCTGACTGTCAATTGTCATGGAAACCCCTTGTTTTTTCTATGATGGACCTGCAGGACCTCCTGAAGGAGCTGCGTCAGGCGAGGCCCTTGCGGTGTCTCCTTCGCTCTCGTCCGCGCGAACCGCTTGCACGTTAAAGGGGGGGTGCCTGAGCATCGCGACTCAGGGCTCCTACTGGCTCTCCAGCCCTCACCCTCTGGCCTTGACCACGGCATCGCGACCTGGCATACCAGCGACGGCTGAGACTCGCTCGCGGGCCGGGACCCGAGGACGTAGAGCAGAAAGGGGAGCAAAGGCGAGAGGGGAGAGACACACGAGGACCTCGCCGAGCAACCTCGCGCCTGCCGATGCACGGACCCGGCGACACACTAGAGAGCGGCCCCTGATCCTCGAGATAAGTCATCACCCGGAAGCGCCAGCTGCCATGGCACCATCCCCGCACCTAATCCTACCCCGTGTTAGCGACGCCGCTCTCCTTTCTCAACAAACAACGGCTGCCTGGGCACCAAAGGGGACCTCCTAAGCATTGCGACTCAGGGGCTCTTACCGGACTCCGGGTCGCTCACCTCCTGGCCTTGACCCCGGCATCGCGACCTGGCATACCAGCGACGGCTGAAGCCGCCTCGGGACTGGGACCTATCGGCGCAGAGCACCAAGCCCTCGTGAGGTTCGAAAGGGAGGACTGAGCTAAGACGGAATGAGCAACTCGCACAATTCTACGACAAGGGTTATATTAACAAAACAGGATCACAGGCACCTTACAAGCCCCCACGGGACGCGTTTTTGATTCCTCGCAGGGAACAGATCCTAAAGGGACACAAACTACGCGTGACCCTGCAAAAGACGCCATCATCAACAGTGGGCCGCCAAGCACCGACGCCAACCCCATCCAGATCACAGTCGGCGGCGGCCTGACGCGCCCGCTCTGCTCCAGGAGCGGCGCCGGCTCAGGGGCTCGTAGCTGTCGTCACTCGTCTCTGGAGTCGCGAAGAGCTCGCCGGAATTGCTGGAACCTCCGACGCCTCCACCGCCTGAGGAGCCGCCAAGGGAGCGGTTGAAGGGCCCAGTCCTCGTCGCGGCAGGGTCCTGGCCACCTTCCCCAGGGCAGCACTCCATCCGGCGCCCGCCCGCATCAAACACCTTGAAGAGCATCACCGAAGCACCATCGTAATCCAAGTGGACCGCGAAGACGCCCCTTACCCTGCAAACCCGGGCGATCTCTCTCCAGCCCCGAGTCATGAAGACCTCGCCCGGTGCAACGACCGCGACCTCTGCCTCGGTCGCGAGGGTGCTGCAGCCGGCGTGCTGCAGCCAGAGCTCCAGGGGCTCCCCCTGCGGGATGATGGAGGTGAAGAAGGGAGGAAGGCGGATCCAAGACTGAAGAGGAATGGCGACGTGGAGCACGAACTCTTGGGAGGAGCCCTTGGTGTGGACCCCAGGGGGGACGACCCACACCTTCATGACCCGTCGGCGCCGATGGTGGCACCGCCCATGGCGGTCAGCATCAGCTCCTTCGGGGCCCTCGACGTGGGCGTATAATGGCAGCGGGAACCCCGACGGCACCCGCTCGCACCAAGGCCTTGACACCACCTGAAGGGCCCCCTCGTCCGGGCCACGGGGGGCGAGCCGTTTCTTCGGCGGGAGTGGGTCTGGTTCCCCTCGGGGAGCCTTTCCCTTCTCTGCCGTCGAGAATCGGTGGATCGGAGCCATCGCAGCAAGACGGAGCAAGGATCGGGAAGAAGGAGAAGCAAGGAGGGATGGACTGGAAGGGCGCGCGCTGTCCCGTACTTATGGCCGACGAAGGCCAACCGCTGACCTCCACGATTACAGGTAATCATGACCCACTTTGCATGCAGGGACTTGTCCAATCCGTGCAGTTGCCGAGGTGCCATGGGGAAGTGGAGGCGCCCACGTCCAATCAACCGCCACGCGGCGCCCAAGGCCGCAGGCTGTTAGGGCCCGCGGCACTTCGCTCTTGCCCTTCCGCCTCCTTGCACGGCCAAGTCCGGGCGCGCCTTGGGCCCGGGTGCTACTGTCGGCGTTCTGGGAACGGGGGTCCCCAGACTTGCCTGCCTGCGGCCTGCGGCGTGGCTCAAAGGGGGGCCCAGCGCGGCCCATCTTCACCAACACAAACCTAGGACCCTCACAAGGGGCCAAGCCTCGCCGGGCGGACGACACGGAGCTTCCTCAGGCGCGGCCTCGTCAGGCTGGCTCACGAGGAGGCGGAGAGATCAAGGCGGGGTACCTCACGAGGTGCCCGTGATGCAAGCCATGACGATCGGGGGCGCCAGGCGGGTGCCAGCCCGTGCAGTGTCCTCCCTTCCTCTTTGGTGCAAAGGGGGCAAGCGCAGCCGTGGAGTACCGGGGCATCAGGCAAAGGTTTCCATTTCGGTGCAACGAGACCAAGACCAGGAGGACTACGAGACGGAGGTCACCGTGGAGCCCAATATAGCGTCATCACCAGAGCTTTGCGCAGGCGAAGACTACTTTTGTCAGGATAGTTGATACTAGCTGTCCCCCTTCAAATTAGCCCGCCATTGTTGGCTCCCTTCCTGTTCGATATTTGGGAAGAGGACCAGGGCCTCTATAAATAGGACCAGCCACCCACAGAGCAAAGGGGGCTGAGAGGTTAGAAGGAAAGAGAGAGGTTTCGATCAGAAAGAGAGAGAGAAAGGCGACTGAACTCCTCCCAGCAGTTCATCGCCCCAGCCAAGAACAGACCCTCGCGAGGCTGTTCTTCCTTGTATTGTTCATCATCATCAGCCCAAGAGGCAATCCACCACACCACGCACTGGAGTAGGGTATTACACCACAACGGTGGCCCGAACCAGTATAAACCCTGCGTCTCTTGCGTTGTTCTTTCCTTAGTTCAGATCCTAGCCAGGCGGAGGGTGCAGGTAGGTAGGAGGCGAAATCTCTGCGCGCACCCTAGTGTTCGAACCTCAAGGGTCTGCCGGAACCCGAAATCTGACAGGAGGCGTTTAAACTTGCGTTTGGCATTGAGATAACAGTGTGGACTGTAATATTTGCTTTTGAATTCCTTGAAATTTAAGCTTTTCCTTCCTACTTGCTTATGTTCTACACCGGCAGAGCCCGACCCCGCGCATACCTCAGCCGCCGTTAGCCCCGACCGAAAACCAGGACAGGACCAAGGAGTGTGGGGCTACGTGACAAGTTAGGCTCCTGAGTCGCGATGCTCAGGAGTCCCCCTTGGTGCACGAACAGCAAGTAGGGAGGTGTGATGTGGGTGGATCTACCGTTCTACGTCTGCAGAGCCCGGCCGCACGCATACCTCAACCGCCGTTAGCCTTTCGGAACTAAGGAGTGAGGGGCTACGTGACCAGTTAGGCTCCTGAGTCGCGATGCTAAGGAGTCCCCTTGACGCTCAAACGGCCTTCGTACCTTAGCTCCGCTCGGGGAGAGACGCGCGACGAACCAGGCCCGGGGGTGCCTGGCTGGGTGGCGTGCGTCTGGGCGTGACCCAGGCGCAGCCCCCGTGCCCAGCCCCCTCGCGCGGCACTCCCGAGGGGAGGCGTTACGATGAGGCTAGAAACTGAGCTCTGGGCTCCCTGAGGTCGATGCGGCCCGGGGGCCGCCCTCAGTTGTTTATCACCAGCGCGGAGCATAGCGCTTCCGTATGTGTACGGGCATAGCCGCTCCTCGGCAGTGTCGTCAGCCAGCACGGAGCATGGTGCTTCCATTGGTACGTGGGAGGGGGCTCCCCTCCGGGAGGAGCCCCCGGGGCGTGTATAGCCCCGCCCTAACACGTGGCTGGCACAGTAGGGCCTGGCGAGGTGTATCTAGGCACCCGTGAGCCAGCGCAGGACTCACGGGGCCCTACCTCTAGGCGGGTTGCGCCTGGCACTGGGCCTTATCTTGTGATGTGTCCCTGCAAATTTTGTTAGATGCCGGCACTCTACGTCCTCGGGTCCCGGCCCTCGAGCTGGTCTCAGCCATCGCTCGTATGCCAGGTCGTGATGCCGTGGACAAGGCCAGAGGGTGAGGGCTGGAGAGCTAGTAAGAGCCCTGAGTCGCGATGCTCAGGTAACCCCCCTTTAACGTGCAAGTGCTCGGCATGGAGAAGAAGAGGTGCCGTGGACAGGCAGCAAATAATCAAGCATGGTGGGTCGAATGCATAGCCAGAAATAAACGCAAAAGGGATACATGCCGCTGGGTCTGGCCCGAGCGACTTGGGGGTTGATGCAGCCCGAGGGGCGCCCCCAACAAGGTAAGCTATCAACATGAAATAAAAGGGATACATGCCGCAGGGACGGACCCATGTGGCCTGGGAATAATGCAGCCCTGGGGGGCGCTCCCAGCTGGAAATGAAACTTGAAAGATGTCACCTGATGATGTAGAGGACGAAGGAGTGTTGGTGTAGCAGACTCGGTGGGCTGTGGAAGCCGATCCTCACGAGCCCCTAGGCCCAGGGACCTCGGGAGGCTCCGGAGGCGCTGGTGGCTCCTCGCGGACCATCTCCATCTCCGCCAGGGCTGCGGAATGCCTGGCCTCTTGAGCCTCCATGATGCCCCTCATGAGGCGTTGGTACGTGGCAGCCGCGTTCGGCAAGCCGTAAGGCATGCGAACGTAGCTGTGGGGTGGACCTTCACAGCGCCCCACTCGCGAGGGCCAGAGGCGCTCCAAAGAGGCGACTCGATTGAGCCTAGGTATGTCAATGCAGACGCGTAGCCCACCATCCTCGCCTGGATGGGGAGCCACAGCTGGTAGGCGGCGGCCGCCTTTCATGACTCTTGACTCCTGTAGCCCCTGAATGGCCTTGCTGACGAACTCCTGAGGGTCTGGCCCTCCTTGCCTTACTCCTCCTTGAGGGAAACGTGCTTCGAAACACGCCTCCATGTGGTGCCCAAGCGCCTCCCTCGTGACCTTAGCCAGGTCGGTGGCCCTCCAGGGGAGAGCCCTCGAGCCCTGCCTGAGGAGGGCGCCGGGCGCGCTTTCCTATGCGATGGAAGGAGGTTCCCCCTGGGCAGGCGCGGGCCCTGAGGGGCCTGCCTCCTGAGGGGCCGGGCCGGACGATGTCTTCTTCTTCTTGGGGGCGGTCTCGGGAAGCCTCCTGCTTCCGCGATCCGGGTCTTCCAGTGATGCGGCCTGAAAGGCTCGTTCCAGGGAACACACCACGTCCTTCTCTTCACAGGGCACCGTGATGACTCTGCCACTTCCTGGCATCTTGAGGACGTTGTAGCCGTGGTGAGTTACGGCCATGAACTTGGCCAGCGCTGGGTACCCAAGGATGGCGTTGTACGGCAGGCGAATGTGAGCGACGTCGAAGGCGATGAGCTCGGTGCGGTAGTTGTCGCGTGCCCCGAAGGTGACAGGGAGGCGGACCTGCCCAATTGGGACCGTGGAGCCGTCGGTGACTCCGGAGAAAGGCTTGGTTGGCTGAAGCTAGTTGTAGGGCACTTGGAGATTGTAGAATGTTTCCACGGACAGGACGTGGAGCCCTGCCCTGCCATCGATGAGGGTCTTGGTGACCACCACGTTGCTAATGATTGGGGAACAAAGCATCGGGAGGACTCCGGCTGTGGCCGCACACTTGAGCTGATCTGCTGAGCTGAACGTGATGGCGCACGCCGACCACCTGAGAGGGCGCGTGGCTTCGAGCTTGGGGAGGACTGCATTCACTTCGCGGGCGAACTACTTGAAGATGTGTTGAGAGGCTGGGGCTTGAGCCCCCCCCCCCCAGGATGCAGGCGATCACGCGCGGCTCCTGGAAGCCCCCAGCCCCTTCGTCCTGATGGCGGTCCTCGTTTCTCTTTGGCTGCGGTAGCAGCGGAGGGAGGCCTGCATTGCCTTGCGGGCGATCCTCGCGAGGCTGATCCCTCCAGTCTCCCACGCAAGGCGGGTCTTACCAGCGATCCTCGCGAGGTCGATCGCGCCACCCTTGCCACGGGCAGCGGTCTTCCCAGCGTCCTGCGTTCCTTCCTCCTCCTCGACCGTAGCCCCGGTCACCATGGTCGGGGCAACGGCCGATCCTTCCTTCTCGCACGGCTCGGAGCTCTTGACATTAGTTGGTGTTGTGGGTGTGGAGGTCGTGGTACACACAGTACCAACTGCCCTTGGAAGATTAGGGCTGATCTCTGCCCCGCTTGGTGTCTGGTTCTGCCGCGAGCACGGCAGCCCCCTTGCACTTCACATCCTTGGCCTTGGGCATCTTCTCTTCTAGGTCCGCGGCAGGCAGCTCGAGGAGGGAGAGACGCCCTTCCTCAGCCCTGGCGCACTTGGTCGCCAAGTTGAACAACTCCAAGGAAGTGCACAGGTCTTCATGCATCGCCAGCTCCTCCTTCATCTTGACATCGCGCACGCCGTCGGAGAAGGCTGAGATGATGGCCTCCTCGGTCACCTTGGGAATCTTGAGGCGTGCGTTGTTGAAGCGCTGGATGTACTTCTGCAGGGTCTCTCCGGGTTGTTGCTTGATGCGGCGCATGTCGCTCACGGCGGGTGGCTGGTCGCGAGTACCTTGGAAGTTGGCGATGAAGCGGTTGCGCATCTCATCCCAGGAGGAGATTGTGCCTGGAGCTAGGTTTAGGAGCCAGGTGTGGGCCCCGTCCTTGAGCGCCATGGGAAACCAGTTCGCCATGACCTTCTCGTCTCCATTGGAAGCTTCGATGCCCAGCTCATAGAGCTGGAGGAACTCCGCAGAGTCAGCCGTGCCATCGTAACGAGGAGGCAGGTCTGGCTTGAACTTGCCGGGCCACGCGACGCTGCGTATCTCGGTGGTGAAGGCACGGCATCCTGCTGTGGCCACGGGAGGCCTTGGGTGACGGAGAGCTTGGTCTTGCATGTCCCCACGCACTACAGCTGGGAGCACCACGGGGTCTTGACGTGCGGGAGCAGGATTATGGTCGCGACGTGCTAGAGCAGGGAGCGCCCGGGCAGCTTCTTGCGGGCGAGGGACTTCTTGGCAGCTCTGCTCTTGCCGCGCTGGCACCTGACGGAGCGGGTTCCTCCCAGGGGCCACGCGCCTTGGAGCCATGGCGCCTTCTTGAGGAGGAGGCGGCTGGGGTGCCCCCGGAGCTTCGTCGCCCGCGCGGGGCGGGGTGCGGTGCAGCGGAACAGACGGCGCAGGAGAGCCCCCTGCGGCGCGGACGAGCTCGGCGATGCGGTCGAGCCATTCTTCGTAGACGTCGTCGACGGGACGGTAGCGCAGGAGCTCGTTCGCCACGATGAGCGCAGCTCGAGCCTCCATGGGTGCGTGGAGCGCGTGGGACGAAGAACCAGCTGGGGTGAGCGAGGGAGTAGCGGTGCAGCCATCTTTCCGCACGGACGGATGCTGAGACGACGCTTGCTACTCGTTCCCCGCCAGGCTGGTGGTGGCGTTGACGGCAGGTGACGGGGAACGGCGAGGACGCCCGCCGACAGGAGCCGTCTGGGCGACACGGGAAGCGAGAGCTGCCCGGCGCTCGGCGCGGGCCCGACGAGCGTCAGACATGGACGCGATGGTCGGAGGAGAATGGGGTGGTGGAAGACGAATTCCGGCGCACCCCTACCTGGCGCGCCAAATGTCGGACTTCGGGTTCCGACAGACCCTTGAGGTTCAAACACTGGGGTGCGCGCGGAGATTTCGCCTTCTACCTACCTGCACCCCTCCGCCTCGCTAAGATCTAAGCTATGGAAAGAACTGTACAAGAGACACAGGGTTTATACTGGTTCGGGCCACCGTTGTGGTGTAATACCCTACTCCAGTGTGTGGTGTGGTGGATTGCCTCTTGGGCTGATGATGATGAGCAATACAAGGAAGAACAGCCTCGCGAGGGTCTGTTCTTGGCTGGGGGGATGAACTGCTAGGAGGAGTTCAGTCGCCCTTCTCTCTCTCTGTGATGCTACTTCGATCCGATCCTAGCTAGTTTCTCTCTTGGCTTCTAGATTCTCCCTTCTTGATTGCCCCTCTACCCTGGGGGTGGCTAGTCCTATTTATAGGCAAAGGCCCTGGGCCTCTTCCCAAATATTGAGCAGGAAGGGCGCCAACAATTGGCCATTTTGAAGGGGAACATCTGGTACACTTATCCTGACTAAAGTTGGTCCTTGCCTGCCAAAGGCTCTGGTGGTGACGCTGGCTTGGGCTCCACAATGACTTCCTCCCTACCGTTGGACTGGTCTTGGTCTCATTGCACCGAAACGGGTGCCTTTGCTTGATGCTCTCGCCTGCGCTTGCTCCCTTTGCACCAAAGAGGAAAGGAGGACACTGCGCGGGCTGGCGCCCGCCTGGCGCCCGCCTGGCGCCCTTGGTCGTCATGGCTTGCGTCACGGGCACCTTGTGGGGTACCCCGCCTTGATCTCTGCGTCTCCTCGCGAGCCAGCCTGATGAGGCCGTGCCTGAGGAAACTCCGTGTCGTCCGCCCCGCGAGGCTTGGCCCCTCGCGAGGGTCTTGGGTCTGTGTTGATGAAGATGGGCCATGCTGGGCCCCCTTTTGAGCCACGCCGCAGGCCGCAGGCAGGCAAGTCTGGGGACCCCCGTTCCCAGAACGCCGACATCAGCCTCTCCACGTACAGTACTCTTCTGATGGAAGTCATTCCTTGACCACGTTGACCACGCCGCGCCGAAAGTACCAGGGCGGTGGATGATGGCAAGGCCTAGGAAGGGGACGACGCAGAGCCGGGGAAGACGCGGCAGTGGAAGCCCGTGCGGAGAGGAGTACGAGGGTTCACTGGTTTGGCTGCGGTGTGAGGCTACCGTTGCTGCAGAATAACACGGGGTGTGGGTGAGTAGAGGGATGGCCTGGCCAGCGGTGGTAGTAGTAGGGGGCGGTGAAGCCTCCGCGGCATCGCAGCCGGCCACGGGAGGCAGGTGCACGAGGCACGATTGGCGCTGGTTTGGGCGGCTGGAGCAAGAAGACCAGAGGTTGAAGAAGCTCTACGGCCGTTGGATGGACATCGTACGGTCAATGGAGCTAGAATCGTGCATATTGACTAAGTTGACAAAGCCCTCTGTCCCGGTCAACTAAGTAGGCCCACAAGTCAGCCTCCCACTATAATGGGTCCTAGCTAGCAGGGGGAGTATTCATTTTTTGTGCGTAATAAGGAGATATAGTTGGTGGGTCCGAGCTGTCAGCGGCAGTAACGTTTTTTCGTGAAATATAGAGGCCTTTTGGTGGGTCCCAGATGTTAGGTGGAGGAATCATTATTTTGTGCATAATAAGGAGGCATTTCCTTGCGTGCGGCCGTGGACCCAGCTGTCAGCCTCTCCACACACAGTCCACTTCAGATGCATGTTGGTTGTTGACCACGTTGACCAGGCCGCGCCGAGAGCACCAGGGCGGTGGACGACGGCGAGGCCTAGGAAGGGAATGACACGGAGCCAGGGAAGACTCGGCAGTTGTTTCCCACGCGGAGGGGAGTACGATTGTACGAGGGTTTACTGGTTCGTCTGTCGTCGCTGGAGAATAAAAGTAGGTGTGGGTGAGTAGAGGGATGGCTAGGCCAGCGATGGGAGTACGGTGGGGCGGTGAGGCCTGCGCGGCAGCACAGCCGGCCGCGGGGAGGAGGGAGGAGGCAGTCCCGCCGGTGCTTGTTTGAGCAGCTGGAACAGGAAGAGCAGAGATTGAAGAAGCACGGCGGCCGTTGGATGGACATCCAACAGTCACTGCTTGTGCGTCAACCTTTTTTTAGGAAAGCCTCAAATCTGTGGAAAATAGCATACATCCCATCTGCCATTATTTCTAATAATTTACAGCCCATTTGCTAATTCTTAATGTTCTTTTTGGAGCCCATATTCTTTTTGTTAGCATTACAGCCCATATCGTGGCCACGGTTAAAAAATTATATGAAATTTTGCATATTTCGGTGCGGTCCGAATAGTTTTTAATCCTGAAATTTCGAGTCACGTTCAAACTGATTTCAAAAATAAATATATATCAATATAAAATCCAGCAAATTGTCCACGCATAAAAATCAATGCAATTTAAAACCTCGAAATGAAAAAAAGAAATTTGAAACTAATTGTCGGTTTGATGTGTTTTAAAAATGTACAACCCATTTCTCATTACTGATAGGCCATTTTAAAAATGAAGCTCTCCTCGTCTTGAAAGATTTGCAGCCCAACATGCCTGACAAAGAGACTTATTTGGCAAATCACAAAAAACTGGGCTGTGGTCGTGGACCCAGCTGCGGCCGTGGACCCAGCTATCAGCCTCTCCACGTACAGTACTCTTCTGATGGAAGTCGGTCGTTGACCACATTGACCACATCGCGCCGAGAGCACCAAGGCAGTGGATGACGGTGAGGTATAGGAAGGGGATGATGCAGAGCCGGGGAAGACGTGGCAATGGATGCCCACGTGGAGAGGAGTACAAGGGTTCACTGGTTCGGCTACGGTGTGAGGTTGTCGTCGCCGCAGGGCCTGGCTAGCGGTGGGAGTAGTAGGGGGCGGTGAGGCCTCAACGGCAGCACAACCGGCCACTGGAGGCAGGAGAAGGCGGTCTCGCCGGCGCTGGTTTGGGCAGCTGGTGCAAGAAGAGCAATGATTAAAGAAGCAGCAGGACCGTTCGGTTCAAATCCAACGGTTATTGCTGCTAGAATCATTTGTTGACTAAGTTGACAAGCCCTACGTATGCGTCAACTTAGTAGGCCCACGGGTCAGCCTCCCAACTGGTGCACCCCAGATGTCAGTGGGAGGAATCATTTTTTTCGCGTAATAAGGAGGCAGTTGATTGCGTGCGGCCTGCCTAGTGGAGGGAGTAGGGTGGGCCGGGGAAGCCTGCGCGGCATCACAGCGGGCCACAAGAGGATGGAGCAGGTAGTCCCGTCGGTGCTAGTTTAGGCGGCTGGACCACGAAGAACAGAGATTGAAGAAGCACGTCGGCCGTTGGATGGACATCCAACAGTCACTGCTGCTAGAATCGTGTGTTGACTGACAAAGCTTTGCGTAAACAAGTCAGCCTCAAAATCTATGGCGTGTACAGCCCATTTTATATTATTTTATAATTTTTACTCATTTTCTAATTCATATGGAATTTATTGCAACCCGTTTTCCATTTTTAGAATTGCTGCCCATTTTCTTGTCAGTACCAGGGTTAAAACAATTAACTAAATATGTGGGAAATTTTGAAAATTCACAAATTTTTGCTGGGGAAAAAATATTCTTAATCCAAAAATTAGTAGCCATACTAAAACATATTTAAAAATAAATTAGTACTATGTCATGTTAAATCCAATGAAATACTCCCTCCGTCCCAAAATTCATGTCTTAGATTTGTCTAAATACGGATGTATCAAGTCACGTTTTGGTATTAGATACATCCGTATCTAGAATAATCTAAGATAAGAATTTTGGGACGGAGGGAGTATGAGATATCAGTGAAGAACAAAAACAAAAAAGAAACTAATATCCCATTTGCTATAATTTTTTTGGAATTTTCAACCCCTTTTGATATTACTTTTAACAGACACTGACCATACTCTTTGGCCAGGCCGGAATGCATCCCTCCTCGTCTTGAAAGATTTGCAGCCCAGTAAGTCGGAGAAAATAAATAGGCCTAGCTTGGGTATTCTTCAAGAAAAAATATTGGGCTACCTATTTTCCCAAAGAAAAAACTGCTGGGCTGGTCATGTTGTTAGACGGGCCACAGAGACCGCACAACCCAGTTTATAGCATTCTCCTCTAAATTACTACTAAAAAAGGTTGTGCAATCCTGTCGTTAATTAACTATATGTTGAAAATGATGTGGGTCCCAGATATCAGCAGGGTAGATTAGAGTAAAAACGAGGGGTTCATCTGAGTAGTAAAAGAGGCGCTTGCTTGTGTTCGGGAGTGGACCTGGTGAGTCCGTACTGTCATACTCACAACCACAGTCCTCTATTGATTCACTATGTTGATAGGGACCGCTTCGAAAAAAGCTATGTTGACAGGGCCAGACGGCGGCGCCACGGCGAGCGCACCAAGGTGGAGGATAAAGTGTTGTCGCCAATGTGCTGGGCTGCGTTGGACATCCTTATTGAAAAATAAAAATGGACCGGATCTATTTATGACGTTGACTACGATTTGCATGGGACCGCTTGTTGTAGGAAGAAAATGCTGGGAGAAAGAAGACTGGTCGCTATCTTTGCCGAAGAATAATATCGACTGAATGTAACGACACTATCATAGGAAATAATATCCTCCTGTTAAATGGTGAATTTAAAGAACTGGTTCATGACCATTTAGCTTTATTTATTTACTTACTTCTTTATGTTTAGGGGACCATGAGCATGTACCTGGGCCGGATTCATGTGAGAGCCTCCCTTCCTGTTAATTATGGGCTTCTCTATTGGGCCATCATCAGCGGGCTGCATGTTATCAACAAGTGGAAAATGTGTTCCGTACGCAAAATAGTATGCGCTATGTACGGTACGGGCACTAAAGGATCGAACCATGCAACGACTTCCAAAACATTGTGTTTGTCATTCTAGCAACACATTTATTCAACCAACAGACAAAATATACTACTGATTGTACATTGAAAATAGCAGCAGCAACAACCAGGGCTGGGGGTGCAACAGAAGCAGTAAGCAGGCCAGAAGAGTGAAGACGCAACTCTCTCTTCCAAACCAAACATCAGCCATCATTACAAAAGGGCTACCAAAAAAGAACAAGTGTATGCATTAAACTAAATAAAGATCCTACTACACCAAGTGTACGCATCTAACTAACTGGCTCAGTTAGACGTTACTATTTATTAAGCTGTGGAGATTGGCTGACGGCTTGAACCAGATGGGTGCCCGACGGGGGAAACTAAAGCCAGTAGGTCGAAGTCTGATACTTGCGACCCTCTCTCGTACTTTGGGCTGCAGAGCATGGCGGCACATATCAGGGTATGGTGCATGCAGAGATGCATGGTACGCTGTGTACACACAGTTTTGCTTGATGAATGAAACCGTGTTGCCATCATGATCCTTGCCGTCGGTTATCTCCTGGTTAATTGGATAATTCAGTCCGACAAACAGAGAGCGTGTACCAAGGCTACTTACCAACCTCCAGTCAAAAATTCCTGAAGGCCCAGAGAAGCTGGGATCCTGCTCGAAGACCTTGCAGTGACTATGATTATATTCCATGAAACAACACGTCCGGTACGTGCGAATGATCATCAATCATTCACCGTCGTCTGATCGAGCAAGGAACCACCTGCAACTGCCATGCCGCTTTTCTTTGAAAGGTTCTGGGATTAGGAAGGGTAGGGACACCAGGCGGCCTACAACATCATATCAAGTTAGAGTCAAATAACCCTCAAAAAAAGTTGGAGTCAAATAAAAAAGGGCTCTTGATGTAGTCAATGTTAAGAACAACATGTTATGAGCATGAATATTTTTTCAGTAAATGTTGACAATAATATAAGCAAGCCATCATGATATCATAGGAAAGTAACATACTGCTGTAACAGCCGTTTGTAGCGATGACTGGAGTAGGCCAGCAATACGTCTAGCCATAGAAGGAGTCGACAGCGTAGATGAAGCCCTTGTGTTCAATGGCATCAGAGAACCATGGAGGATGTATGATCATGCGATGGACGTGCAGATTTATCCACTTACCGCAGTGACCTGTCAGATAGGCGAGACCGCAGTTGAAGGACGCAATTAGCCTGAAGTCTTTATAGTTCGCAGATCTTGTGGCCACTTTGCAGATTACAACCTTGAGCAAATCAAACTTGGTATCATGTTGGCTACTGTAAGATTCCGAGTATTCTGGGCCGCGGTGCCAAAGCAGTGCAGTGTTAATCAAAGGAAGGGGGATCAATCGCCGGGTGTAGACCTCCACGAGCATCCAGCTATCGTGACCGTCGACGAGCACCATCCAAGGTGTGTTCATGCCGACCCAGTACATATCGTTAATGTAGTTGAGGGTGACGGGGATCGGATCGCAGTCAAGGGGGTTGATGCTTGCCACCCTACGATGGTTATGCTACGTGACACGCCATTTCTGAAGATTAGGCAGCATCAGCAAGCAAGGAGCTGGCTTAAAAAGCTCCGTCCTAAGGGCTTTGAGTAAACGGTATAGCCCCGACAAGCACGCAGTGAGCGGCATGGTACTGAGATTGTCCACACGTGAAAAAATGAGCTTGATTACCTCTGTGGGGAGCGAATTCCGGCCACTCTTTCGGCGGATGCTGCTCGGTTCTTCCATTGTTAGTGCTTGGGTTTCGGACGAGGGGGGAGGCACCTTAGCGGGGATGGAAGATTGGACGAGGGGGGAGCCACCTTAGCGGGGATGGAAGAGCGGACAAAGATGGAGAAGCGAATATGTGCTGCGGGAAGTGGATAGGTGATGATGACTACAGCACGCCGCTTGACTTAGGAGACACATACCAGCAGCGTAGGATCATATCGAAGTCAGACAACTTGCTAGAGTGATCACAGTACTTGTCCAATCATTGTTATATCAAAAGTAAACTGTTTGGAGTGAAACATAAGATATTTTTAGTGATATGTATATCAAAGGTAAACTGTTTTCTTTCAAATTTGCGAATATGTATTATTCTACTTTGGATCCGTTGCAACGGACGGGCTCATTGTTATAAAGGTTTATCTCTTGCATCCTCCGTAATCAACACCTAGTGTACTGGTCCAGGCCGGACGCTCACAGTGCGATGACCTGAGTTTGAATTATGTCCTAAACTTTAGCTTTTTATATATTTTGTAATATATACTATACTTATTTCGCTACTTGTACTGGCAGTGGAACCCACAGAGTACTTAGAATACAGGATTAAGGATGGATTTGTTTCTTTTTAACTTTCTGTACGAATCTGTACCCAGCCTGCAAGTCATGTACACTGTACTGACAGTGGAACCCACAGAGTACTTAGAATACAAGATTAAGGATGCAATTAACTTTTTATAGAGGGAGAATCATACACGCAATTAACTCAAATGGATTGGACGTGACTCTATTATTCTCCAACGGCAACCGGAAAATTTCCTCCCGCGGGCCGGAGTAGGTTTCTCGGTTTGCATGCGGGTTTAACGGAGGGGTTTGATGGAGGCGAGGAGGCGTGTTCAGCCGGGCGCGTAGTGGACGGCCCAGTACTATTCTATTTGACAACTACAACTAGTATATTATAAAAAACAAAGAAGAGTAGTAGAGATAGAGATAAGAATAGAGACTAGGGAGGAGCACCATCTACTGCTTCGTGGTCTACTCCTGCGCTCCATTCGGCGGCCGCAACGTCCCCTACAGCCACTCCCTCCTGCGCTCCATTCGGCGGATGCTATTGAAATTTGGGGAGCGCACTCTCGCGACTACTATCAGTGATGACTTCATCGATGACAACTTCTTCCCCGACCTCGGCAACCTCTTCCTCAACGACATGGGCGACAACCTCAATGCCAATGGTGCTGCTCCCGTTGCACCGTATGTGTTTCTGTCCTTCCTGTTTGAAATCGTGGTAGAATTCATGTTTCTAGTCTGTGTCCTAGATTCGATCTGTTCATCTACTATGCTACTCCGCATGATTAGTTTAATCTCTGTTATAGCCGTCATGATTTATTTTATGCTTATTCGGACTAAATATCGTAGTAACTTGCTCATATATTCAACTGGCGGAACGTCCCCTACAACCACTCCCGTTTCATGGATGGCCTGGTTGATGCCTCCAAGGAGCCCTTCGTCTACTGCTATGAGTGCCCGGTGCCGTTTTGGGGCTCACCAGCGGACATCGTGCATCACCTAACGCAGGCGTGTGACGAAGAACATCAAGTACGAGACGTGGTACCCGTTCACCGTGCCAGATGTCGCTGGAGGATCACCACCGTCTGCTAGTCTTGGAGGAGGACGGTAGCGTCTTCCTCTTGATCGTGGGCACCGTCGAGGCCCGCGCAGGCCGCCACCCCATCTCTGTAGTGTGCATCAGGGGCGACGCTACTGACGCTGACACTGACACGAGGCCGATGTACGGGTGCGTGCTCACTATTACTACCCCTCAGAGGTACGTGGGCGGCAACATTGGCTATGTCAAGGTGACTTGGACTCTGCCGAGCTGGGACCTTCCCGCCGATGTGGACATGGAAGACGCATGGTATTATTTGACCCCCAGCAATGTGCACGGGGACTCCAAGGCGGTTCACCTGGACATCTGCATTATCAAGTTAAATGTTGATCATTAGTATTCGCTTAATGTAATCCGCTGTCTAAGCATGTGGAGACTTCCATGCATGATCTTGCTCTATTGGAGTATCGCGCATGAATAAAAGTGAATACATTTATGGTTTAGTCTAGAATCTTCCATGTATGAATTTTTACTACAGTACTGGTGAAAGACTTATGATGGACCATTTCTTACATATCCTCTGCCCCCTTCCAAGTCATCCTGATTTAATCCCTCCGTCTAGGAGTATAAGGGCATGGTTAATACTTAAATAGTATAGCCAACTGTTGACTATAAGAAAGTGCCATGTCATCTGTAGCCAACATGTATAACAATGGATACTCAAAAACTAATTCGTGATGATCATTTCTTGCAAAGCACAATAAGAGTTATTTCTTCAAAAGTTTTGGATGCAGGTTGAACAGTTGAACGCTTTTGTTTGCAAAAGATACTTTTTTTATCTATTTCACCCAGATGTTTGTGAGCTCTAGAGATGAAATAATATCTGAAGAAACCTATCGATACTCGTTACACATGATATGACCCCCACATCCTTTGTCAAAATAAACAACTCCCCGATCAATGCATTTCACTCTTCCGTGCAATGCACGGGCACCTTACTATAGATTAGTACGATCAAAAATTGAACTAACATTATATATAGTACAATAAATTATGATGCATGTCACCTAAACTTATATCATTGAAAACTATGTTCAAATACGAATCCAACGATATTGTTTTTGTTGACATGCACTAATATTTTGACAGTTAAATCTTCAGTCAAATTCAATGGGGGGTAAACCACGACCGATGTAGTAAACCACGACCGAGTACTAGTGTAGAGGGCGGCGCTGCACGGAAGTCTCACCCCGCTCGTGGTGTGGCAGTAAAGCCGTCATATCACAAAACCCAACCACTCCGAGTAATAAGTGGCCTGGTAAAATAAACGGACAAGCAACCATCACATCCCTCCGTCTTTTTTGCATTTCATCTCTCTGCATTTACTTTCTCCGGTTCATCTCGCACACTCGATCCCTAGCTACTACTCCTAGTATCCCTAGCTAATACTGCTAGGGCCAGTTCTTTTGGCGGCTTCCCCAGCTTTTCCCATAAGACTAGTCACAGTGGAGAGTAACATTAAGGCGCCTCACTCATTTATTTGGGCTTCTAAACTACTACTTGTAGTACCTCCGTTCCGGTTTATTTCTGACCATTTGTAATTTGTGCTAAATCTTGACCAACGATAACATTTCATTAGTTAAATTTATGATCAAAATTTGACACAGATTACAATGGGGACCAATAAAATAGGACGGAGGTAGTAGTTATGGGATTACTAATCTAGAAGCCTAAAAGAACTGGCCCCTGGTACTCCTACTAGTAGTAGTACTCAAGTTGGAATTCCAATTGCACGGCACAACTTGTTAGGAAAAAAAATTCGATGTAGGGTGTATGAAGCGGTTTGGGAATTTGCATGCCTTTCCGACCAGTGAGATACTCCGTACAAAGTACGACAGAGAAATAACCACAGGGAAGGAAGCTAAAAGTAAACAATCAAACGAGCATTCTTGCATTTGTTTTGCATTGAATCGTTTCACAAGCTTGACTAGTGTTGTTTTTCTACTTTTACAAAAACCACATCGTAATGTTAAAACGTGCATTTGCACGTACATAAGTAATAGTAGCACTCCCTCCGTCTAGGTGTATAAGTCTTCCCTCCTTCTTGGTCACGGTGCACAACCAAAGATGACTTATTGACCTGGACGGAGGGAGTAGCACAGTCTGCAAGCATATATAGGGAGAGACGTGTAGTGCGATAGTATATAGTAAAGTTTGTGCTATATGCACGTACTTACAAAATGCGTACGAATACACAAGGTTTCCAAACTTTCCCTTTTACATTCTTAATTAAGGACGCTAATAATTCTTGAACGTTCAGGATTTATCATTTGCGTCCCAAAACTAATGAGATCGCCTTACGAAACAAAAAATATACTCGTTCTAAAATTATACTCCTAATAAAAGCCACGAGTGCCCTGGTGTGCGGCCGTTTCCCAGCGCGCCGACACAACGCCTCTTCCTCAGCCTCGCAACTCGTGAGGTGCTGATTGGCGGCTTGCCGGCGGGCGAGCGTGATCTCACCGGTGTGGTGATCCGGCGCCAACAGGTACTCCTCCTCAGTGGAAGCGTGCACCCGATCCACGTACCGCCAAGCATAGATGAGGCGCTTGGGCCCGACTACACTCAGGGCTTCGGCACAGGCGTCCTCCGCCAGTCTCACAGCCCTCGCACGAGAGCCAATTGCCTGACTCTCTCGGACACGACATAGGCCTGCCAGGCAGCTTGTTTCGCGGTGCGCTTCTCTTCCTCAGCCTTCTTCTCCACTTCTATTTTGGCGTGCTCTGTTGGAGGGAAAGCTCCCACAAGGCGACATCCATTTCTTTCCAAAGCCCCTCAAGGCTGGGGGGGCTCGGCGGGCGGCGCGGCATTCTCCTCGTTGCGGGGAGCCGACGCGTCCTCCGACGCACGTGCTGGCGATATTGCGAACGCCGACGCGTCCACCTCGACGCGTCGCGGCGAGGAGCAGAACGCCGACGCGTCCTCCTCGACTAGTGGTGGCGAGGAACGGAACGGTGATGTGTGACTGTCCATGCGGTGCAGCGAGGGGCGCCTAGGGCTTGGGAGGGGTGATGCCATGGTGGTCGACGTGAGAGGGAGGGGGAGGCGATAGCAATGAACGTGAACGTGAGGGGGGGGGAGATAGCGATGTCGTGGGAGGCACAGTATTTATAGCGAGCAATGTCACACCTACATAAGATATGGACTGAGCTGCACTGACTTAACTGCAGGTCCAGTTGCGTCACTGACATGTGGGCCAGACCCCTATTGGGCCCATATGTCAGTGACCCAATGCACCTGCAGTTAAGTAACTGAAGCAGCGTCCCGGAAGATATGTTGCGTGTAACAACTACGTGGGCATATTTGTTGGAGCAAATTATGGGGAGGGAAGGGGTGGAAATATTGCTGGTCACAACAGATTGGACAAGCGCGGGGGGAGGAGAGTCATGCATGCAGATTTTTTCCACACGGGGTGGAGTGGTGGGACCGTCGGAGGGAGAAGGAGAGTTTGGCATGCATATTGTTTCCACACATGGAGTGGAAAAGATTTGGAGACGAACGGGCTTCCTGCAGGTATGGGGAACGGTGCATAATAAGTCTCATCTTGCATGCCGCGCTAGGTATAGTCTCAAGTCATTAAAAACATACACGCCCCACACATGTTCATATTTCAAGGTGCACTAAATTATTGCATGCAATGATTAAGGCTGGCCATAATGGTGGTATCTTAGCTGGTATCATGCACACAGGAATAGCAAACATGCTGATGTGGCAAAGAATTAAAGAAGAGAGGGGGGTTAGAGTAACTAGTGTTCATGCATGCATTGGTAAACACATTTTTTTGTGAAGAACTACAAAAATTATTCCACCGCCTCTATCTTGCTAAGAGTAGGTGAAATTTTTTAATCGAGCCCTTTAAACTAGAAGGGAGGTAGTAGTACTCCAATAGCTAACCTTGGCCCTGTTTGGATCCATGTGTTAGAGTTAGTTTGGGTTAGTTTGAATTCAACTAACCCAAAAAAATCTAACCCATCCAAGAGGTGCTTATTTGGGTTAGTTCTTCTCGGGACACTAAAAACACATTTTTCTCTCGCTCTCCCCATAGCAGATCCCTCCCCACTTCCTCGAAGCTTCTCATCCTCTCCCTCCCTCCCTCCCTCTCGCACCGCCCATGAAGGCACCTCGCCGTATCCGCGCTCCATCTAACCCTGTCATCCAAACACCTCTTTCGCTAGAGTTACTTTAGGGTTAGTTTAGGATTAGAATCTTTAACTCATATAATAGTAGTTCTTATACTCATTATAATCAGTATTGTAGATATTGATATTTTCAGTATAAATTTGGCCAAACACTTTGCAAACGGTTGACGGAAGTAAAAAGGACCAGAGGGAGTATCATCCATGCGAAGTAGGCAAAAAAATTGCTCATTTATAGCCGGTCGAAGTCTCAAAGGGCGCGACCGCGCGAGGGAGGCAAAGGTCGTGGGAGGCGCGACAGTTGACGAAATTAAGTGAAGTTACCCACGCGTCGACATGGCGTGCGAACAAGCAGAAGCTATACCGTCAGGCCTACGATATGGGTCTAGTAGACATGACATCTAGTGGGTCCCGCATAGTTCTCGAGAACTCTTTGGGGGCTTGCAGCCGTTTATCCACCGGGTAAGCCAGCAACCCCACGCAGTTCGCACGCCCTACTCGTCCCCGTCTTCTACTAGTATAGTACCTTACAACAGTTCGCTCCCAGTCGTCCCGTCCTTTCACATTACACCAGTTCAACTTCTCCTAACCCTCCTCCAAAATCCATGGCCTCCCAAATCTCCATGGTAGCCGCTGAGTACCAAGTTAGAGCCATCACCGGCGATGAGTTCTTCGTCATCTACACACGTAGATCCGCGATGGTGAAAGCATGCCTTGCTCGCTTCCTACGCATGCCAGGAAGAAGGACGAGGACAAAGTCGAGGACGTGGACTCGGACTCTGAGTAGGTGGCAGTGCCGTCGCTCATGCTGGTTCTACTGCAGTGTCAAGCAGACTAGTTGCTTAGTTTATTTTCAAGTGTGTGTTGTGCTGAGGCCCCAGCAGAACTATGTTTATGTTCTTTCTCGTTATTTGAACTCTTTAGTACGTACAGTAGTACTAGTACTATGTCTTACTACTGTTCTTCTTGCAGTTGGTACTACTACTCGTATCTTCGTGTTCCTACTGTACTTAATACGTTCGTACTAGTAGTATAATTTGGGTCAGTCAATTTGTGAAAGAAGTTCGACGGAGCGAATGAAGAAGATGGCAGTGAAGCTACCCAGTATCTATATTAGGGTGGCAGGGTGCCCATGATCTATCTTATGAGTGTTGGGTGTGGAATGCAGTTCGCCAGAAAAAATGGATCGTGCCCGGGGTTAAACAGATGGCGGGGGTGGGGGAGCATGGCGGTAGCAGGCAGTTAAGGGGAGGGCGCGGCGGCGGCAGGCTGAGAAGATGAACCGTGCATCAATTTCGGAGGTTGAAGAAGCCCTTCTAGCCATCCATGTTGCATCAAACGGCTCACAAGAGTCGACTGACCCAAATTGCTCCTTTAGATTGCAGGATCCACGTGGCATTCAAGGTCTCGAAGGTAGATTTCACGTTCGCACCCGGTTTGCGGGCTCGACGCGCGTGCGATCGGCTTCTGCCGCAACCGCCACCATGCGCGCCTCCTCCGTGTGGGCGGAGACAACAATGACACGCTAGTTCCTCCACGCAAGCGTGCTGGAGCACGTGCTTGTCCTCCTCTTCATACGCTGCATGCATAGATGCGGCTCCACCAGCTACTCGCGTGCTTGGCAGCACGACGGCATCGTGAGGAGGAACTGCAAACGATGTGAGCGGGTGAGCCTTCAGCTTGGCGGCGACACGGCGGTGATGGGCGAGAAATTGTTGGCCGGAGCAGGCGAGCGCCGGCATGCGCAACGGCGGCGGTGACATATTGATGAGTGCGCTTATGGGAGCTTAGTTTAGTTTTATATAGGGTTGGTCAAACTTAAAAGAAAACCGTACTAGTACACATAAACATTAGACTTAGGCAGTGCTTTTATTAGTTACCACAGCCACGATACGGAATCCTGTGCAAGCGCGTGAACCACGGCCGCGCGGTCGATCAAACGGTGCGTCACCGTGTCGCACTCGAAGGACATCCACCGAACCTTTTTGTGTGTGTGAAAACAATCCTCGAATATTACTCAAATTTTTTTCGGGAAACTTCTTGACGCTACAATATTTCCTTATATTTGAATTTAGCTCCAGTTCGTGTTTATTTGGATTTGGACGTTTTAGGTGCGCGCTAGTTTTTTTAATACTGATTTTGTGTGTGTGACTGAGAGAGAACGTGTGTATGTGTCCATATGTGTGTTGTGGCGGAAGGGGAATGTGGAGACGATGTGCGTGTGATAGAGACATAGAGAGGTGTGAATGTGCAAATGATCATGCATGAGTGAGACATAGACAGATGTCAATACGTTGTGTAGTTGTGTATACATGAGAGAATGGTCCTCTATTTTACTTGTGTGTGTGTGAGAGAGAGAGAGAGGCGCATCCATAACACAACAACCATCTCTCTCGATTCGTCCGTCCCTCGCACGATCGCATGTAAGACATGCATCAACGCGCACATTTTGACACCCTCACCCGGCCCCTGCCCACCTCAAGGCCCGCACATCTCTCTCTATCTCGCACGCATAATCTCTTCATGAATACCCTATTTAGCATGTAGCTTTCTGTCACATACACACACATTTCTCTCCTTAGGCTTGTTTTCTCTCAATATCTGACACACACACACACACAAACACACACACACACACACACATCATAGCACACAATACACACACACACCCTCCCTCGAGCACACAATTCATCCCCATCCAAGGTTATATGGCGACCACTCTCGCTTGTGCTTCTCTACACGCCGGCATGCACAACACCTCAATCTTCAAAGAGGGCATCGAGGAGATCGAAGACGGCGACCACACTGCACTAGAGAATGCGGGGCCATTTGGAAGCAGGATGATGTGACGACGGCTGACTGACTCCTCCCCCCACCCTCTCTCTCTCGCACAAAATTACCAATCCCTCTCTCCCCCGCACAAATTTATCAATCCCTCAACCCACGATATCCGTCCCCTCTCGTCCATGTTTTTCCAGCGCTCTCATCAAACCTGTTGTCTCTTTTCCTTCCACGTGTACAGAATCCGGATGCACACGCATCTCACGTATATTACATGTCTCCATCTTTCTCACAGGCCTAACTTCTTCCTCTCTCTTTCTCTCTATCTCCCTCTCTCTATTTCGTTAGGTTTGTCTCCTACTCTCTCGTCCACATACATACAGTCTTTCCCGCCCTATCTGCTCCATCTTCGCAAGCTCTCTCTGCACGTTTCATTCACACATTGGGATATGTTCAAAATTTTGCTTTTATAATGGCTGATCTAGAGTTATTGTTTGTTTTGTTGCATCCTACAAAGTAATAACTATGAAATGCATTTTGATTGTCATTTGACTGGGATTATGCGAGTTTGAGCATGTTGTGAAGTACTATAGACCTTGTATACATCTCGGAATTCGACAATGATTGTAACTATTGAATTGTATAGACCATTACATTCGAAGTCGGTAGCCTAATATATTTATTTCACAATTTCAACAAATGATTAATTCACTACATACTAAAAAAACAAATGTGTACACCCTAAGTTTTTATTTAAGTCCACGTATTAGCATTGGTCAAAGTCAAGTTTTGTAAACTCTCAGAAAGTTTATAACAAAAAATATTAACATATACAATAACAAATAAATACCATTAGATTCATTATTTAATGTACTTTCACATCATACATATCTGTTATGGTAAATGTTTATATTTTTCTATAAACTTGGTCAAACTTTAGGAAGTTTGACTTCGGTCAAACCTAATATGCAGAGTTTACTAGTACTACTCGCTAGTTGCTTAGCCGAATCACCCAACACGCCACACGGGGAGTTCAGTGTCACAAAATTTTGAGGTCGGCGGGAAAATCTCCCGCGACCCTGATTCGAGCAGTGGGAAGTTACCATCATAGCCTTCGGAATAGGCATACGGATGACGGTTGGTAGGGGGCTGTTTTCGTAACTTCAGGTTCACCCTACCCAGCCAACCCCACCCCAGCACCCAGAGTAGTACACCTGAATACTCCCCATTTTCTATCCCCATCGCAAAATAGACTTCTCCACGGCACCGCAAGCTTCGTGCTCCTCCCCTTCTACATGGGCGCACTCGTCCACCGCAACGCATGTGCCTCATCGACGACCTCGTATGCCGCACTGGAGCCGGTCCACCGTCGTCGTCCTACACGAAGCCTCTTCCCGGAACCGTCTTCCACGGTCTTGGATCTGCTTCCCGAAAGCCGACGCCAAGCGCAGAAGCACCACCGTCGTGGACAATGAACTGACTCCCGTTGCCGACCATGACTCACAGAGGCCGCCGCGACCATCGTTCTCCTCCTCGATTGGTAATGTGTGTATTGAATCACTTAGCAGTACATGTGCAGTTCCAATTTTGTTCATACCTACCCTTCAAATTTCCTGGGTGCTATTGTTCCCATAAAAGTAATTGGTTATAGCCTCCATTTTTCTTGCCATGTTGAGATTTTAAAACCACGAGTGCGAACATGCAGAGGAGCAATGAAGACCAAACACGGGATATTTGGGACATCTTCAAGGAGCGTGGCAAGTTAAAGAGGAGCTTCACCGAACCTATAAAACGAACTTTGGTAAGTAACACCCTTTCAATTACTTTCGTTTAGCCTCGTGTTCTTCAATGTGTATATGTTGTAGTTTTTGTTTCTCTTAAGCCTCGTGTTCTTCGATGTGTCATAAGAAGAGTCTTAATCGTCCTAATGCTTTCGTTTTTAGCTTGAAGTAGGAAGTGGGTGTTCTCACCTTGTAGTCTGTTTTTATTTTTATTTTTTCTTTTGAATTCACTTCTCCCAGTTCTGTTCATCTTGCTTCTACTAAATGGATCTGGGTTGCTCTGAGTATTGATCTAAAAAATAAGTAACTTCGTGTCAGGATGCAGTTCCTGCGAGGAGGAAAGTATGGTCAACCCCGAGATCATGTTTCCAGAATGAGGCTGGATTACACACAAGGTGCCAGTTCCCTAATGATGCTATATTAGACACAAGGTGCAAATTCCTAGATGATGCTGGATTACACACAAGCCAGGTGGAGTCGTTAGCTGTTCGTGTCCTCGTGGCTCTAGTAAAGGCTGAAGAAAGCGTGCAACAGCCCTTGAGAATGTAGCTGAGTTCCTGAAGAAGCGAAAAGAGCAATCAGATGCTCTCTTCACCCATGCCAAAGAAGAGATGGAAGAAGCCAGAAATAAGCTAGCAGAGGCAGAGCAGGCTAGGCATCTCCTGCTATCTAAATTTGTTGTCAATACAAAATTTCCTTCATAGTAGCTAGGTTGAAATGTTTATCCAGTAAGCATGCCTGTTGTGATGTTCGTGAATCTACTGATGTGGCACAATTTTTTTTCAGGTCATCTAATAACAGCAATTACTTTCCAAACAATAACAGACGAAGAATTGGACATGGTATAGTTCACGCGCAAGCCCGACATTCCAAGTTCAGCTTCCACATCAAACTCATGTTCATACATAATGTCCACAACCATGATTCACTTCAAAGCCAAAACAAATTGAGGAGAGTTATGAATAAAGAAAAACCTCTAGTTCCTGCTACCAGTGCGAGCACAACAACTCAATACCATGCGTAATTAATTATATTTTGGTCATTTTTTGTGTTCTAAAATGCCGGCCGGCTCGCGGAAGGATGTGTTGCCGGCACACATGTGGATTCAATGAAGGCAGGAAGGGCAGTCTTAAGCCGGTTGCATGCGGCGAGGGGGCATGTTCAGTCGGGCCTGCAGCGAGTGGGGCCCTCTTGGCCAGCGGGCCGGTTCAATGCCTGCACTATGAGAGATCGCGTCCGTGTCAGAGCAATCACTCCCTCCAGTCCTTTTTTGTTTGCGTATAACAAAATCTCGTTTTCCATTCACATTTTACAAGTAAAATTCCTGGACAAACTTTGACCCAAAATACGATGGGGACTAGTAAACCAGAACTGAGGTAGTAGTTTTTTTTAATCAAAGAAGGGTTTCCCCCTTCCGATTTTCATTACTGAAAACCAACATCTAAATCTAAATGATAGTATTTTCCCTAGAACTACCAGGTTCAACATCTCGCAACATAGACCCATACAACCATACGCCAAGGAGGTATGTAGTACTATGAATTCCATTTTCGCTCCATACCAATCGTTCTAAAAACTACTTAGTACTTATAACGCGCCATTGAAAATTGGAACTCTTAACCCCGCTAAAAAAATGATATTTCAAACGTGGCTACTCGGTCTGTGGCAACTGGCGAGCCACCGCCTCCAAGTCGTTCACCTGTGGTCCCGACCATCAACTCCTACGGATCAAATTATCACGCGAGCTGACTATTTCTACTCGTACCCGGTACCCGGTACCCACGAATGTAGCAATCGTACACCTAGGGTTTTAGGGTTTATTTGTTAACGTTGACTTTACGTTACACTCATGGGTGCGAGACAGCGAGAGACCGACTGCGTGCGTGCGCCTCTTCTCTTCGTATATGTACTCCACCATTTGTTTGGTGTCCAAAAAATTATAACAACTACTAGCAATGTGCCAATGTGTTGCCACACGATTAGAGTAGATTAATACATATTCACCGATTTGATAGAAAAAAGTCTAGTTTTGAAATACGTATATCACTAAAAATGTTATGTTTCACTCAAAATATATTCCTTTGGCGGTTTTGATGAGATAAGGGAGGAATGTTGTTGGTTTCCAGATTCGATAAGTGGTATATGTCTAATTTCTACTCTTACTAGCAACATGCCCGTGCATTGCACGGAACATCAAGATCTTGTGGGAGAAAAGAATGAACGAGGGAAGGCCTTATCTGCAAATGTGGAGAGGAGTGCGAGTAAATTGCCATAGTTTCGTTCCAATCCGTCAGATATAAATCGGACAACCTATATTGTAGGATGGCAGGCCCACCATCGTCACCAACTCTGTTTTTTATCCCTACTCTTATAAAAAGCATAGTCAGTGATGATCGTGTGCCTGCCATCCTGCAATATAGGTTGTCCGATCTATATCTGACGGATAGGAAGGAAACTATGGCAATTTTGCAAAAAGATACCCACACCCCTCTCCACACTTGCAAATAATGCCTTCCCTTGTTCATCCTTTTCTCCCACAAGATAAACTACTCATACAAATGCATCTTCATGTTCCGTGCAATGCATGGGCATCTTGCTAGTTGTTGCAAAAAGCCCATGTGTGTGTGAGAGAGAGGGAGAGAGGAGGAGGATGGAGTGCATGTGTGACAAAGACACAAAGAGTGTGTGTGCGAGAGGTATCGGCTTAAAATGAGGCGATAGTGTGTGTGTGTGTGTGCACGATCGAGAGGGCGTGTCTCAAGAAGGGAAGAAAAATCTACATAGATACAAGGAGCGGGAAAGAGACATGTATGCGATAGTGGAAGCATGAGTGTGCGCGTGTATAAACCTATCTAGAGGCTAGTCGATAAATGTTTGTGAGAGAAATATGAGTCGGGGTGTGAAAGCGAGAGTTTTGTGTCTGTGTGTGTGTGAGAGAGACGGTAGTCGGGAAGGGGAGTGGAAGCAGGAGTTGTGTGTGTGTGATAGTGAGAGAGAGGGGGGAGTTTGTCTGATCGGTAAACAAATGAATAATGTCAGTCTGGGATGGAGACGAAAAGGAGACCGCAACAAATATTGTGTCTACAGGAGAGAGAGAGAGAGAGTAATTTTAGTGGTATGATTCATATCTAGAGACATATAGGGTGTGTGAGAGAATCCCATAGAGAGAAAGACAAAGTGAAAGACGAGTGGAGACTGTGTGTGTGGCGGTGAAAAAGAAAGCTTAGGTACCTAGTGATACGAGAGAACGGTAGAGACGTGAGAGATAATGGAAACCGTGTAATGTATAATGATAGGGAGAGTGTGACACTTCTCAAGGGAGACATCGAGAGACCATGTTTGCGAGGATATGAGGAACATGAAATGAGCGTGCGGGTGAGCTGGAGAAAAGAGAGTGATAGCTACATGAAGGAGCAAGCATGCGAGAAAGATGGGCGTGAAAGGAGTGACATAAAAGGGATTCAAATATTTCAATTCGAGATGATGATACATCTAATCCATACTCGAACCAAAATTGATCTATCAAACATGCATACTCATATAAATTCATGCGCATCTATGTTATTTAATATGTAGATATTACCGATCCATACATTTTAGTAGAACATAATTTGGTTTAATTTTTTGAATTCAACCTTATGATTTTGAGATCATTGTATCTGTAAATCATATTATACATATAAAGGAGCAGAATTCTTTGTTGTGCTTTTGAAATTATATATATAAAAAATGATGTATATAGAATTTTATTCCAATCGAAAATGGATCCCGCCCGAAAAAATAGAATACAAACGGGATTCGAATTGAGTTGGCACGGTAAACGTGCACTCTGCAAAATTTGAACGAAGCGGGGAAAGTCGCAGTAACTGCCTGAAACCAAAATCTGTGAGATGGAAATTACTACTGCCTATCCCTGCCACGCAAAGCCTATCTGCTCGATTTCTATATGTTTCGATAGGGGTAGGTTTGTAATTTCACTCAAACGTGACATAACCGCCTCTCACCCAGATTCATACACGGTGGGCGCCAAAACACAGTGTGTCCTCGGCCGAAATCGACTCCCTCCCCGATTCATACACGGTGGGCGCCAAAACAATCTCTTGTCGGCAAATATTCGGTGTATGCGAGATTACCGTCCTATCCCAACCGACTAATATTGCTGTGATGTAGGAAATTTGAAACGGGGGCTAAGTTTGTAAATTTCCTTGCATTTGAGACAAGCGCGCCCTGAAGACATGGTTCCCCCCTTCCTCTCCACCTCCATTTCCCCATTCGTACTCCGTGGGCGCCAAAACACCCTCTCCACCCCAACCTCCTCCGTCCGCCACCCCATCCACCGCCGTCCTCCTCCACCATGTCAGAGATGATACCCCGATGCCACCGTCCATTACAAGAGATCGACCTCTCTCATCCACGGCTTCGGACCGGGATCCTTGCATCCCGTCCTCTCGCTTCATCCCCGCCGTCGTCCACCTTGCCGGCGCCGCTCCTACCACCGTCTCGTCTACCGCGCCCCGCCGCCACCGTCTACCCTCCTAGATCTGCTTCCATGCCGCTGACAGCCATCGCTACTGCAGTACCGTCAAATTCTCAGCAAATGCATACACAGCGTCGCGCCAGAGGCGGTACTCTTTCGTATCTGCTCAACTTATTTATCGCAGCAAGAAAATAGATCACCACTGTTTTACTCTGATTTCTTGTCCATCACTTACTTGCTAGTTGAAAGCAAACATTGGTTGGGAAGTTGCCTTTGTCCGGTTTGCACCTTCAGATCCGCCATGGCACGCTCAACACTATACTCCCAATGCTTATGGTTTTCCCCTTTTATCTTCCACACTAGTTAAATCACAGTAGACTAAATTTCAAAATTGGGTCAGTCGATTTTTCAAAGCTCGCCGGAGTTCGCTGGTGCGAACGAAGGGGCTCGGGTGGGGACTTTGGTTGTGGGGGCGGTGGTAGGGCCTCACCGAATGAATCAAACTCGACGCAGGTGGGGGCGGGGTGGGGGTGGGGGTGGCGGAGGAACACAGGCGGTGGGGGCCGGTGGTCCGACCGGTGGCCCGTGTGGTGTTCTGTATGGGAAGAATCAGAGATGAGGAAGAAGAAGGGTTAGGAGACATAGGATCTTCATCCAACCGCCTGAAATGGTCGACTGACCCAAATGACAAAAGTCACGCGACTTGCATGCAGACATGCCTTTATATTCAGTACCATCATCGTACATGCTTAGCACTGCTCCTGAATCCATCAAGCTAAACAATGTGCCACTCATAATTCCAAACTTGTTGCTCAAGTATGAATCTGATATGGTGTTGATATTACTAAAACAGATAACATTTAATTGGTCAACTAATGTTCCTACTTTACTTTCTAAAAAGCACGTGCACCACATATAGAGAGACAGGAGGGAGTTGCTTTCTTAATGCGCTCTGGTTCATCATGTGTGGGCACTGCGCAACGAACATTTTATTATCCAAAATCTTCTTGCTCTTCTTTAGCATGTTCCTCTTCCGTTCTTCTTTAATAATTACTCTCTCCATTCCTAAATACAAGTCTTTGTATAGATTCCACCATGGACTACATATGGAGCAAAAATAGTGAATCTACACTCTAAATGTATCTGGATACATCTGTATGTGATCCATAGTGGAAATCTCTATCAAGACTTATATTTTGGAACGGAGGGAGTATGACAGTAGTATAGCATGTTCCTTGTAGTGAAGATGAGTAGGGACATTTGCAGTGTAGAGGTCTATATGGTCAGTTGGTATGGACACTTTGAACTCTTCGGGCCTCTTTGATTCGTAGGATTTTGTAAACATGGGAATAGGATTTGTAGTGGCCTGTCCACTTGAATCCTACAAGAATAGCAAGGAAATGCGGGGAGCTGTGTCGCCTTTGAGAGTTACACTGATATTAATAGTACCACACCATCAGTTGAAGAGAGCTGGTATCCGAGCCTTTCTAGCCATACCGAGAATACTAGCACATATATTCCAGCAAGTTCCACTTTGCTGATTTTACTCTGATGCTTACGGTTTTCCTGTTATATCTACACTATGATCTGTGTAGCTGCTTTGTGTCACACTAGCAGCAGTCCACTCTTGAAGCTAAAAACCGCAATGACTTACAAAATTGGCACCAAGGCATTGAGTGCCATTCTGGATGCAATGAAACTCATACGCTCCCCACCTGTTGAGTCTTGTTCATAATATGATCCTAATGACTATTCTAACCTCGAGGAGTCAAAGGCAGATGGCCTGTCCTGTTCACCCATCAAGGTGCCTGTACTAATTTGGCAATGTTTTATTGATTTTGTGTATCTTGCATATGTTGTCTTGCATTTCTTCTACTTTGTTGCACCACCATCTGCTTAGTTTACTCATCATATATGTCGAGATGCCATGCCCATCCATTATCAATACATTTTCCATCTTTCATCATACCATGTTTTTTCACTCAAATGATGTTCTTGTGCATCAGACATCAAAAAGTAACAGGGTGATTGCCAAACCTGAAGGAGCACCAGCAAAGTCCTTGAAAAGCGTGGTTGTGCCGGACAAATCAGACAGCACCCCACTTATATTGGTTGTACAACCAGTGACACAAAATGTAGGACCGACTCCAGCAGACTGTACCCATACTTCACTAGCCACACCAGTAGCCGCACCACACAGGACCTGCACTCCAGAAAAAGGTATGCCGATTTCAGTTGCCATAGCACCAGCCGTACCACAGAAAAATCCCACTCCAGCAAAATGTACAGCAAGTCCACTGGCCGAAGACCTATCCCAACTACAGAGATAGCCAATTCCTGTAGATTGGAACCCCATTCCAGTTATTCCTAGTTTCAAAGACAATGCTTTCAATGTTGTTAGGGACTACGTGCATATATTCCCGTCATGGAAAGATTATAGTGAAGACAAACACCATTTTCACATCTTCCTGTCCCACTTACGTGTAAGTGCTATTATTCATGGTGATTATTTTCCTGTTTTCTGCTGATTGAACACATCAACGATTTACATTACATTGTTGTAAGTAGGCGAGGGTCAATCTGGATAGTCATGACGAGCAAAGCTTGCTTGCGCTTTTCAAGGAAGCAATGCAGCAGTATTGGTGTTACCTGAGGAAATCACACTTTGATGGCAATTGTATAAACGGATTTCTGGTGAAGTCTCATGTGCTCAATTTAGAAGACATTGAATGTAAAAACCTTGTTATGCACTGGTCTCGTTTCGAGGATGAGGTACTTTCTATGATATCACATGAAAATTTGAACATCTACTTTTCCGCATGTGCCTTACGGATCTTTTTTGCAGGAAATCTGCTCGAAAAAGAATTCCAGTTTGAAAAGAACGACAGGATATCGTAAATATGCTGCCTTCTGCTTTGCTCTTGTTAGTACATGTTGTCCTGTATCACTGTACTTGCATACATACCTGGTTCATTATGTGACAGCAGTATGCATGATAGCTTTCTTATCAATTGTTCGCTCCAAATTATCTAATCTGTATGAATGGTTACATTAGTGTAGAATATATCCAATGCCAATGAAATTTTTTAGCTCTGCATTGTTCTTGTAAGTACCTGCTATCCTTTATCAGTGTACTTATATTGACAGGTAGTTGTTCATGTACCATCACTCTGCATCTTATTTTCCTTTGCCCTCCATTTTCTACACATAAGATCTATATTTACTCTTACCATAAGGTTGGATAACACCGATGGTACTGAAGAAGTTTAGCTCTGCATTGCTCTTGGCTGTACCTTTTGCCTGTATCGCTGTACTTACATTTATAGCTACTTGGTTATGTAGCATCACTCTTCATCTTATCTTAAATATTCTCCATTTTTTCTTATATTGTCACATCTATATTTACTCTTAACAAAATGTAGAATAAAGGCAATGCTTATGAAGAAGATTATGTGGTAAACTTCTTGAATTGCCCCCCCCCCATCAGCATGGACAAGGGCTTTATAGAGCCTACCTTCACCAATAATGTAAGTTTGTCCTTCTCAAGCCTTCAAACTTTGTTGTGTATATTTGGTTAGGCATGACTGCAACAGCTGTTTATTTTTGGTGTTTGCATTAAATTGCATGTTTAAAGTTTATTATGTAGTTCATAAACAAAAGTTTGTCCTTCTCAATTTAAGTTTTCAGTTGTACAACCAAGTTCATTCTTAATACCATGTAAATTAAACTATACAGAGCAAGTGATCTTCTTTTGCACTGCATGTATGTTTCTGTTCTTGATCCGTAATCCAGTGGTGTGGTGAACCTACCCACTACAGCACAATGTCATATTCTGCAATGTCTTAACTATGAACAATGTCATATCATTCTACTATTATTTAAATTATCTCTTTATTTGCCAATATGAAATGGGATAAATTGACACCACACTAACCATTGATACTTATGAGTTCTTGATCTGTAATCGAGTGGTGTCGTGAAGCTGCCAACTCCTTCACAATGTCATTTCCTGCCATGTCTTGACCTGAACAATACCATATTTTGTTAATGCAATTTTAAACTGTGTCACTTTATTGGTCAGTAAGAAATGTGATGAATTGTCAGCACTGATACTTTTATGTGCAAAACTTGTCATTTGTCTGCTTGTTTATCTTTCAGAGTGAGGAGGATATAAGTGTTAAACAAGCGCAGTCTCATCAGCTTGCTCAGCTGCTTGCGCTGCAGCTGCCCAGTAGGGCTAACCTTTCTTGAACTCTATTGAAGTGTTGTCGGTTTTGTATATTATTTTGTCGACGTGTTTAGTTGCACTGGTGGAGATCTTTGATGCCCCGTGTATGTAATCTGTTGTCTGCTTGTGCTTTATTATCATAGTGGTGAACTTTGATGCCCAATGGATGTAATATGTCGTAATTTCTTTATTGTATAGTCTAGGTTTTTTCTTATTCATGATGCTGCAGTTATTTTACTATATATATATATATATCCTGTCTTCGCAGTAAACCGGCCAAACCGTAAAATTACGGTACATAATCGGGCTGTCATGCAATCATGATGTATGATCCGCATCATGGGCCTCGTCATCTTGGTCCGTTAGAAGGCCTGAATGTAAACTGGCCCACTAGTAGATTCGGGCCTTTAATAGGCCGGGTAAACCGCCGGCCCTATTTTCGCAAGAAAACTCAATGGGCTTTTAGGAGGCTGAGAAGTGGATTGGGCCTGAAACGTGCCGAACAACTCACGGGCCGGCAGAAGCCCGAAATGGACCTCGGCCCACGATTGTGCCAATCAAATCACGGGCTTTTAACAGGCCAAAATTGTCTCGGCCCTTGTTTGGCCCAATCAGATTATCGGCTGCGAGCAGGCCGGATGCAAACCGGGCCGTAGTTAGACCCAACTATATGACAGGCTTTTAACATGCCGAAATTAATATAGGGTTAAAATGTTAAACGGGCCCTTAATAGGCCGAAACTAATATTAGGCCGAATTACTAAATGGGCCTTTAGCAAGTGGGCCCAAAAGCATAGCGTCCATTTGAAGGGCCAAATCTGATATGGGCCATAATTTAGACCAAAGCCTCTTAAAGGGTCGGACCTGATCTGGGCTGTAATTTGGCCTAGAACATGGTAGGCTTTTAACGGGCCGGATCTCATATGGGCCATTGTTAGGCCCGGAACATGGCAGGCCATTAATGGACCGGATCAAATATGGGCCGACATTTGGCCCAAAACATGGCAGCCAGTTAATGGGCCGGCCTACTAGGGTCATCAAAATCTTGTGGGCCTACAGCTGGGCCAGCCCATTAATGTCGGTGAAATCTCGTGGGTCTTTAGCTAGGCTGGCCCATTATGGTCCGCAAAAATCTTGTGGGCCTTCACCTGGGCCGACCCATTATGGCCCGCAAAAATCTTATGGGCCTTTACCTGGGCCGGCCCATTATGGCCCGCAAAATCTTGTGGGCCTTTAGCTGGGCTAGCCCATTATGGTCCGCAAAATCTCATGGGCCCTTTAGCTGGGCCGGCCCATTATGGTCCGCAAAATCTTGCGGGCCTTTAGTTGGACCGGCCCATTTAAACTTTATGGGCCACTTTTGGGCCGGTCCACGCGTCAACATATCATAGGCGCATCTTGCCCATTGGATGAGTGACACATGTGCCAACGCAGAGCTGACACGTGTTTTCGTCAGCCAATCAGAATTTTACATGTGGAAAATCCCCATTGGTCCGGGCTGTTAACGGGTTATCGGATCCAAAACCGGACCCGATAGCTTAACGGCGTTCCGTTATGGTGGATGCCACATGTCAGTCACCCTTGACGAAAGCACTTCTGTGACGCGCGATCTATTGTCATGGAAGTGGACACTTCCGTGATGATAATTTTGGTAATGTCATGGAACACTTCTACGACAACACAGGTATGACTATCTTGAGTCTGTCATAAAATTGTCATGGATGTACATGCATGACAGAAAACGTGACCTACTATGACAAACATGTATCATCACATAAGTGTATTTTTTGTAGTGGAATTCGTCAATGCATCAAACTTCCATGTACATTGGACTTGAGCTTGTCCCATGAGCACCGCTGCTACTCCAAACACTCCATATGACTTCACCTGCAACTTGTAGTCCCTTCTTTTCTTGACCACAGTCAACACTCGAGCAAAATTAAGTTCCTTGTTACTCTAGTTTGTGCTCCCAACATCCAGAGTATCCGTCCAATGCCATCACACACTAATCACTGACCTGCGTGAAAGTGACAACTCACATATTGGATGTCACACATAAGAGTTACCTGAACTCAACATCACCGCTCCTTTCTTGACCCACTGTCTGAAATTTGAAACAATTTCACCATTGCTTGTAGTCATCCCGAGTCAAATTCGCAGTTGTCTCACCACATGTATGACGACCAGAGCCCTGGCCCGTCTCCATGTCCCGTGCATACCGCACGCCTCACCACTATTACCACGTTGAGCCTCTGCTGTCCTGGTCGAGTCTCAAGGGTTATGAACCCACACCACTCAACCCCCACTGCAGAGTACCACCAATCATCACCGACCAATTACGAGTTTCATGCTTCCATCGGACCACTGAGCTCCAGTCTGAATTACGTGTCACTCGCTTTTCCTGCTGAATAGGCTTCGACTCTCTGTGCACTTACGTCGTAGCCCCTCAATCAGCACCGAGTGAAGTCCTCCAGACTCCAGCTCCACCTTCAACATGACTCCATGGTGGTTGTACGTGCCACCCCGCGCCCCATCGACTCCAAGCTCTCATGTGCACCGTCTTGAATCAACCCCGCGTCATAGCCTTGTCGAAGCCACACAAGCCACGGGCATGTGTCACGTGTTTCCACGCCCAGAAGTCGGTCACCATCAGCATCACGCTCCTACATCGTCACCGCCGATTTCACCACCATCTTCTGTACCAACCGACTTGCGTCGATCCGTCAGACTGACTAGTCCGACCAAGACGAACATGTTCGACTTGCATGACACGCTCGAGGCTCCCAAATCATCTTCCGCAAATTTTGATCCATCACATGATAATTCCATCTTAGCTCACATGACTTCCCGCAACGCCTTCAAGCATCTTTGTTGTGCCCACAACCTTTCAAACGTATCTGCCATAACCCAAGGTTCTAGTTTCGTTGAACTTCTCCACCTCAAACCCGATGCCCGATGGTGTCACGATTCTTCGTATGGCTGGCCTTGACAAATAATGAAGCTTCTACACGCAATGCCCAAGTACTTCAAGCACGTATACTAGTACTAGCAAATTTAACCAATAAATTGCTTTGGTCTTCACGTGATAGCTCCTGGCTCAACTCCCGATGCTGCTATTGCTTTGCCCTGTGTGTGCTAGTTCCCGATGGATGTATCAATGGATATTTCCTTTGCTCGACTGATTTTCCTGCCTATCCCTGTACTATGGAGACTCAGTCTCCTTTTGTTTCTCAAACCAAAATCTCGTCAACGGTAGACGCATCCAACAACCAGCCTGGGCCTCCCCACCCGCACGTACGCGCCACGCGTGCCTGCAGCTTTTGTGTGTCACGGCGTTGCACGCTAGCCGGCCGTACGGGCCACATCCACGTGCTCCTCCTGACTTCCAACTGCTGCCACCCGTGTAGTACAATCTCGCCGAGATCGCCAACTCGACTCTGGCCACCAGGTGACGCTTCTGATCAACTAGCGAGTCGTTTCCGATTGCTTCTTCAATATCACCGAGAATCACGCCATAGCCGGCTGCATCTCAACTCGATACTTTCTCCAAATCAACAACCGCGGTCTTCTCGAACCTTGCTCTAATACCAGTTGTTAGAATAAATCCGAGGCACTTCGTCGATCATCCGAGGACCAAGCAATCACACGAGCATGACACCAAGATTTGTTAACGAGGTTCACCGATATGGCTACATCCCCGGGGCTTGACTACGGGCGCTCCTCCCCGTGACACCGTCACAATACCGCACCCTGGCCACCCGGGCGCCGGCACACGCCGCCGGCTCCCCCTTGCATGCCTGTGCTATTATGTTGGCATAGGTTACATCGTGTGTCTACCCCTGCTATATAAGAGAGGCCTAGGATACAAGTGTCCTACTTGGACACAACTCCATCTCCTATCTAAACACAATACAACTACAAGTCCAACTGTAACCTATCGTGTACACTATATTCGACACAACTCCAACATTAAGCATGTTCGTGCCTTGTTTATTTCAGTAATACACATTGTGTGATGTTCAAATATTACTGTGTCCATCTCAATTTCACCAATACCAGCAACAAACTTATAATACATGACTCAGGATATCACTAGAGATGCTGCCCATTTGCTATTTTTAGTGGATGCTAACCCTGTTGCACTTAACATGCCTGCCCATGTACTTACGCAGGGTCATAACGGCCGATGCTTTTGTTTGCCGTCGAGGTGAGTTGCATCCCATGTCTTACAGTATTTCACATAATTTGTGCAATTGCAGTTTAACTTCTACCCATTTACTGGTTGCCTTTAGGTACACATGTCAGTGGCACTGATCCACGCTTCGACCTGAAGGAATAGTTCGCCTCCGCTGTCGCTAACTTTGGGCGAGCTCTGGCCAAGATGAAGTGCCCCAGCAACTACCTCTCGGGACTTACCAAGTATGTACTCACCAGTTCAATCTTACCAATACTAGTTGCAATTAATGGCTACATTATGTACGGTCGATGTATTAAGCATGTTCTAGTAAACATGCCTAACACGTTTTTGCTACTATCCCTACCTTTTATAGACATTGGTCCATTCCCTACTCTGGCAGCACCTGCCTTGTGATGTTTAACTATGTCAATTGCATTTTTATTAGTATCGGTTTCAATGTCTATTAAGCCTGTTGCAATTAACAGTTGAATCCATTCTTAAACAGTTCCATTTCAATGGCTATAAACTTACAAAACATGACTTAAGATGTTGTTAAACCTATTGCAATTAATAGTTGCATCCATTTTTAATCTATCCATTTGCTACCATGCTACTCTCCGCAATGAAGATATACTAGAGATGCTGCCCCATTTGCTATTTTTAGTGGATGCTAACCCTGTTGTACTTAACATGCTTGTCCATGTACTAACGCAGGGTCATAACGGCGGATGTTGTTGTTTGCCGTCAAGGTTAGCTGCATCCCATGTCTTATAGTATTTCATATCATTTGTGCAATTGCAGTTTAACTTCTACCATTTACTGGTTGCCTATAGGTACACATGTTAGTGGCACTGATCCACGCTTTGACCCGGAGGAACAGCTTGTCTCCGCCGCCGCTGACTTTGGGCGGGCTCTGGCCAAGATGAAGCGCCCCAGCAACTACCGCTCAGGACTTACCAAGTATGTACCCACCAGTTCAATCTTACCAATACCAGTTGCAATTAATGGCTATGTTTTGTACTGTCGATGTATTAAGCATGTTGTAGTAAACATGCCTAACACGTTTGAGCTATTTTCCCTACCTTTTTATAGACAACTGGGCCATTATCTGCTCTGGCAGGACCTGCCCTGTGATGTTTAAATCTGCCAATTGCATTTTTATTAGTACCGGTTTCAATGGCCATTAAGCGTGTTGCAATTAACAGTTGTATCCATTTTTAAAGAATTGTATTTCAATGGCTACAAACTTACAAAACATGAATTAGGATGTTGTTAAGCCTGTTGCAATTAACAGTTGTATCCATTTTTTAATCCGTCCCTTTGCTACCGTGCTACTCTTTCGAAATGAAGATATCACTATAGATGATGGCGTTTTATTACCATTTGCTATTTTTGGTGGATGTTAATCCTGTTGTAGTTAACATTGGCTTTCCATGTACTTACACAGGGCTAAATGGGCGATGTTGTTGTTTGCCGTCGAGGTTAGCTGGATCCCATGTCTTATACACCATCTATTCCTAAATAGAAGTATTTTTAGAGATTCCAATATAGACTACATAAGGAGCAAAATGAGTGAATCTAGATTCTAATCTAAGCTATATCTATAATTCTATATACATCTGTATGTAGTTCATATTGAAATCTCCAAAAAAAATACTTGTACTTAGGAACATAGGTAGTTGTATTTTACATCATTTATGCAATCTTAGTTTAGCTTCTAACATTTACTGGTTTCTTGTAGGTACATATATGAGGGGTACTGATCCACGCTTTGATCCCTTTTGCGTATGGGGCAATGAGATGTTCATGAACAAGCGTCAAGTGAGGAAACTAAGAAAGATTGTTAGGCGAAAGAAAAGGGTGATTGTAATTAAGCTCTTTATTTACACTTTGTCGAAGACAACAGTGAACTTTAGGATGGTAAGTAATTTGTTGCCTTTTCCCCCTGCCCACAACAAGTTACTCTATTAGACCGAGTATCTGATATTTTTCTCTTTTCAGTGGTTTCCGAAGCTATTTACTGATGATTACCTTGCAAACTACATGATCGGAGTGGAGGCAACTAAGGTTAAAGTATATAATTCATGCTACCATGATAATGCTCTAGAAGTCTTCCCGAAGGCGATGAAGGATGGGCGGGCGATCGTCACAAGGGGTTGGACAAAAGTGGTTCGTGCCTATGGCATGCAGGAAGGGACATTATGGGCATTCCGCTTCTTCAACACCGTCGGCAGTTAAAATGATTTACACTTGTCTCTTCACCTTTACCGCCTTTAAATACTGCGGTTCATCATAGTTAATTGTTGCCTAATCCTGTAATTACTGAACATATTGTACTGGCAATTTTATTTATGGATTCGTTGTTGAACCATTGTGCTGAGAATTTGAATTGCATGTTTCGCATTTCAAAATTTCCAATTAGAATAATAAATTACAGGAAAAAATAAAAATAGAACAGACGGTCATGGACCTTTGCAAACAGTTCTAGCAGTAAAAGTGCTTGCGATGGATAGCCCAATGCCACACAGTTTTCTACATCAAATCGTGTGTGATGTAGTTAATGAAAGCAAACAGTTAACCAAGGCAGAGCGTGTGTGATAGTTACACCTTTCACACACGAGCGTATACATAAAACCGTGTGGGATGTACATCTGAATGGAAACGTTTTCCCTGGATTGACTGTGTGGGATGTACATAAGAATGGAAACGTATTCCTTGGATTGATTGTGTGTGATATACATACGAACAGAAATGTTTTTCTGGGATTCACCGTGTGGGATGTACATACCTACGGAAATGATTTCTGGGATTCACCATGTGGGATGTACATACCTACGGAAATGAATGGGTTTCGATGCCTCGCCCGATCGCACATGGCCCTAGCCTGGGTCCCAGGAGGGCCTATCCCCGATGATTTTTGGGTCGTGTGGGAAGGACACCCTATCGCACACACTCACTTGATGACGGTTCCAAATGCCATCGCGGAAAGGGGTTTCAGACCGTTTGTTTAGGACCGACGCGCACCAGTGATAGTCCACTTGAGCTATATGATGACGATCTTGACTCCCTCAAGTTGCACCACCTTTCTTGATCGCGTTGGCTCGATGAAGACTAGTTAATTGCTCCCCCATACTCCACTATGGGTGATCCACACTTTGGCACATCTTCACAAGTCCATTGACACCACAATGGACGGCAAGCTTCAAGCACTTGATCTCTTCGTGATGCCCCACTTGACCTTGCACACCATAATCTTGATGACGATCACCACTTGATGTCATGCTCTCCATGGGTTGTATGATATCTTCCTCTTGATGCAAACCCATGGAAACATAACTAACCCCACATAGAACTCTCACGTAGACCATGGGTTAGTACACAAAGCGTAATGGACAATGCTTACCATACCATGGGATCACTTGATCCTTCTCGGTACATCTTCTGTGCTTTGTGTGTTGATCAACTTGAATCACTCTCTGTACTTAGTCTTGATCAACCATGAATCTTTCCAACTCTCTTCATTTGGATGATGTCTTGAAGGTAAACATGAATGATCACACAATCTTCTTCTTCAAGACATGCTTGCAATAAGCTCAACACTCACATGACCAATCTTTGGATAATTCCTTAATAGAACCTTGGTCAACTCATAAACTCCTTGAAACCAACACATGGACTTCAAGAAATGTCTATGGACAAATCCTTCAAATATAACTCAATGCAACCATTAGTCCATAGAGAATTTCATCAATTACCAAAACCACACATGGGGGTACCACATGTTCTTTCAGCTACGATCATCTTTCAAATTAATTTTCTCTAGGAACATATCAAAAACATAGGGGGGCTACAACGCGAGCTATTGATCTACAACATAGATATGCAAATACTACCAGGACTAAGTTCATGATAAATTAAGTTCAATTAATCAAATTACTTAAGAACTCCCGCTTAGATAGACATCCCTCAAGTCATCTAAATGATACGTGAACCAAATCAACTAAACCATGTCCGATCATCATGTGGGATGGAGTAGTCATCAATGATGAACATCTCTATGTTGATCATATCTACTATATGATTCACGTTTGACCTTTCGGTCTCAAGTGTTCCGAGGCCAAGTGCAAAACTGTCTTGCACCCATTGTATGTGAACGTAGAGTCTATCACATCCGATCATCACGTGGTGTCTCAACACGACGAACTATCGCAATGGGGCATACTCAGGGAGAACACTTATACCTTGAAATTTTAGTTAAGGGATCATCTTATAATGATACCGCCGTACTAAGCAAAATAAGATGCATAAAAGATAAACATCACATGCAATCAAAATATGTGACATGATATGGCCATCATCATCTTGTGCTTTTGATCGCCATCTCCAAAGCATCGTCATGATCTCCATCGTCACCAGCTCGACACCTTGATCTCCATAGTAGCGTCATGGTTGTCTCGCCAACTATTGCTTCTACAACTATCGTTAGTGCATAGTGATAAAGTAAAGCAATTACATGGCGTTTGCATTTCATACAATAAAGAGACAACCATAAGGCTCCTGCCGGTTGTCATATATCTTACAAAACATGATCATCTCATAAAATAACGTTTATCACATCATGTCTTGACCATATCACATCACAACATGCCCTACAAAAACAAGTTAGACGTCCTCTACTTTGTTGTTGCAAGTTTTACGTGGCTACTACGGGCTTCTAGCAAGAACCGTTCTTACCTACGCATCAAAACCACAACGGTGATTTATCAAGTTTGTTGTTTTAACCTTCAACAAGGACTGGCCGCAGTCAAATTCGATTCAACTAAAGTAGGAGAAAGAGACACCCACCAGCCACCTTTATGCAAAACTAGTTGCATGTCTGTCGGTGGAACCGGTCTCATGAACGTTCTCATATAAGGTTGGTCTGGGCCGCATCATCCAACAATTCCGCCGAATCAGAATAAGACATTGGTGATAAGCAGTATGAGGATCACCACCCACAACTCTTTGTGTTCTACTCGTGCATATCATATACGCATAGACCTGGCTCGGATGCCACTGTTGGGAAATGTAGCATGCAATTTAAAAAAATTCCTACGCTCACGCAAGATCTATCTAGGAGATGCATAGAAACGAGAGGGGGTGAGTGTGTCTACGTACCCTTGTAGACCGAAAGTAGAAGCGTTTGACAACGCAGTTGATGTAGTCGAACTTCTTCTAGCTCCGACTGATCAAGCACCGAACGTCTGACACCTTTGAGTTCTGCACACGTTCAGCGCGATGACGTCCCTCGCCTTCTTGATCCAGCAAGGTGTCGAGGAAGTAGATGAGTTATGTCAGAGTAACAGCGTGGTGACGGTGATGGTGAAGTGATTCTCTCAGGGCTTCACCTAAGCAATGCAAAACTATGACCGGGGGTGTAAACTGTGGAGGGGGTCCCCACACACGGCTAACGATTGTTGTTATGTGTTCTAGGCACCCCCTCCCCACGTATATATAGGTGGGAGGGGGAGGGGAACAGCCATGGGGTGCCCCAGGTAGGAGCAATCCTACTTGGGGTCCTCCCCCAATTCGGCCTCCCCCTTCCTTATTTTCGGAAGGGGGAAGGAAAGAGGGGAGAGGGGGAAGGAAAGGGGAATCCTATTCCCTCTCTTTCCTTTCCTCCTCCCCTTTTCCTTCTCCACTTAGGCCAACCCATATGGGGGGCGCACCAGCCCCTTGTGGCTGGTGTGTTTCCCCTCTTGGCCCATAAGGCCCATATCTTTTGCCTGGGGTGCGCGGAACCCCTTCCGATGACGCGATATGTACCCGGTACCCTCTGGAACACTTCCGGTGTCCGAATACCATCGTCCTATATATAAATCTTTACCTCCCGGCCATTTTGAGACTCCTCATCATGTCCCTGATCTCATCAGGGACTCCGAAAAACATTTGGTCACCAAATCACATTACTCATATAATACTATATCGTCATCGAACAAGCGTGCGGACCCTACGGGTTCGAGAACTATGTAGACATGACCGAGACACCTCTCCGGTAAATAACTAATAGCGGAACCTGGATGCCCATATTGGCTCCTACATATTCTACGAAGATCTTTATCGGTCGAACCGTTATGACAACATACGTTATTCCCTGTGTCTATTGGTATGATACTTGCCCGAGATTTGATCGTCGGTATCTTCATACCTAGTTCAATCTCGTTACCGGCAAGTCCCTTTACTCGTTCTGTAATACATCATCTTGTAACTAACTCATTAGTCACTTTGCTTGCAAGGCTTCTTATGATGTGCATTACCGAGAGGGCCCAAAGATACATCTCCGATACTCGGAGTGACAAATCCTAATCTTGATCTATGCCAACCCAAAAAACACCTTCGGAGATACCTGTAGAGCACATTTATAATCACCCAGTTACATTGTGACGTTTGATAGCACACAAGGTATTCCTCCGGTATCCGGGAGTTGCATAATCTCATAGTCGAAGGAATATGTATTTGACATGAAGAAAGCAATAGCAATAAAACTGAACGATCAATATGCTAAGCTAACGGATGGGTATTGTCCATCACATCATTCTTCTAATGATGTGATCCCGTTATCAAATGACAACTCATGTCCATGGTTAGGAAACCTTCACCATCTTTGATCACCGAACTAGTCAAGTAGAGGCTTACTAGGGACACAGTGTTTGTCTATGTATTCACACATGTATTTGGGTTTCCAATCAATACAATTCTAGCATGAATAATAAACATTTATCATGAATAAGGAAATATAAAATAACAACTTTATTATTGCCTCTAGGGCATATTTCCTTCAGGCAATACTTATCACTTGTGGTTGTGCAATTTATGATCATTGGAAGAAACTAAGGCGCGTTCTTAAAGGGTCGATGGCTACGTGAGAGATATTTAGGTGCTCATATGGGTTGAGATGCTATCTGAGAAAAAGCTCAATGTATGCAATTTATTATGAGGATGAGTTGAGTGAGTTTGGATGCATTCTTAATTGTCAAATAGGCCAGTTATGCCTCTAAGTTCGAAGAGACTCCTGAAAGAGGATTTTCAGGACCAGATTGACAAACTTGGTGGGAGATTGGGACCATGATGTACGTGATTCCTTGAACAGAGTAGTCGCCTAATTTAGTCCAAATATGCTCTCCGCCATCTCGATTTTCCACTTAATGTCCTTGAACCACCCCTCTCTATGGGTTTTTAAGGACATCGATAAAATCGTCGAGCTTTCTTGTGGAAAAGGTACTGATGTAGTGAGTGATGGTCAATGCTTAGCGAGTTGGATGCAAGTTTGTAGGCTGAAGTCGAGTGGGGGTCTTGGAATTCAGGACCTTGAGATCATGAACATTGCACATCAGCTTCGCTATGCTTGGAGGGTGCATCTTCTGATAATAGCCCTTGGAACATCTTGTTAAACCCTTGGGAGCAAGAGGAACATCAAATTTCAACGTCTGGGCCTGGGTCATTGTTGGGAATGGTCCCAGGTGTTTCTTATGGAGTTATAAATGGATTCGTTGGGTGTCGGTTGAGGACCTTGCGCCCGGCGTGTTCAGCAATGTTCACCCCGGTCGTCATAGCAAGAAGAACGGTCGCGGATGCCACTGTAAATGACAATTGAATTAAGGACATCAAAGGGTAGATCAGTGTCTGAACTTTCCATCAAGTGTTGATGTTGTGGTAGATCAATGTTTGAAATATGTGTAATGCCTAATGTTGATGATAAGTATCACTTGTCGTGAGATTCAAAAGGTGTTTAGTCGACCATTTATATGGCTTTCTTCCAAGAGACAACCAAATGCAGTACTAGCTACACCACTTGGAAGTGTTGGACACCCCTGAATGTCAAGCTTTTACTGTGGTTGGTCGTCAGAGGGCAGGTTTGGACTGTTTGCCATCTCGCAAGGCGGGGATTACCGCATAATGAGTCATGTAGTTTCTGGAATCATGCTCAGGAAAAACGGTTCATTACCTCTTCATGGGCCGCAGCGTCGTGTCAACCCCTACAGTTATATTCTTCAATGGGCTAACTTGAGTGAGCCCACCCCTTGGGCTGCTTCTACTTTCTGGATTGGTGGTACATGGCCAGCTTCGACGTTCAAGACATTAAGAGGATCACCTGAATTAACTTGTGCCTCTTATGGTGTGGATCATTTGGATGGAAAGAAACGGTAGAGTTTTCGACAACACTTACATGCCACTGTAAATAATAAAAGACCGAATTAAGGCCAATGCTAGGTAGTGGGTCGAGACGAGCTCAAGTCGTTTTATCTCCGATATGCTATTCGGGCACAGAGCTTAGTTATCTTGTTCTAACGTAGGTCGTTTTGTAAGGACCATGCTGTTTTCTCTTTGTGCTCCTTTTAGTTTTTGGACCGTGAAATGGTTAAGTAAATAATACATGAAATCTATTGTGGTGGTCCAGAAGCACATTCTTGAACATGTAACTCCGTAAGAACGATCTTCTGAACAACATCAACTGGTAGCATACTAACTAAAACCACCACTACTACTAGTATCCCTTTTAAAGTTTCACTCAAAGTATAGGTCAAAATCTAGTTACATGCGTCCTGATTCCCCTCCCTCGGATGCCTTCGATCCTCCGGCCACGCGCGGACGCACGAGGCATGGATCAGGGGTCAAACTACAAGGCACCACAGCTAGCTGGCTAGGTACACTCCACTGTATACCGACTTTCTTATATTAATTAGCTACTCTACATGATAGTGCACCAAATGAAAGCAAACTTGATGGATGCCCTCCCCAAGATCGGTGCACGTACGTACTGTACACGCTCAGCTCAGCAGTTGATAGTAGAGGTGGTCGCGTGACTCGTAGTCGTCGTAGCTAGGTCTAGGCTCTGGTTGGGGCTTGGGATGCGGCGGGCACGTGCGCCATGCATGGGTGCGCGAAGCGGACGGGGAGGTAGGCGACGGCGCAAACGACACCAAATGGAATATCTGCCCGTGGATGCATGCATGCATGCCCCTCATGCATCTCTGTCTCCCGCAAAAGACGATTATGCACGTACACTACACTAGCAGTTGTGTAGGAACACGAGGACAAAGCTCGTCGTAGACTCGTAGTACTACTGAGATACGTACTCCTTACTTTTAGGGGCTTGATTGACAATCCTTTCTCCTTGTATTTCAATGTCTTAAAAACTCTTAATAGCTTGATTGATAATCCATTTTCCTTGTATTGAGACTTGAGAGAGAGAGAGAGAGAGAGAGAGAGAGAGAGAGCACTGGTTCTCCTAGTCGTGGAGGTCGGGAGGGGCAGAGTATATGGATTGGATGTATGTGCGGACTTAAAAAAAAAAGATGTATGTGCATGCATGCAGCATGCGTGTACGTACGCTGGCATGCAACAAAATTCACACGCAAGCATGGAATCCTCATCTTTCGTCGACCTCGACCGCCGTCTGACCAAACTATTGGGCGTGTCCATTCCGTAACTTTCTGCACAAAATTAACCCCATGCGCGTCAACATCTGGTCACTCTGCACGCAGGTCCTTATGGACGTCAAAATCAAACACGTCGGCATGCATTACGTTGTATACATGCGTGCAGCTGCATAAACACACAGTAGCTAGATAGCGTGCATAAAGATACAAAACACGCTACATTTATAATGACCGGACCGATGATAGCCGCTGTTTAAGGGCTTCAAAAAAATCGTAACGCTTGGTTGGACGATCTTACCATGCATGCATACACCTAACATGCACACTTAAGTAACTGACATGCATGCTGGTGCAGTCAGCTGGTCACATGAACGAATCAAGGGTTTGTCCCACTTAGATTCTCTACCATGGAAGAAGGGACCTGTCAGAGATTAGCTAGCTACCCCATGTTCAAAATCTCTGACCACTGTCTAAATGCATATAAAACTGGGCTGCACTATACTACGTAGCTGGTAGGTAACTTGGCCATAGAGATTACTGTCGCGTCAACCGTAAGAAATCTGAATTAGTAGGGCAGGTACATGAACTGTCGTGTCGTGTCTCTCCTAGCCACGCACTGCGCTACGGTGAAAGAAGCTCTCTTTGTTCCGTGGAACGGTAAAAAGAATCACGTCTTAGGGGTTGTTTGGTTTTAGGACTAATATTGCTACACATTTTTGTCAAATTTGTCTAAAGTTAGTTCATTAAAATGAGAGTCACAAGTTGACAAGCCTAAGTGAATCTTGCCACATTTTTTGTGTCTATGCCATGTGGGGCCTAAGTGTGGCTTGTCTAAGGTGTGACTTGAACCAATCACTCATCTAAGTTGGTCAAACTTGTCTAATCTTAGGTGCGGCAATCTTTCTTTTTTTTTAGAATAAAACCATTTTTGTATTCTATTCCAGCTGATTGTTTGGTTTAGAGATGTGCCTACACATGCACGCACTAATTCTTTCTTTGCAAAAGAACACATGGCCTTTAGATGAGCTGTGATTTAGCTAGCCAGTCAAAAAAGCAATCGATCCCATCCAACGCTGATTTTAAGATGGACGCATGGGTTCATATAGTAAAAATCTTGAACTCAAAGCGCCCTGAAAGTGTCATGAACATGCAATGTCAGTGAGTCAGTCACACAGTCGCAACGTGCTGGGTTAAACATTTGCCAAATCTTCCGAAATCCAAAGCGATCGATCGGACACCGCCACAGCAAGATCGCATCAAGCTGCAAGTGCAAGGAGGATCATACATATCTCACGAGCTGCACAGTAGCAGGTGAATATTTGGAAGTATGGGAAGGGCGTCTGCTTGCGAGCTGACTTTAGTCCAAGCAGATGCTACGATGACCGACTAGCACTGGCCCCCACGTCGGTGATAATGAGCCTTTTCGGACTTTGGGGATTGTTTAGCGTTAACGGCTTGGACGCTAGCGTATGAACTCTTGCAAGCCCTAGGATATTCTCCTGGAGAGGGGCTCCACTGCCCTCCACTGCCTTTCTAAAGAGACACGAGATTCCTTTCCAAAGTCCACAGAAAATTTTCACCTTTTTTGGGTCCCCGCTGCGTTGTGTGCGTAGATTGATAGGCTTGGGGAAGAGAAAACTAACGTGGAGGTTTGGGAAAAAGAGACGCCTTGTCACCATGGGTATGTTTGCTTCCCTGAATTGACCTTGGACACTGCTTGATGACACTATTACTAGGATCCTAGCTAGTGGTTTCTTTTAAAATAAATCTACTAGCTAGAATATCATGATAAACTAAAAGAAATCCTTTTTAGGGAATGCCCCAATTATCTCTAGACACGTCCGAACGTCTCCTGAGCATTCGGTCGGTGCCGGCCATCCAACGTTAGGCCACTCCCAATGCTTTACCTTATACATGTACTAAGATTGTCAACTAAGCAAAAAATCTGATGTGGCATGCTAGTTAAGACGAGAAAGAGAGTAGTATTGATGACCCCAGAAAGAAATGGTGCTAAACATGTGTATCTAGGTAGAAGCAAATTCCGAGTCTACAACTAATTAAATGCATGAAGCTTAGCACTCAAAAGCTTAGCACCAATGCATTGGGGAGTTGTTAAGCCATTTAATATACTTAGCACCTCATCTAAGCACCTTTACATTGGAAGAGGTCTTATATTCTTAAAATCCTCTACTACTTGTTACTAAAATGCTAAATGGAGGACGAGCTTTCTGAAGCTCTTTATTTTGGAAATCACATTTTAAAGTTTAAAAAAAATCTAAAAAAAACACACACATTCATACGAATGTATATACTACATATGTCTAAAATTTGAAGATGGAATACATTACGGTGGGGCTACAGAAAAAAGGCAAAATCATGATTTTGAAAATAATGGATAGTAAATGTATTGTTCACTATAAAACCAATGGATTTGTCTTTTTGTGTAGCTCTCACAATGAATATATTTCACCGTCAAACTTTATACACATGTAAAACACATCCACGAAGAACATATAGGATTTTTTTAGATTTTGTAAAATTTTAAAATGTGATTTTTTGATTTTTTTTCAAAAAAAACAAGCTCCATGGAATTCGTCCTCCAAAATGCCCTACTCTTCTTGTTATGCCTATTATTTTAGAAACTAATTACTCTTTTGTGGTTTCCTTCCTCGCAAATGATAGTATGGAGATGCCCTCCGTTGTTGATTTGAAAAAGGAAGCAATAGCCATCATGAAACTCTTTCAGAATGTTAAGCTGGCTAAGATGCATGAGTAGGCGGGTTGATGAGGTGGCACATCAAATTGCCAAGTTTAGTTTTGATAATAGAGCGAAGGGTATTCTTTGTAATAGTTTTTCGTCCTGCATGGAAAATATTGTTAGGAACGACTGTAATAACTTTTTATTAAGTTAATTTGTCAATATACAGGTTGTATTTTCAGGAAAAAATAAGCAAGGAGAGAGATGCGAAAAGAAAAAGTTGGTTCGTGGTGGAGTCTGAGGCTGAGTTGATGGTGTCCGCAGACTGCCCGGACTCCCCTAGAGTCCCCCCCCCCCCCCCCCGATTTGAAGGCGAACATGGGGATTTGGATCAGTCCGGACAATTCATGAGTCGCATTGGATGTTCTTTTGTCTCCTTGACATGTGGAGAAGACTTGGTGGCTGCCTTTTGAGATTTTTTTAGCCCCGAGCTGGCCAGATGAGACACGAGAAAGGCCTTCTCCCTTCTCCCTCTCTCCATGCTTTCTCTCACTGTCACCACCGGGCTAAGTCTACACAGTCAATGACGAAGGTGAGACTCCAGCTTTTGCCCTAAGATCGACAGATTTTTGAGATTTCTCGACCGTCTGCGTAGTGTTCATGTTTAGTTAGTGTCGGAATGGACCCAATTGAGGGATCTGGATGCGGTGGCATGGCGTCTCTGACTCTAGTTTTCAACATCGCGATAGACTTTCACGAGATCTTGGTTTTTTCCTATGGACATCACAAAATTTTAGAAGTTTAATTTTGAACTTGAATTTATACAGTAAGGGGCGTAGGTCTTTAGTTACAAATTGATCAGCAGACAATAACAACGACCCATTGAACAAAAGATCCAACTGCTTAAATTTTGATTATCTTAAGAAAACTACTCAGACTGAGAACAAGAATTCAGTCCAAAAAAGGTCGAATTGTGAGGAAAGATGTCTTCCTCCTTGTCCTCTCCTCCTACCCCGTCCCATTGTCCCTCCCATCACCCTCCGACATCTCACTAGAGCAAAGCCAACTCCAGCATCACGCTTGCCCCGAGAATAGTTGTGGCCAATGTTACGAGCCATCCTCCCTAATGGCCAATGTTAGCAGAAAATAGTTGTGGCGGGCGCTAGGTGGAGCCCGTCATTGTTAGGTAAAAAAGTAGTGGCGGACGCTTGGTGATGCCCGCCATAAGATATTTTCCTGCTCGATCCACTATCCATGGAACTTTGTAGTGGCGGGCCTTGTGTGGTACCTGTCACTGATTATGTTGCACAAGTATTGGGCGGACTGATATGGTAGCTTCCCTCTCCCAATTTGTTCTTCCTCTCCAACAAGCTCCTGGTCTTCTCCCTCTTACTCCTCTCATCATTGGTAATCCTAGCCACTCTCTCATCTCCTTAACCTTATGTGACCCACTGATGTAGTCCAGAACTAGGGGGTACTCACCACGTCATCTCCCGACCTGGTGGGTCCGGACCCCATGGCGGTTCACTAATGGGCCACTTAGGCAAGCCCATGATATATACAATGAGGTTTCTACAAGACTTGGCACATAAGAGGACTCCTGCTATCCTAGGCCTCCGGTACAATATAAAACGAAGGTCGGACTAGTCAATAGATCATTACATTACAACTTAGATCATTAGATCCAGAAAGTCAGAACTCATTCATACGATCTCAAGGTAGATCATCCTGTACTTTATACTCCATCACAATCAATATAACAAGAGCGGGATGTAGGGGTTTTCCTTTTTGAGAGGGCCTGAACCTGGGTAAATATTGTGTCCTTCTCTACTTCCTGTTATCATCTAGCCAAGACCACCAGCTCGGGACCCCAACCCGAGATCCGCCGGTTTTAGCACTGACATTGGTGGCCCATGCAGACCCCGTTGCGTGTTCTCTATGGTACGCTGGGAATTCAGATCAGTTCCGAAGCGATCTATGCATGAAATGAATCTTCATCCTGGGCGTCAGCATCTTCGTTGGCAATTCGAGAAGTCACCTCAACCAGGATGACGATTACACCCTACGCCAGATCATCAAGATCGGGCGGATTTCTTCATCAACATCAATTCCGACCTCAATCAAGGTCATGGAGTAATTCGTCCATTGAACTCAGGGGCTCGACGACAACATTGCCCTCGGGTGATCGTGCATAATTTTCTGGACATGAGATTCTTTTTCACCGTCCCCGCTTCTCTCAGCGTCTCTTTGATGATTTCTTCAATGGAATTGTCCGGAATTGAGTATACAACAACACTGTAAAATTTCTTCATATTCCGATGGAGGAATCTCTAGCAATCTCCGATATGCCCAAGCTTTGTCCAATCTGGATGAAAATATGGACGAGTTTGGGATAAGGAGTCCAGCGTCTAGCTCGGACATCCTTTGGAAGATCCAATCGTTCATCGACTACGGAATTCTCATATCGACAACCCTCAAAATTTTAGCTCGGTCCGACCATCCAAACTTTGGGACGAGTCCAAAGAATGCATCAATTTTCAGACCAGTTTTCTGCACAAAAACAAATCTGACCCAAGTTAATCTTTTTTCATCAACGTGTTATCAAACGTCCTTTTTGAAGGATTTTTTTAGGTTATTGTATTTTGTTCTCAAACATGTGCCTATAAATTCTAAGCCTCTTTTGAGGTAATCTTCACCACCGCGCTGGTGTCAAACCAACCCGACAACGTTGATCCACGGCTGCCGACCTGCGCTTGACGGGTCGTCACTTCGTCGAGTCGAGGTCAACCTCATCGGATCATCACATCGGTGAGCCGGCCAGGAGTTCAGCATCATGAAGGCTAAATCATCACCAATATCTCCACCCCACGGATTGCACGGGCGGCATGCCGACATCGCTGTGCCATCTCTTCTTCACGCCGACGTCCACCACGCCGACCTACTTTGGCATGTCGGCTGACATGGGGGCTTTGGCCTCTCCCCACCGACCTGCTCCGTCACCTCGTCTAGACTGGGGCTTTGCTATCGTTTCATAAACCTACTTTGGGAACTTCGGCGTCACCTTGCCGACCTACTTCGTCACCTCGGTTGGACCAAGAGCTTCGCCTCGCCACACCGGCCTTACTGCGTTGCTACTTCAGAGTGCTGAGTTGTCGCTCATTCTCTTTGGGACGGGCCTGGGGGCTGGGACCTCGGCCAAGCCGAGGACCATGCACCACGTCAGATCTATCAAAGTTTGATAGGCGTCCTCATCTCTCCACAAGCCCGGACCGCGTCATCAACACCAGGCACATTAACCAGCTAAGTCGCTTTCATGGTCAAACATTTTTTTAGTTTTCTAATTTTTGTTCGGTTCTACGAACGTTATTCTTTTGTTAAGCAAAAAAATGTTTGTTAAAAATAACTTTCTTTACCTAAGTTAACTGGGGCTCATAAACTTATATGTGCCATTTTTAATCATTTTCTTCTTAGTCGTTGCGAAGTCTTTTTTATCACTTCTTTTTCGACTCGGGTGTACGATCAAATAGCCGGATAGCCTGGTTTCTCTCTAAAGCCGTTCGAATTTAGTTCACTAACCTATCCTAAGAAGCACTCCGACTTCAGGAAAAGGAGGTCGAAGCCGGAGGCTGACTCACTTGAAGTCTAGAGATCATATATGTCATGTTAAAGCACAATAGAAACAAAAATTAATTTTAAGAACAATTTCGGATTGGTACCAAAAAACTTGATTTAATTTAGACGTGTAGTTTTTATGTAGGTTTTTTGGTTTTTCGAGCTTATGACACCTTTAACCTAGTTTATGTTTTTCTTTCAGGAGGCTGGACATGCTTTTGATCGAGGTATCCTGCATGATGGTTTTGCTCGAAAAAATCCTTCCCGACCAGCAGTTCGGCATCTTCCTTGCCGTGCTGCACCTCAGCGTTGACAAAACACACACGGCAATTGAACTAGTCCCCGAGGAGATACGATCCTAGGGCCCACCATGTGGCACAACCCAAAACTCGGGGGCTACTCCATTGATGATTCAATGCAGAAAATTCAAACTCCAAAACGGTTTCTGAGGAGATTGTGATCCTCAGGTTGGTTGGCCGCACCCAACCTGAGTCTCGAGAGCTATTATGCACCTCATTTCTGTTCCTAAAGTATGCTGCCGAGCAAGGACTTGATCCTCGGGATGATTTTGCAAATCGATCTGAGTCTCAGGGCCTACTGGGATTAGCAGTTTGATGTTATCCTTCAGGCGCATCTCGCATTTTAGGCTGGCACACACCTTGAGGGCTATTGGGGTATACATCTCGGCAGAGAATAAATTGCAACTATCGAAAAAAATTCGCAAAAAAATTAGCCCAAGGCCGAGGTGGTGCACCACCTTGGAAGCAGTCCGGCATAAAGCTCAGATGCGAGTGGTTGGCTCTACATAGGACTTCTCCAGCATTAAGCTTGGTTGAACTCCTTCAACCTTTTCAAGACCGACGTAATTGATGTCTACTACACAAACTTCTTCTTGTAGACGTTGTTGGGTCTCCAAGTGCAGAGGTTTGTAGGACAGTAGCAAATTTCCCTCAAGTGGATGACCTAAGGTTTATCAATCCGTGGGAGGAGTAGGATGAAGATGGTCTCTCTCAAACAACCCTGCAACCAAATAACAAAGAGTCTCTTGTGTCCCCAAAACACCCAATACAATGGTAAATTGTATAGGTGCACTAGTTCGGCGAAGAGATGGTGATACAAGTGCAATATGGATAGTAGATAATGGTTTTTGTAATTTGAAAATATAAAAACAGCAAGGTAACTAATGATAAAAGTGAGCACAAACGGTATTGCAATGTGTTGAAACAAGGCCTAGGGCTCATACTTTCACTAGTGCAAATTCTCTCAACAATAATAACATAATTGGATCATATAACTATCCCTCAACATGCAACAAAGAGTCACTCCAAAGTCACTAATAGCGGAGAACAAACGAATAGATTATGGTAGGGTACGAAACCACCTCAAAGTTATCATTTCTGATTGATCTATTCAAGAGTCCGTAGTAAAATAACATGAAGCTATTCTTTCCGTTTGATCTATCATAGAGTTCGTACTAGAATAACACCTTAAGATACAAATCAACCAAAACCCTAATGTCACCTAGATACTCCAATGTCACCTCAAGTATATGTGGGTATGATTATACGATATGCATCACACAATCTCATATTCATCTATTCGACCAACACAAAGAACTTCAAAGTGTGCCCCAAAGTTTCTACCGGAGAGTCAAGACGAAAACATGTGCCAACCCCTATGCATAAGTTCACGAGGTCACGAAACTCGCAAGTTGATCACCAAAACATACATCAAGTGGATCACGTGATATCCCATTGTCACCACATATAAGCACGTGCAAGATATACATCAAGTGTTCTCAAATCCTTAAAGACTCAATCCGATGAGACAACTTCAAAGGGAAAACTCAATTCATCACAAGAGAGTAGAGGGGGAGACACGTCATAAGATCCAAATACAATAGCAAAGCTCGCGATACATCAAGATCGTACCACCTCAAGAACACGAGAGAGAGAGAGAGATCAAACACATACCTACTGGTACATACCCTCAGCCCCGAGGGAGAACTACTCCCTCCTCGTCATGGAGAGCACCGGGATGATGAAGATGGCCACCGGAGCGGGATTCTCCCCTCCGGCAGGGTGCCGGAATGGGTCTAGATTGGTTTTCGGTGGCTATGGAGGCTTCTGGCGGCGGAACTCCTGATCTATTCTGCCCCCTGATGTTTTTAGGGTATGTCGACATATATAGGCGAAAGAAGTCGGTCAGGGGAGCCACGAGGGGCGCATGAGGGTTGGGGGCGCGCCCAGGGGGCAGGCGCGCCTCCCTGCCTCATGGCCACCTCGAAGCTTCCCTGATGTCTACTGCAAGTCTTCTGGATTGCTTCCGTTCCAAAAATAACTCTCCCGAAGGTTTCATTCCGTTTGGACTCCATTTGATATTCCTTTTCTTCGGAACACTGAAATAGGAAAGAAAACAGCAATTTGGGCTGGGCCTCCGGTTAATAGGTTAGTCCCAAAAATAATATAAAAGTGTATAATAAAGCCCATAAACATCCAAAATAGATAATATAATAGCATGGAAGAATAAAAAATTATAGATACGTTGGAGACGTATCAAGCATCCCCAAGCTTAATTCCTGCTCGTCCTCGAGTAGGTAAATGATAAAAACAGAATTTTTGATGTGGAATGCTACCTAACATATTTATCCATGTAATTCTCTTTATTGTGGCAATAATATTCAGATCCATAAGATTCAAGACAAAAGTTTAATATTGACATAAAAATAATAATACTTCAAGCATACTAATGAAGTAATCATGTCTTCTCAAAATAACATGGCCAAACAAAGCTATCCCTAGAAAATCATATAGTCTGGCTATGCTCTATCTTCATCACACAAAATATTTAAATCATGCACAACCCCGATGACATGCCATGCAATTGTTTCGTACTTTTTATGTTCTCAAACTTTTTCAATCTTCACGCAATACATGAGCGTGAGCCATGGACATAGCACTATGGTGGAATAGAATGGTGGTTGTGGAGAAGATAAAAAGGAGAAGATAGTCTCACATCAACTAGGCGTATCAACGGGCTATGGAGATGCCCATCAATAGATATCAATGTGAGTGAGTAGGGATTTCCATTCAACAGATGCACTAGGGCTATAAGTGTATGAAAGCTCAAAAAGAAACTAAGTGGGTGTGCATCCAACTCGCTTGCTCACGAATACCTAGGGCATTTTGAGGAAGGCCATCATTGGAATATACAAGCCAAGTTCTATAATGAAAGATTCCCACTAGTATATGAAAGTGACAACATAGGAGACTCTCTATCATGAAGATCATGGTGCTATTTTGAATCACAAGTGTGGTAAAAGGATAGTAGCATTGCCCCTTCTCTGTTTTTCTCTTATTTTTTGGGTATTTTTTGGCCTTCTCTTTTTTATGGCCTCTTTTTTTTTTCTTTTTTTTCGTCCGGAGTCTCATCCCGACTTGTTGGGGAATCATAGTCTTCATCATCCTTTCCTCACTGGGACAATGCTCTAATAATGATGATCATCACACTTTGATTTACTTATAACTCAAAGATTACAACTCGATACTAGAACAAAATATGACTCTATGTGAATGCCGCCGGCGGTGTATCGGGATGTGCAATGACTCATGAGTGACATGTATGAAAGAATTATGAACGGTGGCTTTGCCACAAATACGATGTCAACTACATGATCATGCAAAGCAATATGACAATGATGAAGCGTGTCATAATAAATGAAACAGTGGAAAGTTGCATGGCAATATATCTCTGAATGGCTATAGAAATGCCATAATAGGTAGGTATGGTGGCTGTTTTGAGGAAGATATATGGTGGGTTTATGGTACCGGCGAAAGTTGCGCGGTACTAGAGAGGCTAGCAATGGTGGAAAGGTGAGAGTGCGTATAATCCATGGACTCAACATTAGTCATAAAGAACTCACATACTTATTGCAAAAATCTATTAGTTATCAAAACAAAGTACTACGCGCATCCTCCTAGGGGAATAGATTGGTAGGAAAAGACCATCGCTCGTCCCCGACCGCCACTCATAAGGAAGACAATCAATAAATAAATCATGCTCCGACTTCATCACATAACAGTTCACCATACGTGCATGCTACGGGAATCACAAACTTTAACACAAGTATCTCTCAACTTCACAACTACCCAACTAGCATGACTCTAATATCACCATCTTCATATCTCAAAACAATCATCAAGTATCAAACTTCTCATAGTATTCAATGCACTGTATATGAAAGTTTTTATTATATCCCCTCTTGGATGCCCATCATATTAGGACTAGTTTCATAACCAAAGCAAATTACCATGCTGTTTAGGACTCTCAAAATAATATAAGTGATGCATGAGAGTTCATCTATTTCTTCAAAATAAAACCACCGCCGTGCTCTAAAAGATATAAGTGAAGCACTAGAGCAAACGACAAACTACTCCGAAAGATATAAGTGAAGCACAATGAGTAGTTGAATACTTATGTAACTATGTGAAGACTCTCTAACATTTAAGAATTTCAGATCTTGGTATTTTATTCAAAGAGCAAGAAAAACAAAAGAAAATAAAATGACACTCCAAGCAAAACACATATCATGTGGTGAATAAAAATATAGCTCCAAGTAAAGTTACCGACGAACGAAGACGAAAGAGGGGATGCCATCCGGGGCATCCCCAATCTTAGGCTCTTGGTTGTCCTTGAATATTAACTTGGGGTGCCTTTGGCATCCCCAAGCTTAGGGTCTTGCCACTCCTTATTCCATAGTCCATCGAATCTTTACCCAAAACTTGAAAACTTCACAACACAAAACTTAACAGAAAACTCGTAAGCTCCGTTAGTATAAGAAAATAAATCACCACTTAGGTACTGTTGTGAACTCATTATAAATTCATATTAGTGTAATATCTACTGTATTCCAACATCTCTATGGTTCATACCCTCCGATACTACTCATAGATTCATCAAAATAAGCAAACAACACATAGAAACAGAATCTGACAGTAATCTGTAGGTTCCGAATACTTATGTAACTCCAAAAATCCTGAGAAATTAGGAAGTCTTAGGCCATTTGTTTATTAGTCTACTGCAAGTAGAATTGTTATTTTATCGCTCTCTGGTAAAAAATGAAAATTATTCTCGTGAGCGCTAAGGTTTCTGTTTTTTACAGCAAGATTAAAAAGACTTTCTCCAAGTCTTCCCAAAGGTTCTACTTGGCACAAAGACTAATTAAAGCATAAAACCACATCTAAACAGAGGCAAGATGAATTATTTATTTCTAAACAAGAACAAAAAGCAAGGAACAAAAATAACATTGGGTTACCTCCCAACAAGCACTATCGTTTAACGCCCCTAGCTAGGCATGATGATTTCAATGATGCTCGCATAAAAGATAATAATTGAAACATAAAGAGAGCATCATGAAGAACATGACTAGCACATTTAAGTCTAACCCACTTCCTATGCATAGGGATTTTGTGAGCAAACAACTTGTGGGAACAAGAATCAACTTGCATAGGAAGGTAAAACAAGCATAACTTCAAAATTTTAAGGATATAGAGAGAAAACTTGATATTATAGCAATTCCTACAAGCATATATTCCTCCCTCATAATATTTTTCAGTAGCATCATGAATGAATTCGATAATATAACCATCACAAAACATATTCTTAACACGATCCACATGTATGCAAAGTTGACACTCTTCCAAAATAGTGGGATTAACATTAATTAAAGCCATGACCTCTCCAAACCCACTTTCATAGTTATCACAATAAGATCCAACACCCTCCAAAATAGTGGGATAATTACTTCCTAAAGTGGACACTCTTCCAAACCCACTTTCATCAATATAATCATCATAAATAGGAGGCATGCTATCATCAAAACAAATTTTCTCATCAATACTCGGGGGACAAAAAATATCATTTTCATCAAATATAGCACCCCCAAGCTTGTGGCTTTGCATATCATTAGCATCATGGATATTCAAGGAATTCATACTAACAACATTGCAATCATGCTCATCATACAAAGATTTAGTGCCAAACATTTTAATACATTATTCTTCTAACACTTTGGCACAATTATCGGAATGCTTATTTTCACGAAAGACATTAAAAAGATGAAGCATATGAGGCAACCTTAATTCCTTTTTTTGTAATTTTCTTTTATAAACTAAACTAGTGATAAAACAAGAAACTAAAATATTCGATTGCAAGATCTAAAGATATACCTTCAAGCGCTAACCTCCCCGGCAACAGCGCCAGAAAAGAGCTTGATGTCTACTACACAACCTTTTTCTTGTAGACGTTGTTGAGCCTCCAAGTGCAGAGGTTTGTAGGACAGTAGCAAATTTCCCTCAAGTGGATGACCTAAGGTTTATCAATCTGTGGGAGGCGTAGGATGAAGATGATCTCTCTCAAACAACCCTGCTACCAAATAACAAAGAGTCTCTTGTGTCCCCAACACACCCAATACATTGGTAAATTGTATAGGTGCACTAGTTCGGCGAAGACATGGTGATACAAGTGCAATATGCATAGTAGATAATGGTTTTTGTAATCTGAAAATATAAAACAGCAAGGTAACTAATGATAAAAGTGAGCACAAACGGTATTGCAATGTGTTGAAACAAGGCCTAGGGCTCATACTTTCACTAGTGCAAATTCTCTCAACAATAATAACATAATTGGATCATATAACTATCCCTCAACATGCAACAAAGAGTCACTCCAAAGTCACTAATAGCGGAGAACAAACGAATAGATTATGGTAGGGTACGAAACCACCTCAAAGTTATCATTTCTGATTGATCTATTCAAGAGTCCGTAGTAAAATAACATGAAGCTATTCTTTCCGTTTGATCTATCATAGAGTTCGTACTAGAATAACACCTTAAGATACAAATCAACCAAAACCCTAATGTCACCTAGATACTCCAATGTCACCTCAAGTATATGTGGGTATGATTATACGATATGCATCACACAATCTCATATTCATCTATTCGACCAACACAAAGAACTTCAAAGTGTGCCCCAAAGTTTCTACCGGAGAGTCAAGACGAAAACATGTGCCAACCCCTATGCATAAGTTCACGAGGTCACGAAACTCGCAAGTTGATCACCAAAACATACATCAAGTGGATCACGTGATATCCCATTGTCACCACATATAAGCACGTGCAAGACATACATAAAGTGTTCTCAAATCCTTAAAGACTCAATCCGATGAGACAACTTCAAAGGGAAAACTCAATTCATCACAAGAGAGTAGAGGGGGAGAAACATCATAAGATCCAAATACAATAGCAAAGCTTGCGATACATCAAGATCGTACCACCTCAAGAACACGAGAGAGAGAGAGATCAAACACATACCTACTGATACATACCCTCAGCCCCGAGGGAGAACTACTCCCTCCTCGTCATGGAGAGCATCGGGATGATGAAGATGGCCACCGGAGAGGGATTCCCCCCTCCGGCAGGGTGCCAGAACGGGTTTAGATTGGTTTTTGGTGGCTACGGAGGCTTCTGGGGGCGGAACTCCCAATCTATTCTGCCGCCCGATTTTTTTAGGGTATATGGATATATATAGGCGAATGAAGTCGATCAGGGAGCCACGAGGGGCCCACGAGGATGGGGGCGCGCCCCGAGGGGGCAGGCGCGCCTCCCTGCCTCATGGCCACCTCGAAGCTTCCCTGATGTCTACTCCAAGTCTCCTGGATTGCTCCCGTTCCAAAAATAACTCTCCCGAAGGTTTCATTCCATTTGGACTCCGTTTGATATTCCTTTTCTTCGAAACACTGAAATAGGCAAGAAAACAACAATTTGGCCTGGGCCTCCATTAATAGGTTAGTCCCAACAATAATATAAAAGTGTATAATAAAGCCCATAAACATCCAAAACAAATAATATAATAGCATGGAACAATAAAAAATTATAGATACGTTGGAGACGTATCAGTAATATATGACACCTCAGATGTAGAACAACATCAGAGCTTGGCTGCAAAAAGACACCTCGGATGCAGTCCAATGTTAGAGCTCGGCTGCAAGAGGACACCACCGCACGGGAAAAAACTTTGAACCCGAGGTGTGGCAATAACAAGGCACTAATAAAGGCCGAAAACTTAAATGGGCTCCTCGGATGCCTGACATGTGAACTCTTCAGATACACCTCAGCTATCCTTAAGATCAGAGACGAGAAAATTTGTCGAACCAGCTTTCAAGAACGATGAAGGAAGACGAAGAATAGATCAGACGGACCGAGGAGTGTCCCCAACTTGAAGAACGATTCAAAGGGCTACTCATGGATTCTTGGACTAGGGGGTACTCACCACGTCGTATGCTACCTCTTGAGCACTGCGTTGGTTTTCCCCGAAGAGGAAGGGATGATGCAGCAAAGTAGCGTAAGTATTTCCCTCAGTTTTTGAGAACCAAGGTATCAATCCAGTAGGAGGCTACGCGCGAGTCCCTCGCACCTGCACAAAACAAATAAATCCTCGCAACCAACGCAAATAGGGGCTGTCAGTCCCTATAAGGCCACTTACGAGAGTGAGATCTGATAGATATGATAAGATAATATTTTTGGTATTTTTATGATAAAGATGCAAAGTAAAATAAAGGCAAAGTAGATAGCAAAGCAATAACTAAGTAGTAGGAGATCAATATGATAAAGATAGACCCGGGGGCCATAGGTTTCACTAGTGGCTTCTCTCGAGAGCTTAAGTATTCTACGGTGGGTGAACAAATTACTGTTGAGCAATTGACAGAATTGAGCATAGTTATGAGAATATCTAGGTATGATCATGTATATAGGCATCATGTCCGAGACAAGTAGACCGACTCCTGCCTGCATCTACTACTATTACTCCACTCATCGACCGCCAACATGCATCTAGAGTATTAAGTTAAAAACAGAGTAACGCCTTAAGCAAGATGACATGATGTAGAGGGATAGACTCATGCAATATGAAGAAAACCCCATCTTGTTATCCTCGAAGGCAACAATACAATACATGCCTTGCTGCCCTTACTGTCACCGGGAAAGTACACCGCAAGATTGAACCCAAAGCTAAGCACTTCTCCCATTGCAAGAAAGATCAATCTAGTAGGCCAAACCAAACTGGTAATCCGAAGAGACTTGCAAAGATAACCAATCATACATAAAAGAATTCAGAGAAGATTCAAATATTATTCATAGATAGTCTTTATCATAAACCCACAATTCATCGGTCTCAACAAACACACCGCAAAAAGAAGATTACATCGAATAGTTCTCCACAAGAGAGGGGGAGAACATTGTATTGAGATCCAAAAAGAGAGAAGAAGCCATCTAGCTACTAACTATGGACCCGTAGGTCTGAGGTAAACTACTCACACTTCATTGGAGGGGCTATGGTGTTGATGTAGAAGCCCTCCGTGATTGATGCCCCCTCCGGCAGAGCTCGGGAACAGGCCCCAAGATGGGATCTCGTGGATACAGAAAGTTGCGGCGGTGGAATTAGGTTTTTGGCTCTGTATCTGATCGTTTGGGGGTACGTAGGTATATATAGGAGGAAGGAGTACGTCGGTGGAGCAACAGGGGGCTCATGAGGGTGGAGGGCGCCCCTGGTGGGGGTGGGGGCGCCCCCCTACCTCGTGGCCTCCTGTTTTATTTCTTGACGTAGGGTCCAAGTCTCCCTGGTCTTATTCATTGAGAAAATCACGTTCTCGAAGGTTTCATTCCGTTTGTACTCCGTTTGATATTCCTTTTCTTCGAAACCCTAAAACAGGCAAAAACAACAATTATGGGCTGGGCCTTCGGTTAATAGGTTAGTCCCAAAAATAATATAGAAGTGGATAATAAAGCCCAATGATGTCCAAAACAGTAGATAATATAGCATGGAGCAATCAAAAATTATAGATACGTTGGAGACGTATCAAGCATCCCCAAGCTTAATTCCCGCTCGTCCTCGAGTAGGTAAATGATAAAAAACAAATTTTTGATGCGGAGTGCTACTTGGCATAATTTTAATGTAATTCTTCTTAAGTGTGTTATGAATATTCAGATCCGAAAGATTCAAGACAAAAGTTCATATTGACATAAAAATAATAATACTTCAAGCATACTAACAAAGCAATTATGTCTTCTCAAATATAACATGGCTAAAGAAAGTTATCCCTACAAAATCATATAGTCTGGCTATGCTCTATCTTCACCACATAAAATATTTAAATCATGCACAACCCCGATGACAAGCCAAGCAATTGTTTCATACTTTTGACATTCTCAAAACTTTTTCAATCTTCACGCAATACATGAGCGTGAGCCATGGATATAGCACTATAGGTGGAATAGAGTGGTGGTTGTGGAGAAGACAAAAAGGGAGAAGATAGTCTCACATCAACTAGGCGTATCAACGGGCTATGGAGATGCCCATCAATAGATATCAATGTGAGTGAGTAGGGATTGCCATGCTACAGATGCACTAGAGCTATAAGTATATGAAAGCTCAAGAAGAAACTAAGTGGGTGTGCATCCAACTTGCTTGCTCATGAAGACCTAGGGCAATTTGAGGAAGCCCATCGTTGGAATATACAACCCAAGTTCTATAATGAAAGATTCCCACTAGTATATGAAAGTGATAACATGAGAGACTCTCTACTATGAAGATCATGGTGCTACTTTGAAGCACAAGTGTGGTAAAAGGATAGTAACATTGTCCCTTCTCTCTTTTTCTCTCATTTTTTAATTTTATTTGGGACTTTTCTCTTTTTTATGGCCTCTTTTTTTCTTTTTTTATTTGGGCTTCTTTGGCCTCTTTTATTTTTCGTCCGGAGTCTCATCCCGACTTGTGGGGGAATCATAGTCTCCATCATCCTTTCCTCACTGGGACAATGCTCTAATAATGATGATCATCACACTTTTATTTTTCTTACAACTCAAAAATTACAACTCGATACTTAGAACAAAATATGACTCTATATGAATGCCTTCGGCGGTGTACCAGGATATGCAATGATGCATGAGTGACATGTATGAAAGAATTATGAATGGTGGCTTTGCCACAAATACGGTGTCAACTACATGATCATGCTATGCAATATGACAATGATGGAGTGTGTCATAATAAACGGAACAGTTGAAAGTTGCATGGCAATATATCTCGGAATGGCTATGGAAATGCCATAATAGGTAGGTATGGTGGCTGTTTTGAGGAAGGTATATGGTGGGTGTATGATACTGGCAAAAGGTGCGCGATATTAGAGAGGCTAGCAAAGGTGGAAGGTGAGAGTGCGTATAATCCATGGACTCAACATTAGTCATAAAGAACTCATATACTTATTGCAAAAAAATTACAATTTATAACAGCAAAGTATTATGCGCATGCTACTAGGGGGATATATTGGTAGGAAAAGACCATCGCTCGTCCCCGACCGCCACTCATAAGGAAGGCAATCAAAAAATAAATCATGCTCCGACTTCATCACATAACGGTTCACCGTACGTGCATGCTACGGAAATCACAAGCTTCAACACAAGTATTTCTCAAATTCACAACTAATCAACTAGCACAACTTTAATATCACCATCTTTATATCTCAAAACAATTATCAAGTATCAAACTTATCATAGTATTCAACACACTCATAAGAAAGTTTTATTATTAATCTTGTATACCAAGCATATTAGGATTTTAAGAAAATTACCATGCTATTAAGACTCTCAAAATAATCTAAGTGAAGCATGAGAGATCAATAGTTTCTATAAAACAAATCCACCACCGTGCTCTAAAAGATATAAGTGAAGTACTAGAGCAAAATTATATAACTCAAAAGATATAAGCGAAGCACATAGAGTATTCTAACAAATTCGAAATCATGTATGGCTATCTCAAAAGGTGTGTACAGAAAGGATGATTGTGGTAAACTAACAAGCAAAGACTAAAATCATACAATATGCTCCAAGCAAAATACATATCATGTGGCGAATAAAAATATAGCTCCAATTAAAGTTACCGATAGAAGTAGACGAAAGAGGGGATGCCTTCGGGGCATCCCCAAGCTTTGGATTTAGGTGTCCTTATATTATCTTGGGCGTGCCATGGGCATCCCCAAGCTTAGGCTCTTGCCACTCCTTGTTCCATAATCCATCAAATCTTTACCCAAAACTTGAAAACTTCACAACACAAAACTTAAAGTAGAAAATCTCGTGAGCTCCGTTAGCGAAAGAAAATAGAAGACCACTTCAAGGTACTGTAATGAACTCATTATTTATTTATATTGGTGTTATAACTAATGTATTCCAACTTCTATATGGTTTATAAACTATTTTACAAGCCATAGATTCATCAAAATAAGCAAACAACACAAGAAAAACAGAATCTGTCAAAAACAGAACAGTCTGTAGTAATCTGTAGCTAGCGCAAGATCTGGAACCACAAAAATTCTAAAATAAATTGATGGACTTGAGGAATTTATCTATTAATTATATTCAAAAAGAATTAACTAAATATCACTTTCCAAACAAAAATGACAGCAGTTCTTGTGAGCGCTAAAGTTTCTGTTTTTTACAACAAGTTCAACAAGACTTTCCCCGAGTCTTCCCAACGGTTCTACTTGGCACAAACACTAATTAAACACAAAAAACACAACCAAAAAAGAGTATAGATAAATTATTTATTACTAAACTGGAGAAAAAAGCAAGGAATAAAAATAAAATTGGGTTGCCTCCCAACAAGCGCTATCATTTAACGCCCCTAGCTAGGCATAACAAGCAAGAATAGATCTAGGTATTGCCATCTTTGGTAGGCAATCCATAAGTGGCTCTCTTAATAGATTCATAAGGTAATTTAATTTTCTTTCTAGGAAAGTGTTCCATGCCTTTCCTTAATGGAAAGTGGAATCTAATATTTCCTTCCTTCATATCAATAATTGCACCAATCGTTCTAAGGAAAGGTCTAGCAAGAATAATAGGACATGAATTGCAATCTATGTCAAGAACAATAAAATCTACGGGAACATAATTCCTATTTGCAAAAATAATAACATCATTAATTATTCCCATAGGTTTCTTAATAGTGGAATCCGCAAGGTGCAAGTTTAGAGAGCAATCATCAAAATCACGGAAACCTAACAAATCACACAAAGTCTTTGGAATCGTGGAAACACTAGCACCCAAATCACATAAAGCATAGCATTCATGATCTTTAATTTTAATTTTAAAAGTTGGTTCCCACTCATCATAAAGTTTTCTAGGGATAGAAACTTCCAATTCAAGTTTTTCTTCATAAGATTGCAACAAGGCATCAACGATATGTTTAGTAAACGCTTTATTTTGACTATAAGCATGAGGAGAATTTAGCAAGGATTGCAACAAGGAAATACAATCAATCAAAGATCAAATTTCATAGTTAAATTCCTTGAAATCCATAGTAGTGGGTTTAGCAACATCTAGGGTTTTAATTTCCTCAATCCCACTTTTATCAAATTTAGCATCAAGATCAACAAATTCCGAATTCTTGGAACGCCTTCTAGGTAAAGGTGCATCATATTCAGTCCCATCATTATCAAGATTCATATTTCAAAACAAAGATTTAATAGGGGACACATCAATAACTTTTAGATCTTCATCTTTATTTTCATAGGAACTAGAAGAACATGCTCTTATAAAGGCATCTTTCTTAGCACGCATCCTAGCGGTTCTTTCTTTGCACTCATCAATGGAAATTCTCATGGCTTTGAGAGACTCATTGATATCATGCTTAGGTGGAATAGATCTACGTTTCAAAGAATCAACATAAAGAGCAATTATATCAGCGTTCCTATCCAAATCATCGATCTTAAGCATTTTTTCTTCAATCGTAGCATTAAAATTCTTTTGCGAAGTAATAAATTATTTAATATTAGATTCAAAATCAGAGGGAATCTTATTATAATTTCCATAAGAATTGTTGTAGGAATTACCATAATTATTAGAGGGATTACTAGGATAAGGTCTAGGATTAAAATTTCCTCTATACGCGTTGTTACCAAAATTGTTCCTACCAACAAAATTCACATCCATAGATTCATTATTATTCTCAATCAAAGTAGACAAGGGCATATCATTAGGATCAGAAGAAACACTCTTATTAGCAAATAATTTCATAAGTTCATCCATCTTTCCACTCAAAACATTAATTTCTTCTATCGCATGCACCTTTTTATTAGTAGATCTTTCAGTATGCCATTGTGAATAATTAACCATAATATTATCTAGGATTTTAGTAGCTTCTCCTAAAGTAATTTCCATAAAAGTGCCTCCTGCGGCCGAATCTAAAAGATTTCTAGAAGCAAAATTCAATCCGGCATAAAATTCTTGAACAATCATCCACAAATTTAAACCATGAGTAGGGCAATTGCGTATCATTAATTTCATTCTCTCCCAAGCTTGTGCAACATGTTCATGATCAAGTTGCTTAAAATTCATAATATCGTTTCTAAGAGAGATTATCTTAGCGGGAGGAAAATACTTAGAGATAAAAGCATCTTTGCACTTGTTCCATGAATCAATACTATTTTTAGGCAAAGACGAAAACCAAGCTTTAGCACGATCTCTAAGCGAAAAAGGAAATAGCTTCAATTTAACAATATCATTATCCACATCTTTCTTCTTTTGCATGTCACACAAATCAACGAAGCTATTCACATGGGTAGCGGCATCTTCACTAGGAAGGCCGGAAAACGGATCTTTCATGACAAGATTCAGCAAAGCAGTATTAATTTCACAAGATTCAGCATCGGTAAGAGGAGCAATTGGAGTGCTAATAAAATCATTGTTGTTGGTATTGGTGAAGTCACACAATTTAGTATTATCTTGATCCATCGTGACAAGCAAGCAAACAAACACACAAGCAAACAAAAAGCAAGCTGGCAAAAAGAGGCAAACAGAGAGGGAGAGGGAGGATAGAGAGAGAGAGAGGGCGAATAAAACGGCAAGGGTGAAGTGGGGGAGAGGAAAACGAGAGGCAAATGGCAAATAATGTAATGCGGGAGATAAGGGTATGTGATGGGTACTTGGTATATTGACTTTTGCGTAGACCTCCCCGGCAACGGCGCCAGAAATCCTTCTTGCTACCTCTTGAGCACTACGTTGGTTTTCCCCGAAGAGGAAGGGATGATGCAGCAAAGTAGCATAAGTATTTCCCTCAGTTTTTGAGAACCAAGGTATCAATCCAGTAGGAGGCTATGCGCGAGTCCCTCGCACCTGCACAAAACAAATAATTCCTCGCAACCAACGCAAATAGGGGTTGTCAGTCCCTATAAGGCCACTTACGAGAGTGAGATCTGATAGATATGATAAGATAATATTTTTGGTATTTTTATGATAAAGATGCAAAGTAAAATAAAGGCAAAGTAAATAGCAAAGCAATAACTAAGTAGTAGGAGATCAATATGATAAAGATAGACCCGGGGGCCATAGGTTTCACTAATGGTTTCTCTCGAGAGCATAAGTATTCTACGGTGGGTGAACAAATTACTGTTGAGCAATTGACAGAATTGAGCATAGTTATGAGAATATATAGGTATGATCATGTATATAGGCATCACGCCCGAGACAAGTAGACCGACTCCTGCCTGCATCTACTACTATTACTCCACTCATCGACCGCTATCCAGCATGCATCTAGAGTATTAAGTTAAAAACAGAGTAACGCCTTAAGCAAGATGACATGATGTAGAGGGATAGACTCATGCAATATGAAGAAAACCCCATCTTGTTATCCTCGATGGCAACAATACAATACGTGCCTTGCTGCCCTTACTGTCACCGGGAAAGGACACCGCAAGATTGAACCCAAAGCTAAGCACTTCTCCCATTGCAAGAAAGATCAATCTAGTAGGCCAAACCAAACTAATAATTCGAAGAGACTTGAAAAGATAACCAATCATACATAAAAGAATTCAGAGAAGATTCAAATATTATTCATAGATAGTCTTTATCATAAACCCACAATTCATCGGTCTCAACAAACACACCGCAAAAAGAAGATTACATCGAATAGTTCTCCACAAGAGAGGGGGAGAACATTGTATTGAGATCCAAAAAGAGAGAAGAAGCCATCTAGCTACTAAATATGGACCCATAGGTCTGGGGTAAACTACTCACACTTCATTGGAGGGGCTATGGTGTTGATGTAGAAGCCCTCCGTGTTCGATGCCCCCTCCGGCGGAGCTCCGGAACAGGCCCCAAGATGGGATCTCGTGGATACAGAAAGTTGTGGCGGTGGAATTAGGTTTTTGGCTCCGTATCTAATCGTTTGGGGGTACGTAGGTATATATAGGAGGAAGGAGTACATCAGTGGAGCAACAAGGGGGCCCACGAGGGTGGAGGGTGCGCTTGGTGGGGGTGGGCGCGCCCCCTACCTCGTGTCCTCCTGTTTTATTTCTTGACGTAGGGTCCAAGTCTCCCTAGTCTTATTCGTTGAGAAAATCACGTTCCCGAAGGTTTCATTCCGTTTGGACTCCGTTTGATATTCCTTTTCTTCAAAATCCTAAAACAGGCAAAAAAACAACAATTCTGGGTTGGGCCTCCGGTTAATAGGTTAGTCCCAAAAATAATATAAAAGTGGATAATAAAGCCCAATAATGTCCAAAACAGTAGATAATATAGCATGGAGCAATCAAAAATTATAGATACGTTGGAGACGTGTCATCGTCTCCCGACCAGGTGGGCTGGTCCGAGGACCCCTATGGCAGTTCACTAATGGGCCACTTCGGGTAGCCCATGATGTATACGAGGATGTTTCTACTAGACTTGACGCACAAGACCAGGACTCCTATTATCCTAGGCCTCCGGTACATCATATAAACCGAGGCCAAGCTAGTCAATAGATCATTACATTACAACTTAGATCATTAGATCTAGAAAGTTAGAATTCATTCATATGATCTCGAAGTAGATCATCATGTACTATATACTCCATCACAATCAATATAACAAGAGCATGACATAGGGTTTACCTCTTCGAGAGGGCCCAAACCTGGGTAAACATCGTGTCTTTCCCTACTTCATGTTACCATCTAGCCAAGACCACTAGCTCGAGACCCCCTGTTAGGGCATATTTCTCCCTTAGTGGTTTTGGTGATTGATGACAATGCATTTGCGGACTAATCGTGTGCATTGAGCATTTAAGATAATCTATCATATGGCACAAGACGATTCGTGCCCCTTAGAGATATAGAGTTAATACGGTTATTTTTCCCGCGTCTCTTTTTCGGTGGACTTGAGTCGTAGGAAAACCATACAATCAAAAGACAGTCCGCATCGGAAAGGTTTGGGTGGAATCATCACGTACACGGCTTCCTTCTGCACCCACCTTCCCTCTCGTTTCATTGGAGTTCCATCTTGTTTTTCTGAAACCTGTTCATAGGCTACCCAACGGTAGTACCGCTTGCAGGCGGTACTTCCGCTGATCCAGTACTGCATGTGCTATGATACGTCTCCAACGTATCTATAATTTTTGCTTGTTTCATGCTGTTATATTATCATTTTTGGATGTTTTACAATCATTTTATATCAACTTTATATCATTTTTTAGGACTAACCTATTGACATAGTGCATAGTGCCAGTTGCTGTTTTTCGCTTGTTTTTTACTTTGCAGAAAATCAATACCAAACGGAGTCCAAACGCAGCAAAACTTTTTGGAGAATTTTTCTGGACCAGAAGACACCTGATGGGCCAAAGAAGTATTAGAGGGGGCTCTGAGGGGAGCACAACCCACCAGGGTGCGGTAGGTGGCCCAGGCATGCCCAGGTGGGTTGTGCCCACCTCGGTAGCCTCCGCACCGCCTCTTCGCCCAATAAATTCCCAAATATTCCAAAAACCCTAGGGGAGTCGGTAGATCAGAAGTTCCACCACCGCAAGCCTCTGTAGCACGAAAAACCAATCTAGACCCTGTTCGGGCACCCTGCCGTAGGGGGAAATCATCACCGGTAGCCATCTTCATCATCCGAATGGCCACCATGATGAGGAGGGAGTAGTCCACCCTTGGAGCTGAGGTTTTGTACCAGTAGCTATGTGTTTAAAGTATCTCTCTCTCTCGTGTTCTTGAGATGTCACGATCTTGATGTATCACGGGATTTGTTAATATAGTTGGATCATATGGTGTTTTCCCCTCTCTATCATGTCGTGATGAATTGATTTTTCCCTTTGAGATTTCGTTTTTATCGGATTGAATACTTTCATGTATTTGAGAACACCTGATGTATGTCTTTCTATGAATAACCATGGTGACAATGGGATATCATATTGATTCACTTGATATGTGTTTTGGCACTCAACTCGCGGATTCCCGAGGTGACATTGGGGTAATCTGCATAGGGGTTGATGCACGTTCTTGTCTTTGTTTCTTTGCTATAAATCTTGGGGCAATCTTTGAGGTTCTTTGTGTTGGATTGAGTATTATGAATCTGAGATTGTTCGATGCATATCTTATAATCAACTCATGAATACTCGCGGTGACATTGGAGTATCTAGGTGACATTAGAGTTGGTTGATGTGTATCATATGGTGTTATTTTAGTAAGAACTCTTGGTTAGATCAATCAGAAAGAATAGCTTGGTGTTATTTTAATACGAACTTTACGATAGATTGATCACAAATAATAGCTTTGAGGTGGTTTCGTACCCTATAAACAATTTATTCTTATGTTCTCCACTAGAGAGAAACTTTGGAGTGATTCTTTCATCACATGTTGAGGGATGGTTATATGATCCAATTATATTAGCATTGTTGAGAGATTGCACTAGTAAAAGTACGGACCCTAGGCCTCATTTTCAAGCATTCAATACCATTTGTGCTCACTTTTGTTACTTGCCACCTCGCTGGTTTTTATTGTTCCTATTACAAACATCAATATCTACTATCATTACTACACTTGTATCACCATCTCTTTGCCGAACTAGTGCACCTATACAATCTACCATTGTATTTGGTGTGTTGGGGACACAAGAGAATTTTTATTATTTGGTTGCAGGGTTGTTAGAGATCATCTTCATCCTAGGCCTCCCACGGATTGATAAACCTTAGGTCATCCACTTGAGGGAAAATTGCTAATGTCCTATAAAACTCTGCGCTTGGAGGCCCAACACGAGTCTACAAGAATAAAGTTGTGTAGTAGACATCATGCTACCACTTATTTTAAGTGTTCTATTGTCTATTTGAGATCAATGGAAGTAGCGTGGTAGTAGGGCAGTAGTACTGTAACACCCCGGATGTGATTTACCCAATATGTACTCCAACTCTTGCCGTTTTCCAGTGTTAAGTTATTTTATTTTCTCGGGTTCGGGTTTTTGTCTCCATGTGTTGTTATCATTGTCATGCACCTCATATCATGTCATCATGTGCATTGCATTTGCATACGTGTTCATCTCATGCATTCGAGCATTTTCCCCGTTGTCCGTTTTGCATTCCGGCGCTTCGTCATCCTCCGGTGGTCATTTCTACCTTTTTTTCGTGTGTGGGGATTAAACATTTCCGGATTGGACCGAGACTTGCCAAGCGGCCTTGGTTTACCACCGGTAGACCGCCTGTCAAGTTTCGTACCATTTGGACTTCGTTTGATGCTCCAATGGTTAACCGAGGGACCGAAAAGGCCTCATGTGTGTTGCAGCCCAACACCCCTCCAATTTGGCCCCAAACCCACCAAAACCTCTCTCATCGTCTAGAGCGTTCGATCACGATTGCATGGCTGAAAACCGCACCTCATTTGGACACTCCTAGCTCCCTCTATGCCTATATATAGACCCCCTCATCCAAATCCGGATCTCTCCCCCGTCCAAACCTTAAATTCCACCTCGCGCCGGCCGGACACGTCCGTCCCCGGCCGGACAAACCGCCGCTGCCGCCTGCACCCTATCCGCGCCTGCCACATGGCACCGCCGGCCTCCTCCGCTACCAGGCCCACGCGGCCCAGCGCCGGCCCTCCCGAACCGCGCGCCCGAGCCGCCGCACCCTGCCCGCGCGCCGCCGTCTTCTTCCATCCGGTCGCCGGCGCCGCCACCGGACGCCACCACGCCGCCACCGGACGCCACCGCTCCACCGCCGACCTCCACCCGCTCCGGCCGCTGCGGTCATCCTCGCCGGCCGCGCCTCCGTCTCCGGCAACCACCGCCGCGGCTCCGGCCCCGCGCCTCTTCCTCCACGCCGGCGTCCTCCGTGGCAAGTCCCACGCCTCCCCGACGAACTCCGGCGACCTCGAAGCTCCGGCCGGCGATCCTCGTTATCCGTGCGTGAATAGTGGATTTGGATCTGAGATCCCGTTCGGGTTGACTTTTGCCCGAAACCCTAACTTTTTGCTCCTGTTCATTGCATTGTAACTTTGCATCCTAGCTCCGTTTTGGGCATATGGCATATCAAAATGTTCGCCTCAGAGAGTACATCATTTCATCTCATTGCATCATTTTCATTTGAGTTCATCTTGATGCCCGAAATGCTGTTAGAAGAATGCTATTTGAGATAATTGTCAGATCTGCTGCTCCAATTAGATATTTGTCATTTTTGCCATGATTATTGTGTGCATGATATGCCCCTGAGCTCTACATATGTTTTGTTAAGGGTTTTGCCATCTTTCCAGAGGTGCAACACATGTATTTTTGTGATGTGTGTGGTGACTAGCACAAGCTTGCAAAGTGAGGCATTTGTTAATGCTGATTTCAGGGACTTAGCATTTCCACTAAGTCCTTGAGCTGGTTATCTCATATGGCCATATGTTCATGTTGTTTCCTAGTGATCCGTGCCTCTTTTGAGGATGATCAGTAAGGATGTTTTGTTAATCTTGTAGTGCTCTATCCATCCATTTCTTTGTTTGCAATTATGGAGCACCCTAGCTTGAGTCAATCGAGATCTACTTTTGTCATTTCGTGAATCTGGGCAGATTGTCTACTTGTTAGCGATTTTGCCGATGATGTTGTAGTTGATCCGTGCATGCTATGCTATTGTTCTTGCCATGTCTAGCTTGCATTTTGTGTATTCTTGATGGGTGTATGCTTATCTTGTCATGGATTGCTCTGTAGGGAGTGCATCGAGCTCGTAAACATGCCTACTTGATATCTGTTTCAGCATGCTCCAGTTTTCACTAAGTCTGTGATCTGCTTATGTTTTTGCCATGTTCACATGCTTGCAATTATATTTTCTGATCCCTTTTGGCTCAAGGTCACTAAGGGACTTTTGTTAAGCTCTTTGAGTAGCTCCATGCCATGCTTTACTTTGTCATGTTCAGGTCCTGTAGCTTATAGTTTTCTTGCTCCAAAGAGTGCTATCTGATCTGAAATTCCAGACAAGTGTTAATTTCACTAAGTCTGAGATCTGTTTACCAAATGCATTTTTGCCATGCTTGTTTGAACCTGTTAATGGATGAATTGGCCGTAGCTCAGTGCCAGACTTTTGTTAAGCTTCATGAATGGATTCCTGCCATGTATTTTGATGCCATGTTTGGGTGCTGTAGCATGTTCATCTTGTTGCATTTAGATGGTACTTGCTGTAAATCACAAAACGTGGCCATATTTGAATTGGTTGCCCTTTCCAAACCATAACTCCGATTCCGGTGATCTTTATATCGTTTTCAAGCGATTTCATCTCATCTTTCCAGTGGCACACTTGGTTTTCCATGTTGAGGCCAGGTTCATGTATTCCTTGTCACATCTTGCATATGCATCACATATCGCATCCCGCATAGCATACCATCTTTGCATCATGTTGTTTGAGTTTGCACGTGGTTGATTGTGTCCTTGTTGCTTGTTTGTATTGTTTAGGTAGAGACGGGAGACGAGTTCGCTAACGAGGAGCCCGTTGAGTTTGCTTTCGAGGATCCAGTCAACTCTGACAACTTTGCAGGCAAGATGATCATACCCTCGAAATCACTACTATCTTTGCTTTGCTAGATGCTCGCTCTTTTGCTATGCCTATGCTACGATGCCTACCACTTGCTTATCATGCCTCCCAAATTGCCATGTCAAACCTCTAACCCACCATGTCGTAGCAAACCGTTGATTGGCTATGTTACCGCTTTGCTCATCCCCTCTTATAGCGTTGCTAGTTGCAGGTGAAGATTGGAGACCGTTCCATGTTGGAACATTTATTTACTTGTTGGGATATCATTATATTGCCTTGTTATCTTAATGCATCTATATACTTGGTAAAGGGTGGAAGGCTCAGCCTCTCGCCTAGTGTTTTGTTCCACTCTTGCCGCCCTAGTTTCCGTCATATCGGTGTTATGTTCCCGGATTTTTGCGTTCCTCACGCGGTTGGGTTATAATGGGAACCCCTTGATAGTTCGCCTTGATTAAAGCTTTTCCAGCAATGCCCAACCTTGGTTTTACCATTTGCCACCTAGCCTCTTTTTCCCTTGGGTTTCCGGAGCCCGAGGGTCATCTTATTTTAAACCCCCCCTGGGCCAGTGCTCCTCTGAGTGTTGGTCCACCTGTCAGCTGCCGGTGGCCACCAGGGGCAACTCTGGGCTGGCCTACCCGTACCTAAGACAATCTGAGTGTGCCCTGAGAACGAGATATGTGCAGCTCTTATCGGGATTTGTCGGCACATTCGGGCGGTGTTGCTGGATTTGTTTTTAACCTGTCGAAGTGTCTTGAAGAACCGAGGTACCGAGTCTGATCGGAACGTCTCGGGAGGAGGTCTATTCCTTCATTGACCGTGAGAGCTTGTCATGGGCTAAGTTGGGACTCCCCTGCAGGGATTTGAACTTTCAAAAGCCGTTCCCGTGGTTATGGGCAGATGGGAATTTGTTAATGTCCGATTGTAGATAACTTGAACCTTAACTTAATTAAAATGAATCAACAGTGTGAGTTACTGTGATGGTCTCTTCTCGGCGGAGTCCGGGAAGTGAACACAGTGTTGGAGTAATGCTTGCGCAGGTTGTCCTCTAGTTTCTCGATCGCGCTTTGCCTCCTCTTCTCCCTCTCTTTTGCGAACAGGATAGCCACCATATATGCTAGTCACTTGCTGCAGCTCCACATATTTTACATTGTCTTTCCTATTAAGCTTAAATAGTCTTGATCGCGAGGGTGCGAGATTGCTGAGTCCCTGTGGCTCACAGATTACTTCCAAACCAGATGCAGGGCCTGATGATTCCGCTCCAGGTGACACGCTTGAGCTCAAGTGGGAGTTCGACGAGGACTCTCAATGATAATACGTGTCTTTCCCTGATGATTAGTAGTGGTGCCCAGTTGGGGGTGATCGGGACCGTGTCGCATGTTGGGTTATCTTTTATTTTGGCGCCGTAGTTGGGCCATGAGTGTTTGAATGTTGTAATGCTATTTATGTACTTGATTGACGTGGCGAGTGTAAGCCAACTATGTTATCTCCCCTTTATTATTTATATTACATGGGATGTTGTGAAGATTTCCTAACTTGCGACATATGCCTTCAATGCGATTATGTCTCTAATTCGTGCCTCGACACGTGGGAGCTATAGTCGCATCGAGGGTGTGACAAGTTGGTAATCAGAGCCTTCCCCGACCTTAGGAGCCCCATTGCTTGATCGTTTTAGCAGCCGAGTTGTGTCTAGAAAAAAAGTTTTGAGTCATTTTGGAATTATATATCGGAGAGTTTAGGAATTCTTTTTACTTCCCAGTCTCCTCATCGCTCTGGTAAGGCATCCTGGCGTAGAGTTTTGACTCTTCTCTTCTCAAATTTCACTAAAAAATTTTTAGGATCACGCGGGTATCTTGGAACCGTTTCAATGGTTTTATGACGAGAACATTGTCTTGGTGCCTCCTGTCAGGGGTTTTGTGGAAGTGTCCCGGGGAGTTGAGCTCTGAGGTGTTGTCGTCATAATTTTATCGTTGCAGTTCTGGAATACCTGAGTTTAGTACGCCGACATCGAAAATCTCTTTTATGCAGTTCGTTGGTGAAATAACCTCGACACCACCCAGTACTGGGGCGGGAGTTCGGGAGTATCGCCATAACTTGTATAACGGATGCTTTTCGAAGGTTGAGGTAGATGGTTTCCGAAGTTTTTCTCGGTTATGTGTTGAAGGATGGATACAGCTAGATGTAGGATTTGCTAGATTTGGGTGAGATATTATGCTTCCCCTGTATCCCCAACACCTGATTGCATAACCGGAAAGGTTCGGGAGTTTCATAGGTGGGAATTCTCGTAGCTCTAGTTCTTCTTCCACGGATATTTGGTTTGAGATTGGGATTTCTTAACGAGTATTCATTCTTGATCCGTACCTTGTTGATTTATTTCTCTACCTAAATTCTAAGTGGCTTCTGAATTTATGGATATGTGACCATTTCAAGAGGAATGCATTCGTTCATTTTGTTCGGATGTGAAGACTTTATGTTGCAATTTTCATTCCGTTGGATTCAGCTTCATTTTATCTGTCAATGTGCTAATGGTGGTCAACCTCTTCAGGATGGCTCCCGCTAAGAGCACCAATCAGAATCAGAATCAAGATCCGCCACCACCTCCACCTCCTCCGGAGGCATGGCAAGCTGTGATGGCCGCAACCAATGCAAACACACAGTTGATCATGCAAATTCTTCAAGAGCGCAATCAAGGCAACCAAGGGAACCAAGGCAACAATCAGAATCACTTTGCTACACTCAACCAGTTCCTTGCTAACGGGCCAAAGACTTTCAGCAATTGTGTAGAGGCAACTGATGCTGACGATTTTCTCGTGGATCTGTGCAAGCATTTCGAGTGCAGTAACGTCAGGCCTGAGGACTTCGTCAAGTTCGCTTCTTTCCAACTCAAAGATCAAGCTGCAGAATGGTTCCAGCAGTACAAGGATTCCAGAGGTGGACGTGTGATTACCTGGGATGAATTCCGTCAAGATTTCAAAGCTCATCATATCCCTCAGAGCGTGGTTGAAAGCAAGCGTGAGGAATTCTGCAACCTGAAGCAAGGCTCTTTGTCTGTCTATGACTACAACAAGTTGTTTCAAAAGCTCGCCCGCTTTGCCAAGCAGGACGTACCTGATGAGAAGAGCATGATATACCAGTTTAGGGGTGGTCTCAGAGAAGAAATTCAGATAGCTCTTGTTCTCTTTGAACCCTTGAGGTACGATGAATTCTACAACATGGCATTGAAGCAAGAGGCCGCTCAACTGAGGTGTGATGCTTCCAAGAAGCGAGTCAGAGATGCTACTCATTCTTCCTCTACTCAAGTGGCCAAGCAGCAGAAGTATTGGCTTCCTCCTCCTCTGTTTCGTTAGCCGTATCAGCAGAAGAGCAAAGGTGGCAGTGGATCTTCCCACCCACCCAACCCTGGCTTTCAGAACAAGACTTCGTCTCAAGCTCCAAGATCGAGTGCTCCGTATCACCGTCCGCTTTCAGAGGTCACATGCAACAAGTGTCAACAGAAGGGTCACTATGCCAACAAATGCTTCAATCAGAGGCGTCTTCCTCCTCCTCCTCCTGTGAGATCGGCAAGTACAGCTGTGGTCAAGCATAACCCCAAGCACGCCAAGGTCAACTTGATGAATGCAGCTCAGGCAGAGGACTCGTCAGATGTCATCATTGGTAACCTTCCTGTTAACGATGTTCCTGCAAAAGTTCTTTTTGACACGGGTGCATCGCATTGTTTCATCTCGAGACCGTTTTCATCTAAGCATGGTTTGGCTTTGCAAATTTTGCCTAGTCCATTAGCAGTTGTCTCTCCCGGTAGGCGCATGCATGCTAACTCCATTGCTCCGGATGTTACTATCACTTTGGGTGACTACAAATTTCTATCTTCTCCTACGGTTCTTGGGGACTCGGATATTGATCTTATTCTCGGAATGGATTGGCTTTCTAAGCACAAGGCGCATCTTGATTGTGCAGCCAGGCAGATTCAATTGACTCATTCGTCTGAGGATGTAATTGTCTTTGCCGCTCGGGAAAATACCATCCGTCTGTTTTCTCTCAATGAGAAGGGTGAACTGGATGCTATCTCGCAAATTCCAATCGTTTGCGAATATCAAGACGTCTTTCCAGAAGAGCTTCCAGGAATGCCTCCGCACCGGCCAGTTGAATTCGTCATCGATCTTGAGCCTGGTACGAAACCAGTGTGCAAGCGTCCTTACAAGCTCGGACCTGAAGAGTTGAAGGAGCTGAAGAAGCAACTCGATATTCAAGAGAGAATGGGTCTCATCCGGCCTAGTTCTTCTCCGTGGGGTTGTGGTGTTCTTTTTGTGAAGAAGAAGGATGGAACGGACCGACTTTGTGTTGATTACCGTCCATTGAACAAGAAGACCATCAAGAACAATACCCACTTCCCAACATCAACGAGCTGTTCGAACAACTCAAAGGTGCCCAAGTATTCTCCAAGCTTGACCTCCGTATGGGTTATCATCAGATTCGAATCCGTGAACAAGATATTCCCAAGACGGCTTTCAGGACAAGCTATGGTTCATATGAATACACTGTCATGTCTTTTGGCCTCGTCAACGCTCCTCCGACTTTCTCTCGCATGATGAACTTCATCTTCAACGCCTACACCAATGACTTCGTTTTGGTCTATCTCGACGACATTCTGGTTTTTCTCGAAGAACAAGGAAGATCATGCCAAGCACTTGTGTTTGGTACTCGATAAGCTCAGAGAACACAAGTTCTACACCAAGTTCTCCAAGTGCGAATTTTGGCTCGATGAGGTTCTTTATCTTGGTCATATCATCTCTGCCATGGGCATTGCGGTGAATCCTGAGAAGGTGTCTGCAATTGTGAATTGGGAACATCCTCAGAACGTGAAGCAACTCCGTAGCTTCCTCGGTCTCGCAAGCTATTGCCGAAGATTCGTTGAAAACTTTTCTAAGAACGCGAAGCCTCTCTCAAATCTTCTCCAGAAGCACATCAAGTACGTTTGGTCTCCGGAGTGTGACGTTGCTTTCAACACTTTGAAAGAGAAATTGATCACTGCTCCAGTTCTGACTCCGCCTGATGAATCCAAGCTGTACGAGGTCTTTTGTGATGCATCTCTCCAAGGTCTTGGCGCAGTGTTGATGCAAGAGAAGAAATTTGTGGCTTATACCTCTCGCCAGTTGAAGCCTAACAAGAAGAACTACCCCACTCATGATCTCGAGTTGGCGGCAGTTGTGCATGCTCTTTTGACTTGGAGACATCTCTTATTGGGAAGAAAAGTGGACATCTTCACTCACCACAAGAGTCTCAAGTACATCTTCACTCAGCCTAATCTCAACCTCAGGCAGACTCGATGGGTCGAAATGATTCAAGAGTATAATCCGTGTATCGAGTATACTCCAGGCAAGGCCAATGTGATTGCTGACGCATTGAGCAGGAAGGCTTATTGCAACAGTCTGATTCTCAACCCTTATCAACCCGAGCTTTGTGTAGCTTTCCGCAAACTTAATCTGCAAGTTTTTCCTCAAGGTTTCCTCGCCAACCTTCAAGTCTCTCCTACCTTGGAAGACCAGATTCGCCAAGCTCGGCTTCTTGATGCTATGGTGAAAAAGGTGAAGATTGGGATTGCCAAGAGTCAACCCAAGTACAAGTGTTACCGTCTTGATGACAAGGATACTCTCTTCTTCGAGGAACATATTATTGTGCCCAAAGGTGATCTTCGTAAAGTGATCATGAACGAGGCTCACAATTCTCTCCTCTCCATCCACCCTGGGAGCACGAAGATGTATCAGGACCTCAAGCAGACTTATTGGTGGACTCGAATGAAGCGCGAGATTGCTCAATTCGTGAATGAGTGTGATGTCTGCAAAAGGGTGAAGGCAGAACACCAAAGACCAGCTGGTCTCCTCCAACCTCTTGCCATTCCAGAATGGAAGTTTGACCACATTGAGATGGACTTCGTGACTGGGTTTCCAAAGTCCAAGCGTGGCAATGATGCTATATTCGTTGTCATCGACAAACTCACTAAAGTGGCTCATTTTCTGCCTATCAAAGAGTCAATCACTGCAGCTCAATTGGCGGAACTCTATACCTCTCGAATTGTCTCTCTGCACGGTATTCCAGAGGTGATCTCTTCAGACCATGGCAGCATCTTTACCTCCAAGTTTTGGGATTCTTTTCAGAAGGCCATGGGCACCAACATCCGCTTCAGCACAGCTTTCCATCGTCAAACTAGCGGTCAAGTCGAGCGTGTCAACCAGATTCTTGAAGATATGCTTAGGGCTTGTGTGATCTCCTTCGGCATGAAGTGGGAGGATTGTCTTCCTTATGCTGAATTCTCCTACAAGAACATTTTTCAAGCAAGTTCGGGCAAGGCCCCTTTTGAAATTCTGTATGGCAGGAAGTGCCGTACCCCTCTCAACTGGTCCGAAACCGGTGAACGTCAGCTTCTCGGTAATGACTTAATCACAGAGGCAGAGGAAATGTGCAAAGTCATTCGAGATAACCTCAAAGCAGCCCAATCCCGCCAGAAGAGCTACTATGATAGTAAGCACCGTAATTTGGCTTTCGAGATCGGAGAACATGTTTACCTCCGCGTCTCTCCTATGAAAGGTACTTGTCGCTTCGGTATCAAAGGGAAGCTTGCCCGCAGATACGTGGGACCTTTCAAGATTGTCAGCAAGAGAGGCGATCTCGCCTATCAACTCGAGCTTCCTTCAAACTTTGCAAATGTTCATGATGTGTTCCATGTCTCTCAGCTCCGAAGGTGCTTCAAGACTCCTGACCGCACCGTCAACTTTGAGGACATTGAGCTCCAAGAAGATCTCTCTTATCGTGAGCACCCAGTTGCTATTCTTGAAGAGACTGAACGCAAGACTCGCAACAAGTTAATCAAATTCCTCAAAGTCAAGTGGTCACACCATTCCGACCATTAAGCTACCTGGGAACGCGAGGATCACCTTCGTTCTGAGTACCTGGCGTTCTTTCAGTCCTGGATCTCGGGACGATATCCTTTCGTAGTGGTGGAGTGTTGTAACACCCCGGATGTGATTTACCCAATATGTACTCCAACTCTTGCCGTTTTCCGGTGTTAAGCTATTTTATTTTCTCGGGTTTGGGTTTTTGTCTCCGTGTTTTGTTATCATTTTCATGCATCTCATATCATGTCATCATGTGCATTGCATTTGCATACGTGTTCATCTCATGCATTCGAGCATTTTCCCCGTTGTCCGTTTTGCATTCCGGCGCTTCGTTCTCCTCCGGTGGTCATTTCTACCTTTCTTTCATGTGCGTGGGGATTAAACATTTCCGGATTGGACCGAGACTTGCCAAGCGGCCTTGGTTTACCACCGGTAGACCGCCTGTCAAGTTTCGTACCATTTGGACTTCGTTTGATGCTCCAATGGTTAACCGAGGGACCGAAAAGGCCTTGTGTGTGTTGCAGCCCAACACCCCTCCAATTTGGCCCAAAACCCACCAAAACCTCTCTCAACGTCTAGAGCGCTCGATCACGATCGCGTGGCCGAAAACCGCACCTCATTTGGACACTCCTAGCTCCCTCTATGCCTATATATAGACCCCCTCATCCAAATCCGGATCTCTCCCCCGTCCAAACCCTAAATTCCACCTCGCGCCGGCCGGACACGTCCGTCCCCGGCCGGACAAACCGCCGCCGCCGCCCGCGCCCTATCTGCGCTTGCCATGTGGCACCGCCGGCCTCCTCCGCCGCTAGGCCCACGCGGCCCAACGCCGGTCCTCCCGGCCCACTCGCCCGAGCCGCCGCACCCTGCCCGCGCGCCGCCGTCTTCTTCCATCCGGTCGCCAGCGCCGCCACCGGACGCCACCGCGATGCCACCGGACGCCACCGCTCCGCCGCCGACCTCCACCCGCTCCGGCCGCCGCGGTCATCCTCGCCGGCCGTGCCTCCGTCTCCGGCAACCACCGCCGCGGCTCCGGCCCCGCGCCTCTTCCTCCACGCCGGCGTCCTCCGCGGCAAGTCCCACGCCTCCCCGACGAACTCCGGCGACCTCGAAGCTCCGGCCGGAAATCCTCGTTATCCGTGCATGAACAGTGGATCAGGATCTGAGATCCCGTTCAGGTTGACTTTTGCCCGAAACCCTAACGTTTTGCTCCTGTTCATTACATCGTAACTTTGCATCTGTAGCTCCGTTTTGGGCATATAGCATATCAAAACGTTTGTCTTAGAGAGTACATCATTTCGTCTCATTGCATTATTTTCATTTGATTTCATCTTGATGCCCGAAATGCTGTTAGAAGAATGCTATTTGAGATAATTGTCAGATCTGCTGCTCCAATTAGATATTTGTCATTTTTGCCATGATTATTGTGTGCATGATATGCCCCTGAGCTCTACATATGTTTTGTTAACGGTTTTTCCATCTTTCCAGAGGTGTAACCCATGTATTTTTCTGATGTGTTTGGTGACTAGCACAAGCTTGCAAAGTGAGACATTTGTTAATGCTGATTTCAGGGACTTAGCATTTCCACTAAGTCCTTGAGCTGGTTATCTCATATGGCCATATGCTCATGTTGTTTCCTAGTGATCTGTGCCTCTTTTGAGGATGATCAATAAGGATGTTTTGTTAATCTTGTAGTGCTCTATCCATCCATGTCTTTGTTTGCAATTATGGAGCACCCTAGCCTGAGTCAATCGAGCTCTACTTTTCTCATTTCGTGAATCTGGGCAGATTGTCTACTTGTTAGCGATTTTGTCGATGATGTTGTAGTTGATGCGTGCATGCTATGCTATTGTTCTTGCCATGTCTAGCTTGGATTTTATGTATTCTTGATTGGTGTATGCTTAGCTTGTCATGACTTGCTCTGTAGGGAGTGCATCGAGCTCGTAAACATGCCTACTTGATATCTGTTTCAGCATGCTCCAGTTTTCACCAAGTCTGTGATCTTCTTATGTTTTTGCCATGTTCAAATGCTTGCAATTGTATTTTCTGATCCCTTTTGGCTCAAGGTCACTAAGGGACTTTTGTTAAGCTCTTTGAGTAGCTCCATGCCATGCTTTACTTTGTCATGTTCAGGTCCTGTATCTTATAGTTTTCTTGCTCCGAAGAGTGCTATCTGATCTGAAATTCCAGACAAGTGTTAATTTCACTAAGTCTGAGATCTGTTTACCAAATGCATTTTTGCCATGCTTGTTTGAACCTGTTAATGGATGAATTGGCCGTAGCTCAGTGCTAGACTTTTGTTACGCTTCATGAATGGATTCCTGCCATGTATTTTGATGCCATGTTTGGGTGCTGTAGCATGTTCATCTTGTTGCATTTAGATGGCTACTTGCTATAAATCACAGAACGTGGCCATATTTGAATTGCTTGCCCTTTCCAAACCGTAACTCCGATTCCGGTGATCTTTATATCGTTTTCAAGCGATTTCATCTCATCTTTCCAGTGGCACACTTGGTTTTCCAAGTTAAGGCCAGGTTCATGCCTTCCTTGTCACATCTTGCATATGCATCACATATCGCATCCCGCATAGCATACCATCTTTGCATCATGTTGTTTGAGTTTGCACGTGGTTGATTGTGTCCTTGTTGCTTGTTTGTCTTATTTGGGTAGAGCCAGGAGACGAGTTCGCTAATGAGGAGCCCGTTGAGTTTGCTTTCGAGGATCCAGTCCACTCTGACAACTTTGCAGGCAAGATGATCATACCCTCGAAATCACTACTATCTTTGCTTTGCTAGATGCTGGCTTTTTTGCTATGCCTATGCTACGATGCCTATCACTTGCTTATCATGCCTCCCAAATTTCCATGTCAAACCTCTAACCCACCATGTCCTAGCAAACTGTTGATTGGCTATGTTATCGCTTTGCTCAACCCCTCTTATAGCGTTGCTAGTTGCAGGTGAAGATTGGAGACCGTTCCATGTTGGAACATTTATTTACTTGTTGGGATATCATTATATTGCCTTGTTATCTTAATGCATCTATATACTTGGTAAAGGGTGGAAGTCTCGGCCTCTCGCCTAGTGTTTTGTTCCACTCTTGGCGCCCTAGGTTCCGTCATATCGGTGTTATGTTCCCGGATTTTTGCGTTCCTTACACGGTTGGGTTATAATGGGAACCCCTTGATAGTTCGCCTTGATTAAATCTTTTCCAGCAATGCCCAACCTTGGTTTTACCATTTGACACCTAGCCTCTTTTTCCCTTGTGTTTCCAGAGCCCGAGGGTCATCTTATTTTAAACCCCCCCGGGCCAGTGCTCCTCTGTGTGTTCGTCCACCTTCAGCTGCCGGTGGCCACCAGGGGCAACTCTGGGCTGGCCTACCCGTACCTAAGACAATCTGAGTGTGCCCTGAGAACGAGATATGTGCAGCTCTTATCGGGATTTGTCGGCACATTCGGGCGGTGTTGCTGGATTTGTTTTTAACCTGTCGAAGTGTCTTGAAGAACCGAGGTACCGAGTCTGATCGGAACGTGTCGGGAGGAGGTCTATTCCTTCGTTGACCGTGAGAGCTTGTCATGGGCTAAGTTGGGACTCCCCTGCAGGGATTTGAACTTTCAAAAGCCGTTCCCGTGGTTATGGGCAGATGGGAATTTGTTAATGTCCGATTGTAGATAACTTGAACCTTAACTTAATTAAAATGAATCAACAGTGTGAGTTACCATGATGGTCTCTTCTCGGCGGAGTCCGGGAAGTGAACACGGTGTTGGAGTAATGCTTGCGCAGGTTGTCCTCTAGTTTCTCGATCGCGCTTTGCCTCCTCTTCTCGCTCTCTTTTGCGAACATGATAGCCACCATATATGCTAGTCGCTTGCTGCAGCTCCACATATTTTACCTTGCCTTTCCTATTAAGCTTAAATAGTCTTGATCGCGAGGGTGCGAGATTGCTGAGTCCCTGTGGCTCACAGATTACTTCCAAACCAGATGCAGGGCCTGATGATTCCGCTCCAGGTGACGCGCTTGAGCTCAAGTGGGAGTTTGACGAGGACTCTCAACGATACTACGTGTCTTTCCCTGATGATTAGTAGTGGTGCCCAGTTGGGGGTGATCGGGACCGTGTCGCATGTTGGGTTATCTTTTATTTTGGCGCCGTAGTCGGGCCATGAGTGTTTGAATGTTGTAATGCTATTTATGTACTTGATTGACGTGGCGAGTGTAAGCCAACTATGTTATCTCCCCTTTATTATTTATATTACATGGGATGTTGTGAAGATTGCCTAACTTGCGACATATGCCTTCAATGCGATTATGTCTCTAAGTCGTGCCTCGACACGTGGGAGCTATAGTCGCATCGAGGGTGTGACAAGTACCACTTGTGGTACTTCCGCTCCTACCACCACTGCACCACCGTTGATCTCGCTGCAGCTCAAAACGCTAAGCGGAAGTAGGGCGGTACTACCGTCCAGCCACTACCGCTGCTACTACCGCTTATTTTAATGCCAATGGACTAGTTTGCCACTTCGCGGCAGTAGGGCGGCATTTGGACGCAGTAGTACCGCTCCTGGAGAGGTAGTACCGCCTGTGTGTGGGTTGTGGACAGAAAAATGGTTGGATTTGTTCCCACTATATATATTGGGGGTCTTCTTCTCTAAGAGGACTTACCTCTTATCCCCCCCCCCCAAACTCTATTGTTGCTCAAAGCTCCATTTTCGCTCGATCTCTCTCCCTAGCCAACAAAACTTGTTGATTCACCAGGGTTTGGTTGAGAGAGCCCTGATCTACAATTCCACCAAGAGATATTTGATTTCCCCCACTAATCCATTAAGGATCTTGTTACTCTTGGGTGTTTGAGAACCCAAGATGGAAGAGGTCACCTTGTAGCCACATCCATTGTGGTGAAACTTTGTGCTGGTGTTGGGAGCCTCCAATTAAGTTGTGGAGATTGCCCCAACCTTGTTTGTAAAGGTTTGGTTGCTGCCTTCAAGGGCACCACTAGTGGAATCATGACATCTTGCATTGTGCAAGGGCGTGTGGAGAATACGGTGGCCCTAGTGGCTTCTTGGGGAGCATTGTGCCTCGACACCGCTCCAACGGAGACGTACTTCAAGGGAAGGAACGACTTCGGTAACACATCCTCATCTTCACCGGTGATACGTCTCCAACGAATCTATAATTTATGAAGTATTCATGCCATGTTTACAACAATTTTATATGGTTTAGGTATGATTTGCATGGAACTAACCCAGACTGACGCTGTTTTCAGCAGAACTACTATGGTGTTGTTTTTTGTGCAGAAATGAAAGTTCTCCAAATGAGCTGAAACTTTTTGACGGTTTTCATTGGAACAAAAGAGACTCCCAAAGCTTCATGGGAGGGCCAGAAGAGCCACAAGGAGGGCACAACCCACCAGGGCGCGCCTGGTGGGCCTGGCTTGCCCCGATGGGTTGTGCTCACCCCGAGGCCCATCTTAGCGTGAAACCAACGCTAAAAAATCCTATAAATAGAGAAACCAGCAGGAGTTAACCTAGTGTTGGGGAACGCAGTATTTCAAATTTTTTACCTACGATCACGCAAGATCTATCTAGGAGATGCATAGCAACGAGCGGGGAGAGTGTGTCCACGTACCCTCATAGACCGAAAGCGGAAGTGTTTAAGTAACGCGGTTGATGTAGTTGAACGTCTTCGCGATCCAACCGATCCAAGCACCGAACATACGACACCTCCGCGTTCAGCACACGTTCATCTTGATGACGTCCCTCGAGCTCTTGATCCAGTTGAGGACAAGGTAGAGTTCCGTCAGCCCGATGTCGTGTTGACGGTGATGATGAAGTTACCGGCGCAGGGCTTCGCCTAAGCACTATGATGATATGACCGAGTTGTGTAACTATGGAGGGGGGCACCGCACATAGCTAAGAGAAGACATGGTGTGCCTTTGGTGTGCCCCCTTCCCACGTACATAAAGGAGGGAGGGAGAGGGGCCGGCCCTCCTAGGGGCGTGCCAAGTGTAGGGAGTCCTACTAGGACTCCCAAGTCCTAGTAGGATTCCCTTTCCTTTTCGGAGTAGGAAAGAAGGAAAGGAGGGAGATGGAGAAGGAGGAGGAAACAGGGGGGCGCCCCCACCCCTTGTCCAATTGGATTTGGGCAGGGGAGGCGCGCGCCACCTCATGGCCCTTCTTCCGTCTCTCCACTAAAGCCCAATAAGGCCCATTAACTTCCCTCGACGAATTCCCATAACTCTCCGGTACTCCGAAAAATACCCGAATCACTCGGAACCATTCCGATGTGTGAATATAGCCTTCCAATATATCGATCTTTACCTCTCGAACATTTCGAGACTCCTCGTCATGTCCGTGATCTCATCCGGGACTCTAAACAAACTTCGGTCATCAAATCACATAACTCATAATATAAATCGTCATCGAACGTTAAACGTGCGGACCCTACAGGTTCGAGAACTATGTAGACATGACCGAGACACATCTCCGGTCAATAACCAATAGCGGAACCTGGATGCTCATATTGGGTCCTACATATTCTACGAAGATCTTTATTGGTCAAGCCGCATAACAACATACTTCATTCCCTTCGTCATCGGTATGTTACTTGCCCGATATTAGATCGTCGGTATCATCATACCTAGTTCAATCTCGTTATCGGCAAGTCTCTTTACTAGTTTCGTAATGCATCATCCCGTAACTAACTCATTAGTCAAATTTCTTGGAAGGCTTATGGTGATGTGCATTACCGAGAGGGCCTAGAGATACCTCTCTGATACTCGGAGTGACAAATCCTAATCTCGATCTATGCCAACCCAACAAACACCTTCGGAGACACCTGTAGAGCATCTTTATAATCACCCAGTTATGTTGTAATGTTTGATAGCACACAAGGTGTTCCTTCGGTATTCGGGAGTTGCATAATCTTATAGTCAAAGGAATATGTATAAGTCATGAAGAAAGCAATAGCAATAAAACTGAATGATCAACAAGCTAAGCTAACGGATGGGTCTTGTCCATCACATCATTATCCTAATGATGTGATCCCATTCATCAAATGACAACACATGTCTATGGTCAGGAAACTTAACCATCTTTGATTAACGAGCTAGTCAAGTAGAGGCATACTAGGGACATACTATTTTGTCTATGTATTCACACATGTACTAAGTTTCCGGTTAATAAAATTCTAGAATGAATAATGAAAATTTATCATGATATAAGGAAATATAAATAAAAACTTTATTATTGCCTCTAGGGCATATTTCCTTCAGTCTCCCACTTGCACTAGAGTCAATAATCTAGTTCACATTGTCATGTGATTTAACACCAATAGTTCACATCTCCATGTGACTAATACCCAAAGGGTTTACTAGAGTCAATAATCTAGTTCACATTGCTATGTGATTAACATCCAAAGAGTGATCATGTTTTGCTTTGTGAGAGAAGTTTAGTCAACAGGTCTGCCACATTCAGAGCCGTATGTATTTTGCAAATTTTCTATGTCTACAATGCTCTGCACGGAGCTATTCTAGCTAATCACTCCCGCTTTCAATATGTATCCAGATTGAGACTTAAAGTCATCCGGATCAGTGTCAAACCTTGCATCAACGTAACCCTTTACGACGAACTTTTTGTGACCTCCATAACCGAGAAACATGTCCTTATTCCACTAAGGATAATTTTGACCGCTGTCGAGTGATCCACTCCTGGATCACTATTGTACCCTCTTGCCAAACTCATGGTGAGGTACACAATAGGTCTGGTACACAACATAGCATACTTTATAGAACCTATGACTGAGGCATAGGGAATGACTTTTCATTCTCTTTCTATTTTCTTCCGTGGTCGGGTTTTGAGTCTTTACCCAACTTCACACCTTGCAACACAGGCAATAACTCCTTTGATTGTTCCATTTTGAACTACTTCAAAAACATGTCAAGGTATGTACTCATTGAAAAAACTTATCAAGCGTCTTGATCTATATCTATAGATCTTGATGCTCAATATGTAAGCAGCTTCACCGAGGTCTTTCTTTGAAAAAAACTCCTTTCAAACACTCCTTTATGCTTTCCAGAAAATTTTACATCATTTATGATCAATAATATGTCATTCACATATACTTATCAGAAAGGATGTAGTGCTCCCACTCACTTTCTTGTAAATACGGGCTTCACCAAAAGTATGTATAAAAACATATGCTTTGATCACCATATCAAAGCGTATATTCCAACTTCGAGATGCTTGCACTAGTCTATAGATGGATCGCTGGAGCTTGCACACTTTGTTAGCACCTTTAGGATTGACAAAACCTTCTTGTTTCATCATATACAACTCCTTTATAAGAGATTCATTAAGGAATGTAGTTTTGACATCCATTTGCCAGATTTCATAAAATGTGGCAATTGCTAACATGATTCAGACAAACTTAAGCATCACTATGAGTGAGAAAATCTTATGGTAGTCAACAACTTGAACTTGTCAAAAAAATTTTGCGACAATTCGAGCTTTGTAGATAGTAACACTACTATCAGCGTCCGTCTTCCACTTGAAGATCCATTTATTCTCAATGGCTTGCCTATCATCGGGCAAGTCAACCAAAGTCCACACTTTGTTCTTCATACATGGATCCCATCTCAGATTTCATGGCCTCAAGCCATTTTGCGGAATCTGGGATCAACATCGCTTCCTCATAGTTCGCAGGTTCATCATGGTCTAGTAACATGACTTCTAGAACAAGATCACCGTACCACTCTAGTGCGGAACTCACTCTGGTTGACCTACGAGGTTTGGTAGTAACTTGATATGAAGTTTCATGATCATCATCATTAACTTCCTCACTAATTGGTGTAGGCATCAGTCGAACTGATTTCTATGATGAACTACTCTCCTACTCGAGAGAAGGTACAACTACCTCATCAAGTTCTACTTTCCTCCCACTCACTTCTTTCGAGAGAAACTCCTTCTCTAGAAAGGATCCACTCTTAGCAACAAATATCTTGCCTTTGGATCTATGATAGAAGGTGTACCCAACAATTTCCTTTTGGGTATCCAATGAAGACGCACTTCTCCGATTTAGGTTCGAGCTTATCGGTTTCAAACTTTTTGACATAAGTATCACAACCCCAAACTTTTAAGAAACGACAGCCTGGTTTCTTGCCAAACCATAGTTCATATGGTGTCGTCTCAACGGATTTAGATGGTGCCCTTTTTTAACGTGAATGCAGTTGTCTCTAATGCATAACCCCAAAACGATAATGGTAAATCGGTAAGAGACATCATAGATCGTACCATATCTAATAAAGTACGATTACAACGTTCGGACACACCATTATGCTGTGGTGCTCCAGGTGGCGTGAGTTGCGAAACTATTCCACATTGTTTCAAATGAAGACAAAACTCGTAACTCAAATATTCGCCTCCGCGATCATATCGTAGAAACTTTATTTTCTTGTTACGATAATTTTCCACTTCACTCTGAAATTCTTTGAACTTTTCAAATGTTTCAGACTTATGTTTCATTAAGTAGATATACTCATATCTGCTCAAATCATCTGTGAAGGTTAGAAAATAACGATACCCGCCGCGAGCCTCAACACTCATCGAACTGTATACATCAGTTTGTATTATTTCTGATAAGTCAGTGGCTCACTCCATTGTTTCGAAGAACTGAGTTTTAATCATCTTGCCCATGAGGCATGGTTCGCAAGTATCACGTGATTCATAATCAAGTGATTCCAAAAGCCCATCAGCATGGAGTTTCTTCATGCACTTTTCACCAATATGACCCAAACGGCAGTGCCATAAATAAGTTGCACTATCAGTATTAACTTTGCATCTTTTGGCTTCAATATTATGAATATGTGTTTAACCACGATCGGGATTCAACAAACCATTCACATTGGGTGTATGACCATTTTAGGTTTTAGTCATGTAAACAGAACAACAATTATTCTCTAACTTAAATGAATAACCATATTGCAATAAACATGATCCAATCATATTCATGCTCAACGCAAACACCAAATAAAATTTATTTAGGTTCAGCACTAACCCCGAAGGTAGAGGGAGTATGCGATGGTGATCTTATCAACCTTGGAATCACTTCCAACACACATCGTTGCCTCACCCTCAACTAGTCTCTATTCATTTTGTAACTCTTGTTTCGAGTTACAAATCTTAGCAACTGAACCGGTATCAAATACCCTGGGGTTACTATGAACACTAGTAAAGTACACATCAATAACATGTATATCAAATATACCTTTCACTTTGCCTTCCTTCTTATCCGCCAAATACTTGGGGCAGTTCCGCTTCCAGTGACTAGTCCCTTTGCAGTAGAAGTACTCGGTTTCAGGCTTAGGTCCAGACTTGGGCTTCTTCCCAGGAGTAGAAACTTGCTTGCTATTCTTCTTCAAGTTCCCCTTCTTCCCTTTGCCCTTTTTCTTGAAACTAGTGGTCTTGTTAACCATCAACACTTCGTGCTTCTTTTTGATTTCTACCTCCGCAGCCTTTAGCATTGCGAAGAGCTCGGGAATTGTCTTTTCCATCCCTTGCATATTATAGTTCACCACGAAGTTCCAATAACTTGGTGATAGTGACTAGAGAGCTCTGTCAATCACTATCTTGGAAGATTAACTCCCAATTGTTTCAAGCGATTGTAGTACTCAGACATTCTGAGCACATGCCCACTTGTTGAGCTATTCTCCTCCATCTTGTAGGCAAAGTACTTGTCAGAGGTGAAGGTGCAATCATGCCCTTAATATTATTTTGATGTTGATGACAATATACTCATAGGGTACTAACAAAGTTTGTCAAGTATATCTCAGGTTTTAGTCTCCTCGGAATCAATTGTGTGTGGGAATTATGTCTTTGGAAATATTTTACTTCATCAAGAACAAAGATACAAGACTATATTTATGGTTATTCTTGAGTATAGGGATCTCGCAGTATTAAGAGGGGAACATAGGGTCTCGTGAGAGTCTTGCTCAAAATCTACTTCAGACTAATTTTCTAGTTCTCATCTCCGTCGGACGACCGGTTCACACCAGACGTCCGGCCCCTCTTAGACAGAGCCAAAACATCGGACATCTAGTAGTCACCGACGTCCGACAATCTTCATCAAAACCAAAACATCGAATGTCCGTTACTCTCCGGTCATCAGGTATATTCTATGCAGTAGCAAAACATCGGACGTCCGGTACTCTCCGGTCATCAGGTATATTCTATGCAGTAGCAAAACATCGGACGTTCGGTCCCTGTCGGTCGTCCATTGTCTGTCAAGCCCTCGATCGTCCGATACTCTTCGGTCGTCTGGTACCCTCACCACCGAACCTAAACATCGGACGTCCGGGATCCTCCGGTCGTTCGGTACCTTCTATACTGTGCTAAAACATCGGACGTCTGGTCCCTGTCGGACGTCCGGTGTCTGCTGATCCTTCGGTCGTCCGTTGCACATCGGACGTCCGACGCTGCAATGCTGTTTTGAGCTCAAACAACCACTTATTGAGGCATACTATAAATATCTCCCTCCTATCCCGTGTGAGGGTTGACCATTCACTTGAAGCATCCTCAAGAACACATTTCACTCTCTCTCTCTCACTCTTCCACACCAATCTTAGATCCCTAAGGAATTTGAGAGCATTTGAGAGAAGTTGTCCAATCAAGTGATATATCCACTCCTTCCCCTTCTTTGCATCAAAGGAATTCGTGATTTGAGCAAGTCTTGAGCTTTTCCCCAACGTTCTTGTTACTCTTTGAGGTTGGAGACTCCTAGGAGGCAGGAGTCTTTCGAAGAGGAATCGACCATTGTGATTACTGCCGGAAATGTTTGTGAGGGTTTGGAGACCACCTCAAGGTCTACCACTAGTGGTTGAGAAACGCCTTCGTGGTGTTGTCTCAAAGGGAGATTAGGGTGAGCCTTCGTGGCGTTGGTGTGCCTTCGTGGTAACATCCACCTCTCTAACGGTGACTAGCTTCCCTCCAAGGAAGTGAACATCGGCATACATCCTCGTCTCCGGAGTTGCGGTTATTCCTAACCCTAACTACCTACTTGTGGTTACTTGTATCTTAGTTCTTACTCATATCATATTATGCTTGCTTACTCACCTAGTTGTGTTACTTGTTTATCTTGCTTAGATCCTAGCATTACTTGCAATTGTTAGGCTCACTTTCATCTTCCACATTATTGCCTAAAATTGCTAACTAACAATTAAAATTTGTAATTGTACCTATTCACCCCCTTTAAGTCCATCTCGATCCTTTCATTTTGTATTAGAGCCTCGTGCTCTATTCTTGTGGCTTAACCGCCCTAGAGCGAGATGAACCCCGATGGGACTCCCATTGTTGCAGATCCGAAGAATACAGGCGTGGCTTCCACAGAAGCCAAGTCCTTCACTTTGGAGGATCTAGAACAAGCTCTTGCTAAGAAAAAGGAGGAGCATGATGCTTCTGTTGAGGCCTTGGTCCAAATGAGGATAGCCACACTAACCATGATGCTTGCACCACTTTCTGGTGGTGCGACCTCGAGGCTAGTTGTGCATACTCCTTCACTTGGCCAACAACCTCCTAGTAATGAACACTCCAGTGTTCCTTGGCTTTATGCAAGACCTCAAATAGAGAAACCTAAGTATAACCCTCAAGGAAAACCTCCTTTACTTGATGAAACTACCGATTTTGATTTGTGGAGAGTTGCTATGCAGGATCATCTTTGATATGGAAATGATGAGATGTTGGAGATCTTGGAATATGGCTACCAAGTTGTTAACCCAAAGAATCTTACTCCAAGAGAGGTATATTACAAGAATCTCAATGACACAGTAACCATGTGCATAAGAAGAGGTATGACTGACAAGCAAAGGTGACCTTACATACATATCACAAGTGCTAAGGAATTATGGGATAGCATTGTAAGGACCAAGACCGGTACCTGCACTCTCCAGCTTGCTCAATATGAAATTGCCAAGGGTCAATTACAAAACTTTTGTATGAAGAAAGGTGAATCTCCCAAGCAACTACTTGAGCGTCTCATGACTATCACAGCCGACATTGAGTGTGAGTGTGATAAGACTCAAGATGGATTCAACTTGACCAAGCGATTTCTCGTGGATAATTTGCTTCATGATTTTGCTCCATATGATCACCAAATGGTGTGAGACATAAGACAACACCATGGATTCAAGGAAATGACTCTAGATGACATCATATCCACTTTCCAACCATTCAAAGAGTCAAAGGCAAATGCCACAAAACATCTTGCCATGCATGGTACCTCAACATCAAAGATCAATCTTGCATTGAGGCCAAGCATGTTGTGAAGAAGAGCAAAGTCAAGAAGAAGATGAGGATGGTGAGGATGGTGATGAGATTGACTCAGATGAGAGCCCGTCATATGAAGACATTGCTCTCTTTGTCAAGAATTTTAGCACGGGAAAATTCAAGGGAAGATTCCAGAAGAAGAAAGTGAGAAAATGTTAGAACTGTGAAGAAACCAACCACTTCTCCAACGAGTGCCCTTATGAGAAGAGAGAAGATAAACCAAGGTTTCCCAAGACCTTTCCAAAGAAGAAGTTGCCAAATCCTTTGAACTCCAAGCTCAAGAAGAGAGATGGGAAAGCAATGGTTGCTCATGAAAAATCCGATCCGGATGATGTTAGTGGTGTTGCCGGAGTTGCTCAAGACTCTCAAACACTTTGAGGCTAGTCAACAAGAGTGGTGATGTTGTCACCTACAACTATATGAAAGACTACAAGGGCAACGCTCACAAATGCCTAATGTCACAGGTTGTGGTAGAAGATGGAGAGAACCAAAGCTCTCCTGACAAGGTCAAGGTAACCCCATGATCAAACCCTGCTCTTCTCACTCCTTCTACTCCTAGTGATGAGTATCTTGATGCAGAGGATAGTTATGAGGATGTTGATATAGATGATCCTATGCTTTCTAAACTAAATAAGTTCATGTTCTCCCTCAAAGGAAAGAAGCTCACTATGTTTCGTATGCTTATGGACATGGTGAGTAAGCAGACCATCACCATTAAGGAACTCGAAACCCACGTCACCGAGGAAAAGGAAAAATATGAAGTCCTTGAGCGGAAAGTCCAATATGATGAAGCACGAAATGATGAACTATGCTTGAAATTGGTGCAAACATTGATGTTCATACTAAATATCTTTCCTCCTTGAAAAAGGATAATGACTCTTGCAAAGAGTTGATGAATGATAAAAGTAAACTTGTGAAGTCTCATGCTTCTCTCTCTAAGGATTGTGAGCTCCTATCCATATCCCTCAAGACTAAGGAAGAATAGCTCACCCTTCTTACAAAGAGTTTTGAGACGCTCAAGCTTAATTACTTATCTTGAAACTCTAGCCAAGGATTACTCTTCTATTATCAATGTTGATGCTTGTACTACTAACTCTAGTAGTGATCTAGCATCTATTCTTGAGGAGAATCGCCTTCTCAAGGGAGAAAGGTCTCATGAGATGTGCTCAAGGACAAAAGAATCTTAATGAGGTATTGAGCCAACACAATGAAGTGTTTGACAAAGAGGGGCTCGGTTTTGACCCAAGCGCAAGCAAGAAGAAGACGTCTTCTCAAAAGTGCACCACCGCTCTAAAAGAAACATTTGTACAAGAAGGGCACAAGGAGAAAGGTAAGGTTGTTAGTGGGACAACCACAAGGGGCATGCCCACTCTCAACAAGCCAAAAAAGAGTTCATGCCTCCATCATATGTACTTAGTAAGACTAAGGATGGAGAAGTTTATGCAAAAAATTTGGTCCTCAAAATGCATTCCGATTCTATGCTATTTGGGTCCCTAAGACCATCGTGACTAACTTGAGAGGTCCCATTGCAAAATGGGTGCCTCTAAGTCATAATTATGTGTAGGTTGCCTTCTCCGGTGGAGTAAAATGGGTGATTTATAGTGTATGTACTAATCATATGACCGTAGATAGCAAATTGCTCTATGATTTCATGGAAGCTATTCAACCATTTATGAGCATTATGTTTGGTGGAGGATCAAAAGGACAGGTACTCGGGTTGGGCAAGGTGGCTATCACAAATGACATGTCTATAGCAAATGTCATGCTTGTTCAATCCCTTAAATATCACTTGCTTTCTGTTCGCCAATTGGCTTCTGTTGGTTATGATACACTCTTTGGACTAACGAATGTGAAAGTCTTTATGAGAGATACTCTCCAAGTGGCCTTTGTTGGAGAGTTGGATGGCAACCTTTACATGGTTGATTTTTCGAAAGAGAGCACATTCCATGCAACTTATCTAATGGCCAAGGCCGACAAGGGGTGGCTATGGCATCACTGGCTAGCCCATGTCGGCATGAGAAATCTTCAAGATCTCTTAAAGGGTAATCACATCCTTGTACTAACCAATGTCTCTTTTGAGAAAGATCGTGTGTGTAGTGCATGCATAGCCGGGATGCAACATCAATCAAAGCACCCACCCAAGAATATTGTGTCTACTTCAAGGCCTTTGGAACTCCTTCATGTGGATATTTTTGGGCCTCCTTCATGGGATAGTCTTGGTGAGAAAAAGTATGGGCTTGTCATTGTTGATGATTAATCAAGATATACATGGGTCTTCTTCCTCAAGATCAAGGACGAGAAGAAGATCACCTTCATTGATTTTGCCAAGCAAGAACAACACAAGTTTGACAAAGAAATCTAGGCAATAAGAAGTGATAATGGCTCTGAGTTCAAGAACTACACCTTGGAAGAATTTTTTAGTGATGAAGGGATTGAGCATAAATATTCAGCTCCATACACTCCTCAACAAAATGGTGTAGCAGAAAGGAAGAACCGCACAATTGTGGAGATGGCATGGTCCATGTTGGATGAATACAAGACGCCACATAGTTTTTGGGCCGAGGCTGTCAACACTGCATGCCATGCATCAAACTGGCTCTTCCTCCGCACTATATTGGAAAAGACTCCATATGAGCTCCTAACTGGGAACAAACCGAATGTTAAGTACTTTCGTGTATTTGGGTGCAAATGTTTCATCCTCAACAAAAGAGAACAGTTAGGAAAATTCCAATCCAAAACCATTGAGGGCATATTTGTTGGCTATGGATCAAACTCTCATGCCTATAGAGTCTTCAACAAATCCAATGGATGTGTTGTAGAAACTTGTGACGTGGTGTTTGATGAATTTAATGGATCCCATGGGGAGCAAGTTGATCTAAGTGATGTAGGTGAAGAAGGTTCTTCTCAAGATATTTTGACCATGTGTGTTGGTGCACTCCTTCCAATGGAACATGAACCTCATGATGATGAAGAAGAAGATGGAAGCTTCACACATCATCAAACTACTTCAACACCCATACCACCACAAGCTCCTATTGCTCAACCAATGTCCTTAGACCAAGTTCTAGAAGATGTTCATGTCCCTCGTCATGATAATCTTCAAGAACGAGACCATCATGAAGGGCAAGAACAATAAAGTGCAATCATTGATGATGAACCTCAACAAATGCAAGATGAAGAAGAAGATCTTCCACCACACATTAATGATCCATATGTTGAGGACGTGGATGATGGACATGAAGTTGAACCTCAAGAAACTCTAACCTCCATCATGCCTCGAGTGGCCAGTCGTGTTGATGTCGACAAAATTCTCACCGACATATCGGAAGGCGGAGTCACTCATAAACATTTGACAAAATTTTGTGCTCACTTCTCGTTTGTGTCTAGTGTTGAGCCTCTCAAGGTACAAGATGCATTGATGGACAACGATTGGCTTCTTGCTATGCAAGAAGATTTGAATAGTTTCGAACACAACCAAGTGTGGTCTTTAGTAGAGAGACCAACTACGGAGCACAATGTCATTGGAACAAAATGGATTTTCAAGAACAAGCAAGATGAGAATGGTGTAATCATCCGTAACAAGGCAAGGTTAGTGGCACAAGGGTACTCACAAGTTGAAGGTTTGGACTTTGGTGAGACCTTTGCTCCCGTTTCCCATCTTGAATCTATTCGCATCTTACTTGCTTATACTGCTTTCAATGGTTTTATATTACATCAAATGGATGTGAAGAGTGCTTTCCTTAATAGTCCTCTACAAGAAGTATATGTATCACAACCACCTGGGTTCGTTGATCCCGATCACAAAGACTATGGGTGTAAACTTCATAAGGCTTTGTATGGACTCAAACAAGCACCTTGTGCTTGGTATGATCATCTTAAGAAGTTTTTACTCGATGATGGTTTTGTGAGAGGGGTGATCGATCCCACTCTTTTTACTAAGAGGGACAAAGGTGATTTGATCTTATGCCAAATCTATGTAGATGATAACATTTTTGTTTCTCCTAACATTCATTTGTGCAAGAAGTTTGCGGCTTCTATGACCAAGAACTTTGAGATGTCACTCAATGCAGATTTGAAATTCTTTCTCAGATTCCAAATTCAACAATTTCAAGAAGGAATATTCTTATCTCAAGCCAAGTATCTCAAGGATATTCTAGAGAAGTTTGGCATGACTGATGCTAGTCCATGTAAGACAGCCATGCCAACCAAAATTGTACTCACTGAAGACACAAATGGTATCCCTTTCGACCCATCTAAATACCGCTCTATGATTGGTTCATTGTTTTATCTTTGTGCATCGAGACCAGACATCATGTTCAGTGTATGCATGTGTGCTAGATTTCAAGCTTCCCCTAGGGAAAGTCATCATAAGGCGGTTAAGCATATTCTTAGATACCTTGTTCACACCCCTAAGTTGGGTCTATGGTACCCCAAGGATGCTAAGTTTGATCTCATTGGGTACATGGATGCGGATTGGGCTGGAGACAAAGTGGATCGTAAGTCCACCTCCGGTGCATGTTAATTTCTTGGACGCTCCTTTGTAAGTTGGTCCTCGAAGAAGCAAAATTGTGTTGCTCTCTCCACCGCCAAAGCTAAATACATTGCAACCGCCAGTTGTGCAACTCAATTACTATGGATGAGGCAAACTTTGAAGGATTACGGTATCACCTATAGAAATGTGCCTCTTATATGTGATAATGAAAGTGCCATCAATATTGCTGAGAATCCTGATTGGAATTTACCATTTGAAATTATGTGTGATGCTAGTGATTATGCTGTAGGGGCTGTTCTAGGACAAAGAGTTGATAAGAAATTAAATGTTATCCAATATGCTAGTAAAACTCTAGACAGTGCCCAAAGAAATTATGCTACTACTGAAAAAGAGTTTTTAGCAGTTGCATTTGCTTGTGATAAGTTCAGACCTTATATTTTTGATTCTAAAGTAACTGTTCACACTTATCATGCTGCTATTAAATATCTTATGGAAAAGAAATATGCTAAACCTAGACTTATTAGCTGGGTTCTCTTGCTACAAGAATTTGATTTGCATATTATTGATAGAAAGGGAACCGAGAACCCCATTGCAGACAACTTGTCTAGGTTAGAGAATGTTCTTGATGACCCACTACCTATTGATGATAGCTTTCCTGATGAACAATTAGCTATCATAAGTGCTTCTCGTACTGCTAAATGGTATGCCGATTATGCTAATTATATTGTTGCAAAATTTATACCACCTAGTTTCACATACCAGCAAAAGAAAAAGTTCTTCTATGATTTAAGACATTACTTTTGGGATGACCCACACCTTTATAAAGGAGTAGATGGTGTTATTAGACGTTGTGTACCTGAGCATGAAAAGGAACATATCCTACACAAGTGTCACTCTGAGGCTTATGGAGGACACCATGCTGGAGATAGAACTGCACATAAGGTATTGCAATCCAGTTTTTATTGGCCTACTCTCTTCAAGGATGCCCGTAAGTTTGTCTTGTCTTGTGATGAATGTCCAAGAATTGGTAATATTAGTAGATGTCAGGAAATTCCTATGAATTATTCACTTGTTATTGAACCATTCGATGTTTGGGGCTTCGATTATATGGGATTGTTTCCTTCCTCTAATGGGTATACACATATTTTAGTTGTTGTTGATTACGTTACTAAGTGGGTAGAAGCTATTCCAACTAGTAGTGCTGATCATAACACCTCTATTAAGATCCTTAAATAAGTTATTTTTCCGAGGTTTAGAGTCCCTAGATATTTAATGACTGATGGTGGTTCACATTTTATTCATGGTGCTTTTCGTAAAATGCTTGCTAAGTATGATGTTAATCATAGAATTGCATCTCCGTATCATCCACAGTCTAGTGGTCAAGTAGAACTGAGCAATAGAGAGCTTAAATTAATTTTGCAAAAGACTGTTAATAGATCTAGAAAGAATTGGTCCAAGAAACTTGATGACGCATTATGGGCTTATAGAACTGCATTTAAAAATCCTATGGGTATGTCTCCGTATAAAATGGTTTATGGAAAAGCATGTCACTTACCTCTCGAACTAGAACATAAGGCATATTGGGCCATTAAAGAGCTCAATTATGATTTCAAACTTACCGGTGAGAAGAGGCTTTTTGACATTAGCGCACTTGATGAATGGAGAACCCAGGCTTATGAGAATGCCAAACTGTTTAAAGAAAAAGTTAAAAGATGGCACGACAAAAGAATACAAAAACGTGAGTTTAATGTAGGTGATTATGTGTTATTATACAACTCTCGTTTAAGATTTTTTGCAAGAAAACTCCTCTCTAAATGGGAAGGTCCTTACATCATCGAGGAGGTCTATCGTTCTGGTGCCATAAAAATCAACAACTTCGAAGGCACAAATCTGAGGGTGGTGAACGGTCAAAGAATCAAACATTATATCTCAGATAATCCTATAAATGTTGAAACTGATGTTATTGAAACCATAACTCCGGAGGAATACATAAGGGACACTTTCCAGAACATTTCAGACTCCGAAAAGGAATAGGTATGATGTACGGTAAGTAAACCCATTCCAAAACAGTTCTATTAGCAATTTTTCTCTGTTTTGGAATATTTAAGAAAATAGGAAAATAAGTAGCAGTCCGGGAAGGACACGAGGCGTCCATGAGGGTGGAGGGCGCGCCCTACCCCCCTGGGCGTGCCCCCTGCCTCGTGGACACCTCGTGTGCTCTCCGGACTATGTTTTCTTCCATGATATTTCTTTTGGTCGGTAAAAATTCATTATATAATCTTCCGAAGGTTTTGACCACCGTATCACGCAAATATCCTCGGTCTTTGTTTCGAGCTGTTTTTGCTGCAGATTAGAGCAATATGTCATCCCAAGATTCGGATGAAGAAAGCTATGTGGCTGATTACCTTGCAGATCATAAGGTCTACGGGGACTTGGAGCATTGTGGTTGGACCACGAAGGAAGAAGAAGACTATGGGCCTAGGGGAAAGGAGTAGATGAGCTTAGATGAAGATGAAGTCCCATTACCTCTACCCGGGTACATGCATGTGGAATTCAAAAAGTCAAGCCTCCCCGATAGAGCAAAGAAACCTAAGATCGAGTTTATCCCTTTTCGCCTCTTGCAGGAGAACAAACAGGAACAATGCAAGAAGGCATTAAGCCTTGAGCAGGAGATCGATGACCTAAGGGAGCAAAATTCTATCCTCAATCGCAAATTGAGGAAGAAGCACACGCCATCAACAACTCCATCACCACCACCTTCGAAGAAAGAGACATAAACACATGGGTATGGGCACTCCCCTTGGCAACTGCCAAGCTTGGGGGAGTGCCCCGGTATCGTATCACCATCAACTTTTATCTTTACCATTTTTCTTAGTTCGATCCTTTTGGTAATATCTTGATCTAGTAGAATAAAGTTTTAGTATGATCTAGTTTTGAGTTTGGCTTTATGATCCTTCTATGTAATCAAGTCCATGAGCTATATATAATAAAGATTAGTGTTGAGTCAAGGGCTTGATTATCTTGCTATGATCTTGAGGGAGTAAAATAAAAGAGAAAGAATAAAAAGAAATAAAGACATCATATGGATCTTATGGAGAGTAATGACTTCACATATAAAGAGTATGATGAATAAAAATTGTTGAGAGTTGACAAGCATAGTTTTGGTCATTGTTGCAATTAATATGAAGTAATAAAGAAAGAGAGTTTTTCACATATAAATATACTATCTTGGACATCTTTTATGATTGTGAGCACTCATTAAAATATGACATGCTAAAATGTTGAGGTTGGACAAGGAAGACAACGTAATGGGTTATGTTTTCTTACATCTGAAATAAATTATATTGTCATGGATCATCCAACATGTTGAGCTTGCCTTTCCCTCTCATGCTAGCCAAATTCTCTGCACCATGTAGAGATACTACTTGTGCTTCCAAATATCCTTGAACCCAGTTTTGACATGAGAGTCCACCATATCTACCTATGGATTGAGTAAGATCCTTCAAGTAAGTTGTCATTGTTGCAAGCAATAAAAATTGCTCTCTAAATATGTATGATTTATTAGGGTGGAGAAAATAAGCTTTATACGATCTTGTGATGTGGAAGAAATAAAAGCGACGAACTACATAATAAACGTCCATATCACAAGTGGCAATGTAAAGTGACGTTCTTTCACATTAAGATTTTGTGCATCCAACCATAAAAGCACATGACAACCTATGCTTCCCTCTGCGAAGGGCCTATCTTTTATTCTTGTCTTAATCTTCATACAAGAGTCATGGTGATCTTCACCTTTCCTTTTTACATTTTATCATTTGGCAAGCATAATGTGTTGGAAGGGTCCTGATATATATAGCTAATTGGATGTGAGTTTTCATGAACTATTATTGTTGACATTACCCTTGAGGTAAAAGGTTGGGAGGCCAAAACTATAAACCCCTATCTTTCTCTGTGTCCGACTAAAACTTCATAACCATAAATATTGCATGAGTGTTAGCAATTGTGAAAGACTAAATGATGGTTGAGTGTGTGGACTTGCTGAAAAGCTCTTATATTGACTCTTTCCTATGTTATGATAAATTGCAATTACTTCAATGACTGAGATTATAGTTTGTTAGTTTTCAATGAAGTTTCTGATTCATACTTGAAATTGTGATTGAATTGTTACTTTAGCATAAGAAATCATATGAAAATATTTATATATGTTGCCGTCCTAAGAATGATCATGATGCCCTCATGTACGTATTTTATTTTATCGACACCTCTATCTCTAAACATGTGGACATATTTTTCGATATCTGCTTTCGCTTGAGGACAAGCAAGGTCTAAGCTTGGGGGAGTTGATACGTCCATTTTGCATCATGCTTTTATATTGATATTTATTGCATTATGGGCTGTTATTACACGTTATGTCATAATACTTATGCCTATTCTCTCTTATTTTACAAGGTTTACATGAAGAGGGAGAATGCCGACAGCTGGAATTCTGGGCTGGAAAAGGAGAAAATATTAGAGACCTATTCTGCACAACTCCAAAAGTCCTGAAACTTCACGGGAGCACATTTCAGAATATATAAAAAATATTGGGCGAAAGAAGTACCAGACGGGGGGCCACCCACCATCCACGAGGGCGGGGGTGCACCCTACCCCTGATCGCGCCCCCTGGCAGCCCTCTGATGCCCATCTTCTGCTATCTGAGGTCTTCCATCGAGGAAAAAATCATAAGCAAGCTTACGGGATGAAACTCAGCCGCCACGAGGCGAAACCTTGGCGGAACCAATCTAGGGCTCCGGCGGAGCTGTTCTGCCGGGGAAACTTCCCTCCAGGAGGGGGAAATCATCATCATCATCATCACCATCGATCCTCTCATTGGGAGGGGGTCAATCTCCATCAAATCTTCACCAGCACCATCTCGATCATCTCAAACCCTAGTTCATCTCTTGTATCAAATCTTTGTCCCAAAGTCTCAGATTGGTACCTGTGGGTTGCTAGTAGTGTTGATTACTCCTTGTAGTTGATGCCAGTTGGTTTATTCGGTGGAAGATCATATGTTCAGATCCTTTATGCATATTAATACTCCTCTGATTATGAACATGAATATGATTTGTGAGTAGTTACATTTGTTCTTGAGGACATGGGAGAAGTCTTGCTATAAGTAGTCATGTGAATTTGGTATTCGTTCGATATTTTGATGAGATGTATGTTGTCTTTCCTATAGTGGTGTCATGTGAACGTCGACTACATGACACTTCACCATTGTTTGGGCCTAGAGGAAGGCATTGGGAAGTAATAAGTAGATGATGGGTTGCAAGAGTGACAGAAGCTTAAACCCTAGTTTGTGAGTTGCTTCGTAAGGGGCTGATTTGGATCCATATGTTTCATGCTATGGTTAGGTTTACCTTAATACTTCTTTTGTAGTTGCGGATGCTTGCAATAGGGGTTAATCATAAGTGGGATGCTTATCCAAGGAAGGAAAGTACCCAAGCACGGTCCACCCACATATCAAATTATCAAAGTACCGTACGTGAATCATATGAACGTGATGAAAACTAGCTTGACGATAATTCCCATGTGTCCTCGGGAGCGCTTTCCTTTATATAAGAGTTTGTCCAGGCTTGTCCTTTGATACAAAAAATATTGGGCCATCTTGCTGCACCTTATTTACTTTTATTACTTGTTACCCGTTACAAATTACCTTATCACAAAACTATCTGTTACCGATAATTTCAGTGCTTGCAGAGAATACCTTACTGAAAACTGCTTATCATTTCCTTCTGCTCCTCGTTGGGTTCGACACTCTTACTTATCGAAAGGACTACGATAGATCCCCTATACTTGTGGGTCATCACCCACCCACCACCCACTTCATAGCCACTATCGAGGACCTTACCGACATGCTTGACCGTAACTCCGAAGACATCTACAGTATGGACATTAATGCCGGAGACGAACAAAGCCAAAACCCGCAGCATAGCACACGCTGGGCGGCCACCTCCACATTCGACGTATGCATGGTAGATACGCCAAGAGAGGAGGGCGCTGAGGGCAGTAAGCATCCAATCAAGGATAACAACACTGATAAACCACCAAGGAAGCAGCATCAGGACGCCGTTCAAAATCACGCAGTGGCAAGGAAAGCAATACCGGCAATGGAGACAATAACACTCCGGAGAACGCCGAAGACCCAGATGCCCCCGTTGAACCAACACCCAAACATGATGATAGGGAGGAGGGGCAGGGTAACCCTGACGAGCAGTCGGAAGTGAGGACTTGGAGGACAGCAATTACATGCCACCCACCAAAGATGACATAAGCCCCGATGACGAAGATTTCATCGTTCCAGAGGAGACCCTCGAGCAAGAACGCTTTAGGCAATAGCTCATCGCAACCGCGAGGAGCCTGAAAAGAAAGCAGCAACGGCTTCAAGCCTAACGGGATACGCTCAACGACAGATGGACTAATGTCCTGGTAACCAAGGAATACAACCTTGCATGACCAACCAAAAGCTACCCGAAGCGTAAGCTGCTACCTCAATTCGACGACAAGGCACTAGATCTCGTACCATCAGCGCGTAACGCGGGTGACCAACCACCACGTGGCCGGGACAAAACGGCAACTCAAGCCGAACACCAGCCCGTACTACCTCGCCGTAAAAATAGAGACACAACAGCTCGGGGATATACATATGACCCGTGGCAGGACCTGGAACATAGAGCAGGTCAGACCAGATCGATCTACGGATCGCGGGGACATGCCCCGACGCGCGAGGACAGCTATCTAGCCTAACGTGACAAACATAACCACATCCGGGACAAAAACCTTAGACGGACTCCATCTGAGCTACGTCGCGACTTGGCCCGATATAGAGGCGCCGCACACCCCCTCTGCTTCACTGATGAAGTAATGGAGCATGAATTCCTAGAGGGGTTCAAACCCATGAATATTGAATCATATGATGGGACAACTGACCTCGTAGTATGGATTGAGGATTTCCTTCTCCATATCCACATGGCCCGCGGTGATGATCTCCATGCCATTAAATACCTCCCACTAAAATTAAAGGGACCAGCCCGGCACTGGCTAAATATCCTCCCAGAGAACTCCATTGGCAGCTGGGAAGACTTGGAAGACGCCTTTAGAGACAATTTCCAAGGTACATATGTCCGGCCTCCGGACGCCGATGACCTCAGTCACATCATCCAGCAGCCCGGAGAATCAGCCAGGAAACTCTGGACCAGGTTCCTAATTAAAAGGAACCAAATTGTCGACTGTCTGTATGCCGAAGCACTCACGACCTTTAAACATAGCGTCCGTGATGAGTGGCTCGCCGGCCACCTCGGCCAAGAAAAGCCAAAGTCCATGGCAGCTCTTACCGCACTAATGACCCGCTTTTGCACGGGAGAAGATAGCTGGCTCGCTCGTAGAAGCAATAGCGCGAGCGATCCTGGCACCTTCAAAATCAGGGACGGCAATGGCAAGCCATGACGCAATAAAGACAAGCGTCACGAAAATAATGAAGGAACCCAAGACACAACGGTTAACGCTAGATTTAGTGGCTCCAAAACCGGTCAACGGAGGAAGCTATTTAAGGCAAACAGAGATGGTCCATCTGGTCTAGACAAGATACTGGATCGGCCCTGTCAGATCCATGGCATCCCCGACAAACCCGCCAACCATACCAACGAAAATTGTTGGGTTTTCAAACAAGCCGGCAAGCTCAATGCCGAACACAAAGGGAAGGGGCCGCCCAGTGACAGTGAAGAAGATGAGGCTCACCTACCGAGCATCGGGGGACAGAAGCAATTTTCCCCCAAAGTAAAAATAGTAAACGTGATATACGTGACGCATACCTCTGAAAGGGAGTGTAAGTACAAACTACGAGACGACCACGCCATAAACCCGGCCGCCCCAAAATTTAACCCATGGGCGACCTGCTCGATCACTTTTGATCACAAGGACCACCCAACCAGTATCTGTCATGGAGGTTCGGTAGCTCTGGTCCTCGATCCAATTATTGGCGGATTCCATCTCACGTGAGTCCTCATGGATGGCAGCAGTAGCCTCAATTTACTATATCAAGACACTGTCCGCAAAATGGGCATTGACCCTTCAAGGATCAAGCCCACCACAACTACCTTCAAGGGAGTAATACCCAGCGTAGAAGCTCACGGCATAGGCTCAATCTCACTGGAAGTCGTCTTCGGTTCACCGGAAAACTTCCGATGCGAGGACTTGATCTTCGATATGGTCCCATTCCGCATTGGCTACCACGCACTGCTCGGGCGGACCGCTTTTGCTTGTTTCAATGCGGTCCCAAACTACGTCTATATAAAGCTTAAGATGCCCGGTCCATGTGGCACCATAATGGTCAACGGAAACATGGAACGCTCCCTCCGCACCAAGGGGCACACTGTGGCAATCACAACCGAAGTACAAAGCGGCCTCCTCAAGCCACATATCTCATCGGTCATTAAACCGTCGGCCTCTGCTACACAGGACCGGTCAAATTTACAGCTGGATTAGCAGCTCTGCCTCCGTCGCTCACCTCTTATACCCGTGGAGTTTGCACCGGGCATACATAATTATGCACTCAAAATACCTTGGTCATCGGCGGAGGCACAATACAGACAGGCCTACAAAGCGGTTCGTCCAGACTTTAGCCTTTTCTCTTTTTACTAACTATTTTCTTATCTTTTTACCATAGGTGAATCAATACTTGTCCGTCCTATGGACCTGAAAGGACTCTTTCTGAGCCCGGTTTTCCTACAAATAACCGGGGATTGCTCCCTTTAAGGAAGCCTTTTCACGGAAGCACAGGCAGCACAGACGTGCGACAGGAGGTCCAAAAGATTTTTTGTAGACTAAAAACCCTATTTGAAACCTGTATAGAGCCTTTTACCTCAGTCCTCGACACCTCGGCACAAAATCGCCAGGGGCTTGATACGGCAACATATGGGTTGCCGAAAAAGTCCGAACAGCTCTATAGCATCCTTCGGCGTCATGAGTTTTGCATTATATGCATCATCTCCGAATCATGTCTTTGGTCAATAGTTGGGTCGCCGGGCTCCTATGCTTGCTACCCTACCTTCCGTCTTATCGGCTAGGGTAGTGAAGGGAGAACTACTGCGATTGTGTTTTCCGTTCACCTGGTCAAACACCTCAGTAGACAAAGTCGAAAACTGACTGTCATGATGCGGCGAGAGCTGGTCAACCCCTCGGTGACTTATCAGAATCTTTTGTGATTTCTTCCGTATTACACGAAGGACCGTTTTTGGTCTCCTACGTAATGCAACCGTATTCGGATAACTGCGTGCATACCAGGGGCTACATAGTAGACCCGCCATAAAACTCCTATGGCTAAGTGAAGGTGTTAAAGCCCTATAGTCCGATTGCCTAGTTTGCCGCACTGACACCTCCATTCCGGACCAAGACGTTGGGTCAAGAGTGATCAGGTGCTATTCCGAACACCCCCGCATTATACGCGAGGGGGCCGAAGCCCAGGACTGGCAAACTTTCAGGTTATAAGAAACGGCCGCATAGGAGGAAATAATGGCAAAGGTATATAACACAACTTTAACGTATCATAATATTTTTTCACAATCCTGGTACATTTATTCAAATATAATATCCCTCGAGCACTGACCCTCTATCAAGCAGACGCCCTCTAGGACGTCCTTCATATAATGCTTCGGCGTGCGATGGTCCTTGCCTCCAGGTGGACCCTTGGTTGCAACATCGGTGGCCTTCATCTTTGCCCAGTACATCTTAACGTGGGCGAAGGCCATTCGGGCACCTTCTATGCACACCGACAGCTTGACGGCGTCAATACGCGGCACTGCATCGACAAGCTGCTGCACCAAACTGAAATAGCTGCTTGGAACGGGTTCGGCCGGCCATAGCCGAACCACGACGTCCTTCATGGCAGCTCCAGACATCTTGTGTAGCTCGGCCCACAGGGCCATCTGTTCATTCAGCAACGCCGGACGGCTTGCCACGTTGAATTGCGACCAGAAAATCCTCTCCGCAGCACGTCCTTCCTGCACTTGGAAGAACTGTGCCGCGTCAGAAGCACTCTTTCACAGATCCAAGAACGCGTCTGGAGAACTCCACATTTGGTTAAGCAGAGCATACTTTGGGTCGTTGAACTTAGTCTGTAAAAGAAAGGGCTTACCAGCCGCTATCTCCCCAGCCTGTCAGATCTCCTCCCAAGCCGCTCTATATTCAGATCGCGCATCTTTCGCCTCTAGTAAGGCCTTGTCAAGTTTGGCTCCCTTGGCTTTATTATCCTCCTCGAGAGATTTGCACCTGCTAGTGGCATCCTTCAGCTCCCGCTCCATGGTAGATATTCTCTCCTGGCACTGGCGCCGAACGGCCTGTTAGTCCTTTAAATCCGCAGCCGCCTTCTTAGCAGCCGTGTCGCTCACTCTGGCCTAGACAAGTTCAGCCCAAAGGGTCTCAACCGCGGTAGCACTATGTACAGTTATGCATGTCATAGTATATGATTTTTAGCCTCGTGCTCATACTAGTATACATGCATAAACAAGTTGCCCCAACACATACATGCCGCCTCGTCGAGCCGCCTGTTAATAAGAGTGATGTCCTCATCCGCTAACTCAAGTTTCTGCTTCAGATCCGCAACTCTCGTAGCTTCGGCGGTCGCCATCGACGTAACAGCCTGTGTTTGAATTAATTAGGTTACTTCCTGAGCATATCGTTTTGATCCTCTAATCGCTTCCCTGTGAAAGCCGACTAGAGTCTCAGGGGCTACTATCTGTACACGGACGCATTATGCATATAAAAATAGTTAAGCTATTACATCGCATACCTCGAAGCTTCTCAACAGTCCCAGGAAAGCTTCATTCAATCTGCTTCTCACAGACAGAACCATTTCAACTACCGTACCCATTAAGGTATGATGTTCCTCTGAGATGGACACACTTTGTAATGTGCACATCAGAGTATCCGGCACCTCCGGATTCTTGGAGGATGCTGCGGGAGCATGCATTCCCTTTAAAGGGGTACATCGGCCCGACCCCAGAGTCGTCTTCGGTTGTAAGCCAGATAGTTTGGGGACTTCATTTTTTGGCCCCGGCAGGGGCTGCACCCCCTGGACCCTTGATGATTGAAGTACCACCCTCGGGCGTTGTTTTCATTTTCCCCCATGCCGCTTGATGGTCAAGGGAGGTTCTCTGAGATGACACCTCGAAGTCGTCTGCCCTAAGAGGCGATGAAGCATGAGAAGGCGTCTCAATTTCCATCATCCCCGGAGATAAGTCCCCTGATGAGGAGGACTGTCGGGGTGGACTGTGGGCCAAACTGCAAGCATATAGTTTAAATGTTGCCCCTGCAACCCGAAAAGAACGAGTTATATCTAGAGCATCCTTGTTCACTTACGATTCGGCAAGGGGCTTGCCCCCAGAGAGATGCCTTGCGATGACATCGGCTTCGGAACCCGAACCATATGGTAGGGATACCTTCCCTCTCTTGGGTGCTTCCACCTCCAAGTCTTCGGAGCAGTCCTTTTCCTCCCATGAGGGGAACGGGTATAACCTTCTCCTTCCCCTTCGTCTTTCGAAGAGGGAGCTTCAGTATCCCCGGACATAGTGTCTGGCGTACCTGCAGAGTGGAGGCCGGTTTCGGTCTCTTCACTCTTGTTCTTGTCCTATTGCGCTGGCACTTGATACGGTGCCGAGACCATCATCCTCGTCAACACAGGATCTGCTGAGTCTTCGAGAAGTGGAGCTGAACATCTCATTCATTCGTCCTTCTTTATCTAGCCCTGATCAAAGATAGAACTCTCAGTACATTGCTATGGGATAATCAACCGAGTTGCGGTCAGAAATTGGGTGCTTACCGAGGTATCCGGATGGTTGTAGTCGAGACCAATGTCCTCAGACATGTCCGACCACTACTTTCGAGTCTTGAAGGATAGTTTCCACATCCCTTCGTGCGTTGTGCCGAAGAACTGCTGAAGGGTCCGCGGTCCTTCCGGATTGAACTCCCACATACGGAGAGGCTGTCGCTGGCACGGGAGGATCCGGCAGACTAGCATCACCTGGATCACGTTAATAAGGCCAACGTCCCTTTCGAGGATACTCCGGATACGACTTTGCAATGTTTGTACTTCATCAGCTGATCCCCAGTCTAGCCCCTTATTTATCCATGGTGCGAGCCGCAATCGAGGGCCGAATCGGAACACAGGTGCGGCTGCCCATTTGGTGCCGCGGGGTTTGGTGATATAGAACCACTCTTGTTGCCATGAGTTGGAGGTTTCCGTGAAGGTGCGTTTTGGCCAGCTAGTATTGGCAAGCTTGCTCACCATAGCACCGCCGCACTCCTCTTGCTCCCCGTTAACTAGCTTAGGCTTCACATTGAAGGTCTTGAGCCATAGGCCGAAGTGTGGGGGATGCGGAGAAAGGCTTCGCACACGACGACGAGCGCCGAGATGTGGAGAAAAGAGTCCGGAGCACGATCGTGAAAATCTAGCCCATAATAGAACATGAGGCCGCAAACGAAGGGATGAAGAGCAAACCCTAGCCCGCGGAGGAAGTGGGAGATGAATACCACCCGCTCGCAGGATTTTGGTGTGGGAATGACCTGCCCTTTAGTAGGTAGCCTGTGGGGGATTTCCGCAGTCAGGTACCTTGCCTTCCGAAGCTTCGTGATATCCTCCTCGATGACCGAGGAGGCTGCCCACCTACCTTGGGAGATGGATCCAGACATAACTAGAGGTCTTGGTAACAATGGAAGAAATTGAATCTTGGGCGCTGGAGCCTGAGGTTGGGAAGGTTGAGGAAGAGGTAGGCGTGGGGGGAGAAAGACGGGTCTGTACCCCTTTATAAAGGCGAAGAATATTGAACGCCTCCTCACGGGCCTTAAAGCTAGCTTATTCCCAAGGAATCGCCAACAACACGGTTGGATTACCCACGCCCATATTGGTGAGGATCCCGTGATAAGGGGACACGATCTCTGCTTCGACAAGATGTGCCAATGGAAACCGCATATCGAAACATGGATCGGGAGGCTAAAAAACAGTTTGAAATAATGACCGGGTGGAGACGTGGCGTCTCACTACAAAAGATGTCAGTATATGGGACTTGTTAAATATTATACTCTTTGCAGAGTTTTTTTGCAGAGCCGGACACGTTCTTTGTGTTCAAGGACTACATTGAAATATTCGGAGGAGGAACCCGTCTTGCAATGCTGAAGACAATCTGCGCGCCAGACACATCCTCATTCAAGCCTGGTTCAGGGGCTACTGAGGGAGTCCTCGATTAAGGGGTCCTCGGGCGTCCGGGCTATGTGACGTGGGCCGGACTGATGGGCCATGAAAATACAAGACAGAAGACTTCCCCCCCCCCCCCCCCCCCGTGTCTGGATGGGACTCTCCTTTGCATGGAAGGCAAGCTTGGCATTCGGATATGAAAATTCCTTCCTTTGTAAACCGACATTGTACAACCCTAGGACCATCCGGTGTCTATATAAACCGGAGGGTTTAGTCTGTAGAGGCAATCGCAATCATACATGCTAGACATATAGGGTTTAGCCATTACGATCTCGTGGTAGATCAACTCTTGTAATTCTCATATTCGTCAAGATCAATCAAGCAGGAAGTAGGGTATTACCTCCATCAAGAGGGCCCGAACCTGGGTAAACATCGTGTCCCCCGTCTCCTGTTACCGTCGACCTTAGACGCACAGTTCGGGACCCCCTACCCAAGATCCGCTGGTTTTGACAGCGACAACGACACCTTATGAACGGTGGTTTGGCAAGAAACCCAAGTTGTCGTTTCTTAAAGTTTGCGGCTGCGATGCTTATGTGAAAAAGCTTCAACCTGGTAAGCTCGAACCCAAATCGGAGAAATGTGTCTTCATAGGATACCCAAAGGAGATTGTTGGGTACACCTTCTATCACAGATCCGAAGGCAAGATATTCGTTGCTAAGAATGGATCCTTTCTATAGAAGGAATTTCTCTCAAAAGAAGTGAGTGGGAGGAAACTAGAACTTGATGAGGTAATTGTACCTGCTCCCTTATTGGAAAGTAGTTCATCACTAAAATCAGTTTCAGTGATTCCTACACCAGTAAGTGAGGAAGCTAATGATAATGATCATGAAACTTCTGATCAAATTACTACCGAACCTCATAGGTCAACCAGAGTAAGATCCGCACCGGAGTGGTATGGTAATCCTGTTCTGGAAGTCATGTTACTTAACCATGACGAACCTACGAACTATGAGGAAGCGATGATGAGCCCATACTCCACAAAATGGCTTGAAGCCATGAAATCTGAGATGGGATCCATGTATGAGAACAAAGTGTGGACTTTGGTTGACTTGCCGGATGATCGACGAGCCATAGAGAATAAATGGATCTTCAAGAGGAAGACTGGCACTGACGGTAATGTTACTGTGTAAAAAGCTCGACTTGATGCAAAAGGTTTTCGACAAGTTCAAGGAGTTGCCTATGATGAGACTTCCTCACCTGTAGCGATGCTTAAGTCCGTCCGAATCATGTTAGCAATTGCTGCATTTTATGATTATGAAATTTGGCAAATGGATGTCAAAACTGCATTTCTTAATGGATACCTAAAAGAAGAGTTGTATATGATGCAACCAGAAGGTTTTGTCGATCCACAAGGTGCTAACAGAGTGTGCAAGCTCCAAGGATCCATTTATGGACTGGTGAAGCCTCTCGGAGTTGGAATATACGCTTTGATAGTGTGATCAAAGCATATGATTTTATACATACTTTTGGAGAAGCCTGTATTTACAAGAAAGTGAGTGGGAGCTCTGTAGCATTTCTGATATTATATGTGGATGACATATTATTGATCGGAAATGATACTGAATTTCTGAATAGCATAAACGGATACTTGAATAAGAATTTTTCAATGAAAGACCTCGGTGAAGCTGCTTATATATTGGGCATCAAGATCTATATAGATAGATCAAGACGCTTAATTGGACTTTCACAAAGCACATACCTTGATAAAGTTTTTAAGAAGTTCAAAATGGATCAAGCAAAGAAAGGGTTCTTGCCTTTGTTACGAGGTGTGAAGTTGAGTCAGACTCAATGCCCGACCACTGCAGAAGATAGAGAGAAAATGAAAGTAATTCCCTATGCTTCAGCCATAGGTTCTATCATGTATGCAATGTTGTATACCAGACATGGTGTGTGCCTTGTTATTAGTCTAGCAGGCAGGTACCAAAGTAATCCAGGAGAGGATCACTACACAGAGGTCAAAAACATCCTGAAATACCTGAAAAGGACTAAGGTTATGTTTCTCATTTATGGCGGTGACAAATTGCTCGTCGTAAACGGTTACGTCGATGCAAGCTTTGACATTGATCCGGATGACTCTAAGTCACAAACCGGATACTTATTTTTATTAAATGGTGGAGCTGTCAGTTGGTGCAGTTCCAAGCAGAGCGTCGTGGCGGGATCTACATGCGAAGCAGAGTACATAGCTGCTTCAGAAGCAACAAATGTAGGAGTCTAGATGAAGGAGTTCATATCCGATCTAGGTTTCATACCTAGTGCATCGGGTCCAATGAAAATCTTTTGTGACAATACTGGTGCAATTGCCTTGGCAAAGGAATCCAGATCTCACAAGAAAACCAAGCACATCAAAAGACACTTCAATTCTATCCGCGATGAAGTCAAGGAGGGAGACATAGAGATTTTGAAGATACATACGGATCTGAATGTTGCATACCCATTGTCGGTGTCAAAACCGGCGGATCTCGGGTAGGGGGTCCCGAACTGTGCGTCTAGGCAGATGGTAACAGGAGGCAGGGGACACAATGTTTTACCCAGGTTCGGACCCTCTTGATGGAGGTAAAACCCTATGTCCTGCTTGATTGTTCTTGATAATATGAGTAGTACAAGAGTAGATCTACCACGAGATCAGAGAGGCTAAACCCTAGAAGCTAGCCTATGGTATGAATGTATGTTGTCCTACGGACTAAACCCTCCGGTTTATATAGACACCGGAGGGGGCTAGGGTTATACAAGGTCGGTTACAAAGGAGGAGATATACATATCTGTACTGCCTAGCTTGCCTTCCACACCAAGTAGAGTCCCATCCGGACACGGGACGAAGTCTTCAATCTTGTATCTTCATAGTTCAACAGCCCAGCCAAAGGATATAGTCCGGCTGTCTGGAGACCCCCTTATCCAGGACTCCCTCAGTAGCCCATGAACCAGTCTTCCATGACGATGAGTCCGGCGCGCAGTATTGTCTTCGGCATTGCAAGGCGGGTTCTTCTCCAAATCTTGAATATATGTTAAGTAGTGTCCGGCCCCATAAATGTTGGACCTCTTGGCTTCTGTGCCCAATAAGGGCTCTCTTCCACGCGTCGAATTAATACGAGGAGCCAGGGCGCTTTGACATTCGCCCCCCTAGCCAGATAAATAAATTGTCTATTAAAGGGATGGGGATTCTTAGATCCAATCCATATCATCCTCCCCCGGCGAGAATCCATCGGAGTGCGCTGCGTAAAAATCCATTCCACCATGGCCGACAACCGCAGCTCCTCTTCCCGCCCTCGTAGCCCTAAGCCCGATGATTGTGAAAGGTGTTCTGTCCCACACAGTCGATTAGTCGAACTGCAGACTAAGGGATTTCTCCCTCCAGCGTATATGGTTCCTGTCCGAGCCGGGCTCGTCACCTACAATGGCGGGGAGCAAGCGGAGAGCTTCCCCATCCCCTCTACGGGGGAGCGGGTATGCCTTGTTCTTTACTTATTAAGGGGACTCGGATTTCCAATTCATCTGTTCCTCCGTGGGCTCCCGGAGTTTTACGGCCTCCAACTGCATAATTTCACTCCTGCTTCCATATTGCACATCGCCTGCTATGTTGCCCTCTGCGAGTTATTCCTGGGCCGCGAGGCTCACTTCGAGCTGTGGAAAAGGTGATTTTGCCTCGTCCCCCGTACACAGGAGGGGTCACTTTATCAAGTGGGCGGAGCCGAAATATGGCGCATCACCAAAACCGGATACCTGTCCAGTACTCCGAAGAAGATGTTCGAGGACTGGCCTTCGGAATGGTTTTATATGGAGGACGTCCCCCTTCCAGACGCTGTTCGGCTGGGTCTTCCTGAGTTCAACAATGCTCCTCTGAAGAAACGCCGAAGCTGGCGCCCACGGAGCCCCCAGGAGGAAGATAACGGAGAAGTCCTTTACCCGATGAACCAGATTAAAGCGCTATCCCAATAAGGATTGACAGTAGTCAAGGTTATGTCAATATGCATAATGCGGGGAGTGCAGCCACTTCAATATCGAGGGCACCCCCTGTGGTGTTTTAACAGGGAAGATGATGCCACCCGTTACAGGCGTAAGGGTCCGAACAATGCTGTTGCTTTAGCAAAAATTCTGTCCGAGTTGTTCAAGGGAGAGGAAGAGGAGTTCATCTGCATCAAGCCACGGGATGGATTCTCCATGTACAACCCTCCAAGTTGAGTGAGTTATATCTCCTTACTCACATTCTTCCCGCATTCTTTGTCGTAGACACTCACCTTGCCATTTTGCGGTAGGAGCTGCGAAAAGCCATAAGGGAGGTCAACAACCCATCTCCACAACCAGAGGACCCTGACCGGGCCCTTGGTCCCAGACTTGAAGAAGATCCGGACATATTCGTGGAGCTGATAGACCGGCAATTCTATCAATTAAGCTATGATGATGCCATGGTGGCCATTATAGCCGACTACCCTGGCCTACTCCCAGCCTTGTAGGTAAATGAGACCGGAGTCCCAACCTTTGAAAAAGATTTCCTTTTATGCACTTCACCTACCGTATACAAACAGTGTTTTATAGGGAAGGCCCTCGGGACGCCATGCCGAGCCCGCGGCGACTCGCTAACAAGGGGTTTCAAAGCCGGACAGGCTAAAAAGGAAGGCGGTCCGGACGGAGACGCCGGTGAAGAGGTATGATGCAACACCTCAGTCCATGGTTGTCGTCTTTTTAAAAACATAATAACACCCGTGTTTCCTAGAAGGAAGAACGCTCGCCGGACAATATCCGGAGAGGTCACCGATGACGCCTCTACCAGTCGGGCTCCAGGGCCGGGCACAGAGGCGGAAGCTAACACGAGGCACACGCCGGACACTCCTTCTACAGAAGATGCGGATAAGATATCCGCTACAAATTCCTAAGTGGAGAGCGCCATGAATCACAGGCGTCGTCGGACCATACTTCGTGACGCGTGTTTCTCCCGAGAGGCGTTTGATGCATTCAACTCAGGAGATGCATACATCCGGCTGCTCAAAATGGTCTAGCCAGAGCCACGGACCAGTGTGTAAAGGATGTACGGGTAAGAAAATTTGATGAGTATATATATAATAGCCCCTGAGACTTGAAACAGTTGGCACAACTGATTTACGGATCATTTATTGTGCAGGTTCTTACAGAGAAGAATACTCAACTATCACAGGAGCTGGAGGAATGCAAGGCCCAACTTTGGGCCACTGTTGCCGCATTGAAGGAACCTGAAAAGTCCCCAGTTGGTAACATTTGTTTTAAAGAAGGATGGGTACCATATAGTGTGCAGCATGGCTGCAGATCTAACAATAGATATTGCATATGAGTCAGGAGAGAATCCAGAGGACCAACATGTCGTACGACAGCTAAAGGCTGGTGAACGCGTGCTGACTAAGGTCATGCTGGAGAAAAACAAGCTCCAAGACGCCAATACCAAATTGAGCGTGGAACTGAAGGATGTTTGAGCCCAGCTTGCGGACTCCGTGAAGGAGAATAAGCGGCTTCGACGCGGCATTTTCAGTAAGTGCTTGAACGAACCCTTTAAAAGAGTACGGCGAAGAAGCCAGCTGACAGAGTTATGTCTGCAGGTATGCTGATGGGTCATCCCACGGAGGAGATGCCTGGGTCTGCGGGTGATCTTCTACCCAAGCTCTCACAACTGCATGAACAAGTTCGGCAGGTGATGCAAAGTATTGCCCAGGCCTTGTGGCCATCCATCTCCCTGCCAACGGGCATTGGAGAGCTTGCGGAGAAACTCAAGGGAGCACGGCGGCGCTTCCGATTATGGAAGATATCGGCCTGCCATCAAGGTGCCAGGGAAGCCTGGGCCATGGTGAAGACGCGGTATACCATGGCTGACCCAAACCACATGGCCGAGGTCGGACCTGTGGGGCCCAATGGGAAAGAGATCCCCGTTAGCTTAGTATATGGGCAGGTAGAATTGGCCGCAAAGTATTCCCAACAGGATTGTAGGCTAGACAGCCTGTTGGATGGTATAGAAGAGGAATTTAGTCAGTCTACATGACTATGTAATTAAATTGACATGTATAATGCCTTCTAGCCGGATTATAAATCATTTGTCATGGTGGACCTTTTCGCTTCAACCTCGGGACTCGATAGTCCGGAGTGTATCCGAATACCCGCTCAGTTATATAAGAACCGGGGTATGCATGGAAACCTGGTGTAGGGATCATTAGTGCTTGAACAGACAAGTACCCAACTAGTTATGTTATATTACATGGATAGTAAGAAACATCTTCCAGGGAGAATAGTTCCGTTAAGGGTTCCTTTCCCTGGGTACGCATGCCCTAAAGTGCATGTCCGGACTGCGACAGGAGAGACAGGCAAAAACATCTGGGGGCACATATGGAAAAAAATAAAAAGTCATCTTTTGTTCACCGACAGAATATTCCCTTAAGAACGCTAGCTTTCGGCTTCACCCAGTCTGAGGTACACATCCGTCTGACCCGGCAGTAACAATCGCAGAGGTGCTCCCCTTATGCCCTAGCCGAATTAACGGGAACGTAGGGCATAAATACAAGAGCCAGGCAACCCAGCTTGGCTAAAACTTAAGTCATATCGATGCATATAATGGCAAAGAAAAGGTACATGCGGAAGGATAACGCATGTGCGGGGCATGAAGCCCAGATAAATAATTAAGCTTCTGTGTAAGAAGCCCCCAGGTATAATGAGCGCAGTTAGCGCGTCAATAGTGTGCAACCAAGGCACAAGTTGGCCCTTGAAGACCTAGAGAAAGAATAAAAAGAAAGAAAGAGAGAGAAAAAAGGTAATGTATGTGCAAAAAATGGACAGACGAAGGAGACGAACATAGAGTCCGGCGCTAGGCATAGAATCTTCGGAGCCTGGCTGCGTTCCATGGGTTCGGCTCGAGTCGATTATTCGATGCATCCCGCAGACGATACGCTCCTCCGGTCAGAACTTGGTCAATAATGAAGGGACTTTCCCATTTGGGCTCGAGCTTGGTCTTTTTCTTCTCCGGCAGGCGTAGAACTAGCTCGCCAATGTTATAAGTTTTGGCCCGTACTTCTCTGCTTTGGTATCTTCGAGCCTGTTGCTGATAAAATGCGGAACGGGCTTTTGCCACGTCACGCTCCTCCTCCAGGGTGTCCAGACTGTCCTGCCAATCGAGCTCGGCTTCTCTTTCTTCGTACATGCGCACTCAAGGTGAGTCATGAATTATGTCGCAGGGCAGAACCGCCTCTGCGCCGTACACCATAAAAAGGGTGTGTATCCGGTAGTATGATTCGGCGTGGTCCGCAGCCCCCAGAGTACGGAGTCGAGCTCCTCTACCCAGTGCGTGTTAGATTCCGTTAAGGACCGCACTAATCTAGATTTGATGCCGCTCATGATAAGACCATTTGCTCGCTCAACTTGGCCGTTAGTTTTTGGGTGATAGACAGAAGCATAATCGAGCTTGATGCCCATGTTGCTACACCAGAGTTTTACCTCATTAGCCGTGAAGTTCGTGTCATTGTCAGTGATGATGCTGTGGGGGACGCCATAACGGTGTACAACCCCGGATATGAAGTCTATCACCGGTCCGGATTTGACCATTCTAACAGGTTTGGCTTCTATCCATTTGGTGAATTTATCCACCATGACCAGTAGGTATTTTTTCTTGTGGGTTCCCCCTTTAAGGGGTCCAACCATGTCAAGCCCCCATACCGCGAAGGGCCAGGTAATGGGGATTGTTTGGTGGGCGGTGGGTGGCATGTGGCTTTGGTTTGCAAAAAGCTGGCAACCGGCGCAGCGTTGGACCAAGTCATGTGCGTCTACCCGGGCCGTCGGCCAATAAAAACCTGTACGGAAGGCCTTGCTTACAATGGCCCGGGCTACGGCATGGTGGCTGCCGAGTCCGGCGTGAATTTCTGCCAGAAGCTTTTGCCCCTCCTCTTCGGAGATGCACCTTTGAAGGACTCCGGTAGTGCTTTTCTTATAAAGCTCTCCCTCATGGACCCTGTAGGCTTTAGATCGCCACACTATGCAGCGTGCCTCATTTTGGTCCTTGGGGAGCTCCTGCCTAGTTAGGTAGGCCAGGAATGGTTCTGTCCACGGGGCGATGATGGCCATTATTACGTGGGCTGAAGGTGTTATTTCGGTGGCAGAGCCTCCGATTATGTCAGAGTGTGCAGTATCGGGCATTTTGGCCGGGTCCGGACTATTTTTACCGGTGTCCCCTTCCCATACCATGGATGGCTTAAACAACCTCTCCAAAAAGATGTTGGGGGGGCCGCATCGCGTTTTGCGCCGATGTGGGCGAGGATATCCGCCGCCTGATTGTTTTCCCGAGCCACATGGTGAAATTCGAGCCCCTCGAACCGAGCTGACATCTTTTGGACGGCGTTGCGATAGGCCGCCATTTTCGGATCCTTGGCGTCGAAGTCTCCATTTATTTGGGATATTGCAAGGTTCGAATCCCCACGCACCTCCAGGCATTGAATGTCCATGGAAACTGCCATCCGAAGACCATGTAACAGGGCTTCGTATTCGGCTGCGTTGTTGGAGTCTGTATACAATATCTGGAGTACGTATTGAACTATATCTCCGGTAGGGGACGTCAGGACGACGCCAGCCCCCAGATCAGCCAACATTTTGGAGCCGTCGAAGTGGATGATCCAATTGGAGTATGCGCCGTACTCTTTAGGGAGTTCGGCTTCCGTCCATTCGGCGACAAAGTCGGCCAATACTTGCAATTTAATGGCTCGCCGGGATGTGTATGTTATATCAAACGGGAGGAGCTCAATGGCCCATTTGGCAATCCGGCCCGTGGCGTCCGGTTGTTTATAATGTCATTGAGTGGTACCTCCGAGGCTACTCTAATTGAACACTCTTGAAAGTAGTGTCATAGCTTCCGGGATGCCATGAATACCACATAGGCTATCTTTTGATAATGTGGGTGCCGTGATTTGCATGGAGTGAGGATAGTGGATACATAATATACCGGCCTTTGAAGGGGGAATTTGTGTCCGTCCGTTTCTCGTTCGACGACGAGTACTCCGCTTACCACCTGATGAGTTGCCACAATGTACAACAGCATTGGTTCGCCGATGTTTGGCACGGCCAGGATTGGGTTGGTTGCCAGTATAGCTTTTATTTCTTCCAATCCGGCTGTGGCAGCGTCCGTCCACTCGAAGTGTTTGGTACGCCGAAGGAGGCGATAAAGGGGTAATGCCTTTTCTCCTAAGCGGGAGATAAAGCGGCTTAGAGCCGCCACACATCCGGTTAATTTCTGGATTTGTTTGAGGCCCGTTGGGATAGCCAACTGTGACAGAGCTTGGATTTTGGCCGGATTTGCTTCAATTCCTCTACTGGAGACAATGAAGCCCAGGAGCTTTCCAGCTGATACGCCGAAAACGCATTTTTCCGGATTGAGCTTGATGTCATATGTTCGGAGGTTGTCGAATGTGAGCCTCAAGTCGTCTATTAGAGAGTCAACATGTTTGGTTTTGACGACCACATCATCTACGTATGCCTCTACTGTTTTGCCGATCTGTTTCTCCAGACATGTCTGAATCATGCGCTGATATGTTGCGCCGGCGTTTTTGATCCCAAAAGGCATTGTGTTGAAACAGAAGGGGCCGTATGGTGTGCTAAATGTCGTTGCAGCTTGGTCGGACTCCGCCATCTTGATTTGGTGGTAGCCGGAGTATGCGTCGAGGAAACACAATGAATCGTGTCCTGCAGTAGCATCGATAATTTGATCAATGCGGGTGAGGGGGAAGGGATCCTTTGGGCAAGCCTTGTTGAGGTCCTTGAAATCGACACATAGGCGCCAGGATTTGTCCTTCTTTGGTACCATCACCAGGTTTGCTAGCCAGTCCGGGTGTTTTATTTCTCTAATGAATCTGGCCTCCAATAACTTGGCTAGCTCCTCTCCCATAGCTTGTCTCTTAGGTTCAGAGAAACGCCGAAGAGTCTGCTTGACCGGCTTGAATCCCTTTAGAATATTAAGGTTGTGCTCGGCCAGCCTGCGTGGGATTCCCGACATATCTGAGGAATGCCAGGCGAATATGTCCTAATTCTCGCGCAGGAACTCTCATAGTGCGGCGTCCACGGCGGGGTTTAACTGTGGCCCGATTGAGGCTGTTTTTGTAGGGTCCGTTGTGTGGACTCGGATTTTGACTATTTCATCCGCTGGATTAAAAGAGGTGGACTTGGATCTCTTGTCGAGTATCACGTCGTCCCTGTCCACTGTGGAGCGCAGCGCAGTTAATTCCTCGGCCACAAAGGCTTTGGATAATGCTTCGAGGGCCAATGCGGTTGTTTTGTTTTCGGCGCGGAGTGCTGTGTCCGGATCACTAGCGAGAGTGATGATTCCGTTGGGCCCGGGCATTTTGAGCTTCATGTACCTGTAATGGGGTATGGCTTGGAAGATCGTGAACGCCTCCCGCCCTAAAAGGGCGTGGTATCCACTACTGAATGGGGCCACTTGGAATGTAATTTCTTCGGACCTGTAGTTCTCCGGCGTGCGGAATACCACATCCAGTGTGATTCTCCCAGCACAGCGTGCTTCCTGACTGGGGATGATTCCTCTGAAAGTTGTGCTGCTTCGCTCAATGAGGTTCCAGTCTATTTCCATTTTTTGAAGAGTTTCCTCATAGATGAGGTTTAATCCACTGCCGCCGTCCATGAGTACTTTGGTGAGTCAAAAGCCGTCCACGATTGGTCTAAGGACCAGTGCGGCTGGTGCTCGGGCTGTTCGGAATTTAGGTTCGTCACTGGCATTGAAGGTAATAGCCGTGTCACTCCATGGATTTATTGCTGCCACGTGGCAGATTTCGGCAAGGCTGCGGAGTGTTCTCTTGCGCCTATTATTTGACGCGAAGGTCTCAAAGACTGTTAATACCGTATTGCTATCCCTGGGATGGTGCTCTGTGGTATCTTGGATGAGAAGATCCTCACCACTTTTGGCCACCTGCCAGAGTACCCAACATGCTCTAAGGCTGTGTGTCGGTATGGTATCCGATGTACTATGAATTTTGCAGGGTCCTTTGAGCCATCCCTCCAATACGGTTCCACGCCCTGTAGAGTTTTTTTGCTTCTTAGTAATTAACTCGAGTGTCTTATGATAGTGCACCCTTTTACTTCGGGCTGGGTGTATATTCAGAGCTGGATTATCCCAAAATTTCGTTTCAGTATTCCAGGCGCTTTCCATCGCACAGTACTTTCGTACTATGGATGCCAAGTTGGCGAAGCATGATATGTCACGGCGACTTATGGTGTTAAGGATTCCCTTGTTTGTGCAATTATTGCAGAAAAATGAGACTGCGTCTTCCTCGCGACAGTCCTTAACCTTGTTCATCACGAGGAGGAATCTGGCCCAATAATGATGTACTGTTTCCTGGGGCTCTTGCCTGATGTGGGAAAGATCGTCTATGTTTGGGTGGGTGGGTGGATTTGAGTCTAAACCCTTACCCGATCTAAGACCCAGGGGCCGAGGAGTTTCCAATCTTGGAAATTCGGGTTCCGGGATGTTGCCCGATAAGTTTGGCCCGCTGCCTGACTCTAGGTTCAGGGCTTGGGTGATGTCCTCCCATGGATGGGTATCCGGCTCGGAGAGCTTAGGAATTCGGACATAGTTTGTCCTCAAGATAGAGGAAGAATCGCCGCATTGTTCCTCCACCACCGCAATATGATGGGTGACTGGTGGAGAGGTAATCTCCCTTTGATCGGGTTTAAGCCCAATCTGATCATAGTCCGTAGCGACTCCCAAGGCAGTGATTCGATCCAAGAGCTCGTTTAGGGAGGAGAGCTCCATTGGATCCATCTGCTCGGCGAATTCCGAGCCGACGTGGAGGCTGTTTTCGATGACCCGAGAAGTCATCGTCGGTGCAACAGCCGAATGGGCGGTCATGATGAAACTGCCTAGCTGGAGAGTTTGGCCGATAGCCAGGGCTCCCCCGGCGGAATGTTGTTTTTAACAATGAGACGAGGCATCCTTCCTTACGACGATGGCACAGTGGAACTCTCAATGAAAGCACCAATGTCGGTGTCAAAACCGGCGGATCTCGGGTAGGGGGTCCCGAACTGCGCGTCTAGGCGGATGGTAACAGGAGGCAGGGGACACAATGTTTTACCCAGGTTTGGGCCCTCTTGATGGAGCTAAACCCCTACGTCATGCTTGATTGTTCTTGATAATATGAGTAGTACAAGAGTAGATCTACCACGAGATCAGAGAGGCTAAACCCTAGAAGCTAGCCTATGGTATGATTGTATGTTGTCCTACGGACTAAACCCTCCGGTTTATATAGACACCGGAGGAGGCTAGGGTTACACAAGGTCGGTTACAAAGGAGGAGATATACATATCCGTACTGCCTAGCTTGCCTTCCACACCAAGTAGAGTCCCATCCGGACACGGGACGAAGTCTTCAATCTTGTATCTTCATAGTCCAACAGTCCGGCCAAAGGATATAGTCCGTCTGTCTGGAGACCCCCTAATCCAGGACTCCCTCACCCGTTGACTAAGCCTCTCTCACGAGGAAAACATGATCAGCACCAAGACTCTATGGGTGTTAGAATCATTACAACATAATCTAGATTATTAACTCTAGTGCAAGTGGGAGACTGAAGGAAATATGCCCTAGAGGCGATAATAAAGTTGTTATTTATATTTCATTATATCATGATAAATGTTTATTATTCATGCTAGATTTGTATTAACCGGAAACTTAGTACATGTGTGAATACATAGACAAACAGAGTGTCACTAGTATGCCTCTACTTGACTAGCTCGTTGATCAAAGATGGTTAAGTTTCCTAGACATGGACAAAGAGTTGTCATTTGATAAACGGGATCACATCATTAGAGAATGATGTGATTGACTTGACCCATCCATTAGCTTAGCACGGTGATTGTTTAGTTTACTGCTATTGCTTTCTCCATCACTTATACATGTTCTTATGACTATGAGATTATGCAACTCCCGAATACCAGAGAAACACTTAGTGTGCTATCAAACGTCACAATGTAACTGAGTGACTATAAAGATGCTCTACAGGTCTCCCCGATGGTGTTTGTTGAGTTGGCATAGATCAAGATTAGGATTTGTCACTCCGTGTATAGGAGAGGTATCTCTGGGCCCTCTCGGTAATGCACATCACTATAAGCCTTGCAAGCAATGTAACTAATGAGTTAGTTACGGGATATAGCATTATGTAAAAAGTAAAGAGACTTGTCGGTAACGAGATTGAACTAGGTATGATGATACCGACGATCGAATCTCGGGCAAGTAACATACCGATGACAAAGGGAACAACGTATGTTGTTATGCGGTTTGACCGATAAAGATCTTCGTCGAATATGTAGGAACCAATATGAGCATCCAGGTTCCTCTATTGGTTATTGACCGGAGATGAGTCTTGGTCATGTCTACATAGTTCTCGAACCCATAGGGTCCACACGCTTAACGTTTGGTGACGATCGGTATTATGAGTTTATGTGTTTTGATGTACCGAAGGTTGTTCGGAGTCCCGGTTATGATCACGGACATGACGAGGAGTCTCGAAATGGTCGAGACATAAATATCGATATATTGGATGACTATGTTTGGACATCGGAATGGTTCCGGGTGAGTTCGGGCATATACCGGAGTACCGGGAGGTTACCGGACCCCCCGGGAAGTATATGGGCCTTATTGGGCCATAGTGGGAGAGAGGAGAAGGGAGCCTAGGAGGGGGCGCCCCCCAAGCCCAATCCGAATTGGGTGGGGGTCCGGCCCCCCTATCCTTCCCCCTCTCTCTCCCTTCCTTCCTCTCCTAATCCAACTAGGGAAGGGAGGGGGAATCCTACTCCCGGTGGGAGTAGGACTCCCTTGGGCGTGCCATAGAGGGTCGGCCCCTCCCCTCTGCCAATCCTTTATATACGGGGGAGGGGGCACCCCATGGACACACAAGTTGACAATTGTCTTAGCCGTGTGCGGTGCCCCCCTCCACCATAATCCACCTCGGTCATATCATTGCAGTGCTTAGGCGAAGCCCTGTTCCGGTAGCTTCGTCATCACGCCGTCGTGCTGACGAAACTCTCCCTCGACACTCAGCTGGATCTAGAGTTCATGGGATGTCACCAAGCTAAACATTTGCAGATCGCGGAGGTGTTGTACCTTCGGTGCTAGGATGGGTCGGATCGTGAAGCCGTTTGACTACATCAACCGCGTCGTCATAACGCTTCCATTTACGGTCTACGAGGGTACGTGGACAACACTTTTTCCCCCTCGTTGCTATCCATCACCTAGATGGATCTTGTGTGTCCGTAGGATTTTTTTTGAAATTACTATGTTCCCCAACAGAGATTTCTTCTATTTGGTTGCAGGGTCGCTTGAGAGAGATCATCTTCATCCTACAGCTCTCACGGATTGATAAACCTTAGGTCATCTACTTGAGGGAAAATTGCTACTGTCCTACAAAACTCTGCGCTTGGAGGCCCAACACGTGTCTACAAGAATAAAGTTGCATAGTAGACATCAACCGGCTCCACTTGTGGTTATCTCTTACCTTTACTTTGTTCAAGCTTGAATTGTGTTGTATCCTTTATTTGCTTGTGTGGTTGTTGTTGTTAGCATCATATAGATTGTTCACCAAGTTACATATCTAGACAACCTATTTGCTGCTTAACCTAATTTATTAAGAAAAGGAAAAACTTGGTAGTTGCCTATTCACCCCCCTCTAGTCAACCATATCGATCCTTTCACCCCCTACCTGAGATCCACCGGTTTTAGCATCGACACCCACTTTTCCATGGCATATATAGTTACTCCCGGCCCCACTGCTATCCTAATTGACCACCCCTCCATTAAATAAGACACCCACCAGCCTCTCTAACCCTCTAGAGGTAGGGCCAAAAGTTAAACACCTTGAACCACCACATCTCTCTCTTCTTGATTTCATCTGATCGATCGCACACGACAGTAGTGACGAGCGGCATACGCGTGTTTTAGGTGAGAAAATTCTTTTTCTAAAATCTACATATACACTTTAATTAGAGTAGTCTTTGTATGATCATGCCTATGTAGTTGACTGTTGGTGTGGTGGTGGACGTGTAGGGTGACAGCACATTCGTTTGATTGCATGCTTTGTTGCATTTTTTAGGAAATACAAATGAGTGCCAAATCTCATCGAAATTGCTGATTAATTTCAATTTCATTAAGTTGGTGTCACTCAATATGTCCCTTTTTATGTCATGGTGAATTTTTGAATTTTGCGTATTTTTAGATCAAATAGTGATTGATTACACCTCTCGCAGATTCATAAACTTAGGTCATCCACTTGAGGAAATTTTTTTGTTATCCTACAAAACTCTGCCTTGGAGGCACAATAAAGTCTACAAGGATAAAGTCATAGAGTAGGCATCAAACGCCTGGTTCTTAAAGCTCATGCCGATGGAATCCTTCATCACCCCATTTACCCTACCCCCCCAGTTCTCTGACACATCAACGACATCTTTATGCTAGCCCACACCTCCAAATAGGGAGCTATTCAATTTACATCCATCCTTGATGATTTTTCCCTAGTTGTTGGGCTTGCCCTAAACTTCAACAAAACCACTTTATTCCCCTATCCACTGGGACACATCGCTCTTTGTTTAGATGGCTACTCTCTTTGGTTAGACGACATCTTCCCTACCTCAAGCGTACCTAGGCTTACCTCCACCACCCTGAAAAATTCTACACCATGCTTCCCAACCCATCATTAAAACCTTTTTCAAATATCTCACTAGTTGGGAGGCTCGTATGCTACCACGTGGTGCTAGAATAACTCCTCCATCCTTAGTTCTATACTCTCTCGCCACCTACGCCGTGTATGTCTTTGGTCTTCCCAAAAAATTAGAGTTTTTTCCAGGCCAACGAGGAAACTTGTAGGGGGGCTTTATTCTAGTAGTGGATTTTAACCCTCATGGAGGTCCCACACCCTATCCTATATGGAGTGCCACCTAGGGAATCAACACAAAGCAGCCAACCATAGTCCCAGCCATCCTCCGTGGGACCAAGCAGACTATTCTGATCAATGAAAATCTAAGTAAGGCTTCATGATTAACAATTCAAAGGAGGATGAAAATGTAAAAGAAGAAGCTAAAGTAGAAGCCAAGAGAGCAAATAAGCCCAAGTCCAAGTAAGGAAGACCCCTCATATTGTAACACCCCGGATGTAACTTTCCCTATTTGTACTCCAACTCTTGCCGTTTCCGGCGTTAAGTTATATTTATTTTCTCGGGTTCGGGTCTTTGTCTCCATGTGTTGTTATCGTTGTCATGCATATCATATCATGTCATCATGTGCATTGCATTTGCATACGTGTTCGTCTCATGCATTCGAGCATTTTCCCCGTTGTCCGTTTTGCTTTCCGGCGCTTCGTTCTCCTCCGGTGGTCATTTCTAGCTTTCTTTCGTGTGTGGGGATTAAACATTTCCGGATTGGACCGAGACTTGCCAAGCGGCCTTGGTTTACTACCGGTAGACCGCCTGTCAAGTTTCGTACCATTTGGACTTCGTTTGATACTCCAACGGTTAACCGAGGGACCGAAAAGGCCTCGTGTGTGTTGCAGCCCAACACCCCTCCAATTTGGCCCAAAACCCACCAAACTCTGCTCCATGCTCTAGAGCGTTCGATCACGATCGCGTGGCTGAAACCCGCACCTCATTTGGACTCTCCTAACTCCCCCTATGCCTATATATACACCCCCTCCATTTTCGGATCTTCTTCCTCCCCGAAACCCTAAAAAAAACTCCTCCTCTCGCGCGCCGGACGTGTCCACGCCGCGCCGGACGTGTCCACGCCCGCCGCCACCTCACTCCGGCCTATAGCAGCTCGCCACGTCGCCCCGCCGCCACTCCCGGCCAACCACCGCGCGCCACCCGTCCTCCTTCTCTCTCCTCTGCCGCCAGGGGCCCGCGCGGCCCAGATCTGGCCCGCGGGGCCCGGATCCGCCGCCGCCTAGCGCAGCCGCCTCCACGCCCGCAGCCGCCTCCACGCCGCCTTCGCGCCGTCACCGGCACCAACTCCGGCGACCGGAGCACGCCGCCGCCCATCCTCCGCCTCGCCAGCCTCCCGGCCTCGCGCCTCCGCCGCCCGCCGCCAAGGCCAAGCTCGCCGGAGCCGGCCGCCGCCCTTCGTCCGGCCCCGCCGCCCCGGCCATCGCCGGCCCCAGGCGCGCCGGCCGCCGCCTCCTCCCACATCTCGCCGGCCGCTGCGTGCTTCTTCCCCGACGAACAGCTACAGTGCCGCCGCCGCCTCGGTTTCCGTGCAACCCTAGATCTAGGGTTGTTTTTTTCTCTAAGTCATTAAATTTTCAGTCCAAGTTGCTCTGTTCGAGGCTCCGTAACTTTGCATCCGTAGCTCCGATTCATGCATATAGCGTATCAAAATGTTCGCCTCGACGAGTACATCATTTCATTCCATTGCACCATTTTCATTTGAGCTCATATTGATGCCCGAAATGCTGTTAGAAGAAGGCTTCGTGAGTTAATTGTCAGATCTGCTAGTTCATCTTAGACTTTTGTCATTTTTGCCATGATTATTGTGTGCATGATATGCCTGTGAGTCCTTCATATGTTTTGTTAAGCATCTTGTTATATTTCTATAGGTGCAACCCATGCATTTTTAGGATGTGTGTGGTGACTTGTGCAAGCTTGCAAAGTGAGGCACCCGGTAATTCTGTTTTCTGGGACTTAGTAGTTTTCACTAAGTCTGGGATTATTTAGTTCATGATGCCATATGTTCATGCTATTTCCTAGTGATCCCTGCCTCTTTTGAGGTCATCAGTTAGGGAGTTTTGTTAATCTTGTTATGCTCTATCCATCCATGTCTTTACTTGCAATTATGGAGCAACCTAGCTTGAGTCAATCGAGCTCTACTTTTGCTTCGTTGTGAATCTGGGCAGATCGTCAACTTGTTTGCGATTTTGCCGATGTTATTGTAGTTGATCCGTGCATGCTATGCCATTGTTCTTGCTATGTCTAGCTTGTATTTTGTGCCTTATTAATGGATGTATGCTTGTATTACCATGACTTGCACCGTGGTGAGTGCATCGAGCTCGTAAACATGCCTTCGTGAGTTATATTTCAGCATGTCCCAGTTTTCACTAAGTCTGAAAACTGATTATGTTTTTGCTATGTTCGTGTGCTTATTAGTATATTTTGTGATCCCTTTTGGCTCAAGGTCACTAAGGGACTTTTGTTAAGCTTGTTGAGTAGCTCCATGCCATGTCTTTCTTTGTCATGTTCAGGTCCTGTAGCATGTTGTTTTGTTGCTCCGAAGAGGGCTATATGATCTGAAATTCCAGACAAGTGTTAATTTCACTAAGTCTGAGATCTGTTTACCATTTGCGTTTTTGCCATGCTTGTTTGAACCTGTTAATGGATGATTTGGCCGTAGCTCAGTGCTAGACTTTTGTTAAGCATCTTGTGTGCATCCCTGCCATGTATTTTGTTGTCATGTTTGGATGCTGTAGCATGTTCATTTCGTTGCATTTAGATGCCTACTTGTTGTAAATCGCAGACCGGTGTCATTTTTGAATCGCTTGCCATTTCCAAACCGTAACTCCGATTCCGGCGTTCTTTATATCGTTTTCAAGCGATTTCATCTCATATTTCCAGTGGCACCCTTGGAATTCCAAGTTGAGGCCAGGTTCATGCTTTTCCTGTCATATCTTGCATTTTGCATCCCGCATCGCATCCCGCATAGCATATCATCATTTCATCATATTGCTTGGTCTTGCACGTGGTTGATTGTATCCTTGTTGCTTGTTTGTCTTGTTTGGGTAGAGCCGGGAGACGAGTTCGCTAACGAGGAGCCCGTTGAGTTTGCTCTTGAGGATCCAGTCAACTCTGACAACTGTGCAGGCAAGATGATCATACCCTCGAAATCACTACTATCTTTGCTATGCTAGTTTGCTCGCTCTTTTGCTATGCCAATGCTACGATGCCTACCACTTGCTTGCAAGCCTCCCAAATTGCCATGTCAAACCTCTAACCCACCTTGTCCTAGCAAACCGTTGATTGGCTATGTTACCGCTTTGCTCAGCCCCCCTCTTATAGCGTTACTAGTTGCAGGTGAAGATTGGAGGCCGTTCCTTGTTGGAACATCTTTTATTTACTTGTTGGGATATCATTATATTGCCATGTTATCTTAATGCATCTATATACTTGTTAAAGGGTGGAAGGCTCGGCCTCTCGCCTAGTGTTTTGTTCCACTCTTGCCGCCCTAGTTTCCGTCATATCGGTGTTATGTTCCCGGATTTTGCGTTCCTTACGCGGTTGGGTTATGATGGGAACCCCTTGATAGTTCGCCTTGATTAAAGCTTTTCCAGCAATGCCCAACATTGGTCTTACCATTCGCCACCTAGCCTCTTTTTCCCTTGGGTTACCGGAGCCCAAGGGTCATCTTATTTTAACCCCCCCCCCCCCGGGCCAGTGCTCCTCTGAGTGTTGGTCCGACCAAGTAGACTGCGGGGCCACCTCGGGGCAACTTGAGGGTTGGTTTTACTCGTAGGATGTCTCATCTGAGTGTGCCCTGAGAAAGAGATATGTGCAGCTCCTATCGGGATTTGTCGGCACATTCGGGCGGTGTTCCTGGTCTTGTTTTGACCTGTCGAAGTGTCTTGAGTTACCGAGATACCGAGTCTGATCGGAACATCTTGGGAGGAGGTCTATTCCTTCGTTGACCGTGAGAGCTTGTCATGGGCTAAGTTGGGACTCCCCTGCAGGGACTGAACTTTCGAAAGTCGTGCCCGTGGTTATGGGCAGATGGGAATTTGTTAATGTCCGGTTGTAGATAACTTGAACCTTAAATAATTAAAATGAATCAACTGAGTGTGTTGCCGTGATGGCCTCTTCTCGGCGGAGTCCGGGAAGTGGACACGATGTTGGAGTAATGTTTGCGCAGGCTGTTCTCTAGTTTCTCGCTCGTGCTTTGCCTCCTCTTCTCGCTCTCTTTTGCGAATAAGTTAGCCACCATACTTGCTAGTCGCTTGCTACAGCTCCACTCATATTTTACCTTGCCATACCTATAAGCTCAAATAGTCTTGATCGCGAGGGTGCGAGATTGCTGAGTCCCTGTGGCTCACAGATTACTATTACACCAGATGCACGGCCCGATGATTCCGCTCCAGGAGACGCGTATGAGATCAAGTGGGAGTTCGACGAAGACTCTCAACGATACTATGTTTCCTTTCCCGATGATCAGTAGTGGTGCCCAGTTGGGGGTGATTGGGACCGTGTCGCATGTTGGGTTCTCTTTTATTTTGGCGCCGTAGTCGGGCCATGAGTGTTTGGATGATGTAATGTTATTTATGTACTTGATTGACGTGGCGAGTGTAAGCCAACTATGGTATCTCCGCTTTTATTATTATATTATATGGGATGTTGTGAAGATTGCCTAACTTGCGACATACGCCTTCAATGTGATTATGCCTCTAAGTCGTGCCTCGACACGTGGGAGCTATAGTCGCATCGAGGGTGTTACAAGTTGGTAATCAGAGCCTTCCCCGACCTTAGGAGCCCCATTGCTTGATCGTTATTAGCGGCCTAGTTGTGTCTAGAAAAATGTTTTGAGTCATTTAGGAATTATATATCGGAGAGTTTAGGAATTCTTTTTACTTCCCAGTCTCCTCATCGCTCTGGTAAGGTATCCTGACGTAGAGTTTTGACTCTTCTCTTCTCAAATTTCACTAAATTCTTTTTTTAGGATCACGCGGGTATCTTGGAATCGTTCCGATAGTTTTATCATGAGAACATTGTCTTGGTGCCTCCTGTCAGGGGTTTAGTGGAAGTGTCCCGGGGAGTTGAGCTCTGAGGTGTTGTCATCATAATTTTATCGTTGCAGTTCTGGAATACTTGAGTTTAGTACGCCGACATCGAAAATCTCTTTTATGCAGTTCGTTGGTGAGATAACCTCGACGCCACCCAGTACTGGGGCGGGAGTTCGGGAGTATCGCCATAACTTGTATAACGGATGCTTTTCGAAGGTTGAGGTAGATGGTTTCCGAAGGTTTCTTGGTTATGTGTTGAAGGATGGATACAGCTGGATGTAGGATTTGCTAGTTTGGGTGAGATATTATGCTTCCCCTGTATCCCCAACACCTGATTGCATAACCGGAAAGGTTCGGGAGTTTCATAGGTGGGAATTCTAGTAGCTCTAGTTTTTCTTCCATGGATATTGGTTTGAGATTGGGATTTCTTACCGATTATTCGTTCTTGATCCGTACCTTGTTGATTTATTTCTCTACCTTAATTCTACGTGGCTTCTCAATTTATGGATATGTGACCATTTCAAGAGGAATGCATTCGTTCATTTTGTTCGGATGTGAAGACTATATGTTGCAATTTTCATTACGTTGGATTCAGCTTCAATAATTTATCTGTCAATGTGCTAATGGTGGTCAACCTCTTCAGGATGGCTCCTCCAACGCGCACGACTCCGAATCCTGATCTGCCACCACCTCCACCTCCTCTGGAGGCATGGCAAGCTGTGATGGCCGCAACCAATGCAAACACTCAGCTGATCATGGAAATTCTTCAAGAGCGCAATCAAGACAGTCAAGGGAATCAAGGCAGCAATCAGAGTCACTTTGCTACACTCAACCAGTTCCTTGCTAACGGGCCAAAGACTTTCAGCAATTGTGTTGAGGCAACCGATGCTGACGATTGGCTTGTGGATCTGTGTAAGCATTTCGAGTGCAGTAACGTCAGGCCTGAGGACTTTGTCAAGTTCGCTTCCTTCCAACTCAAAGATCAAGCTGCAGAATGGTTCCGACAGTACAAGGACTCCAGAGGTGGACGTGTTATCACTTGGGATGATTTCCGTCGAGATTTCCGAGCTCATCATATTCCGCAGAGTGTGGTTGAAAGCAAGCGTGAGGAATTCCGCAATCTGAAGCAAGGCTCTTTATCTGTCTATGACTACAACAAGTTGTTCCAGAAGCTTGCCCGCTTTGCCAAGCAGGACGTGCCTGATGAGAAGAGCATGATATATCAGTTCAGGGGTGGTCTCAGAGAAGAAATTCAGCTCGCTCTTGTCCTCTTTGAGCCCTTGAGATACGATGAGTTCTACAACATGGCACTGAAGCAATAGGCTGCTCAGTTGAGGTGTGATGCTTCCAAGAAGCGAGTCAGAGATGTTACTCCTTCTTCCTCTACTCAAGTGGCCAAGCAGCAGAAGTTCTGGCTTCCTCCTCCTCCGTTCCGTCAACCGTACCAGCAGAAGAGCAAAGGTGGCAGTGGTTCTTCCCACCCACCCAACCCTGGCTTTCAGAAAAAGACTTTGTCTCAAGCTCCAAGATCGAGTGCTCCGTATCACCGTCCGCTTTCAGAGGTCACGTGCAACAAGTGCCAACAGAAGGGTCACTATGCCAACAAGTGTCTCAACCAGAGGCGTCTTCCTCCTCCTCCTCCTGTCAGATCGACAAGTACAGCTGTGGTCAAGCATAACCCCAAGCATGCCAAGGTCAATTTGATGAATGCAGCTCAGGCAGAGGACTCGTCAGATGTGATCATGGGTAACCTTCCTGTTAACGATGTTCCTGCAAAAGTTCTTTTTGACACTGGTGCATCGCATTCCTTTTTGTCATGCCCTTTTGCATCGAAGCACAATGTTGATACCGAGATTATGCCCAAAGTCATGCAAGTTGTTTCTCCCGGCAAGCTTTTGACTTCTAGTTTGGTTGCTCCCGATGTGTCTATCACGTTGGGCGATTACAAGTTTCTCTCTTCTCCGGTGGTGCTTGGTAACTCAGATATTGATCTTATTCTCGGAATGGATTGTCTTTCTAAGCACAAGGCTCAGCTTGATTGTGCAGCCAGGAAGATTCAATTGACTCATTCGTCTGAGGATGTAATTGTCTTTGCCGCTCGTGATGATACTATCCGTCTGTTTTCTCTCAATGAGAAGGGTGAATTGGATGCCATCTCTCAAATTCCAGTCGTTTGTGAATATCAAGACGTCTTTCCAGAAGAGCTCCCAGGAATGCCTCCGCACCGGCCAGTTGAATTCGTTATTGATCTTGAGCCTGGTACGGAACCTGTGTGCAAACGTCCTTACAAGCTCGGACCTGAAGAGTTGAAGGAGCTGAAGAAGCAACTCGATGAGCAAGAAAGAATGGGTCTCATCCGGCCTAGTTCTTCTCCGTGGGGTTGTGGTGTTCTTTTTGTGAAGAAGAAGGATGGAACGGACCGACTTTGTGTTAATTACCGTCCAGTGAACAAGAAGACCATCAAGAACAAATACCCACTTCCCAACATCAATGAGCTGTTCGAACAACTCAAAGGTGCTCAAGTATTCTCCAAGCTTGATCTCCGTATGGGTTATCACCAGATTCGCATTCGTGAAGAAGATATTCCCAAGACAGCATTCAGAACAAGCTTTGGTTCATATGAATACACTGTCATGTCTTTTGGCCTCGCCAACGCTCCTCCGATGTTCTCTTGCATGATGAACTTCATCTTCAACGCCTACACCAATGACTTCGTTTTGGTCTATCTCGACGACATTCTAGTTTTCTCCAAGAACAAGGAAGATCATGCCAAGCACTTGCGTTTGGTTCTCGATAAGCTCAGGGAACATCAGTTCTACGCCAAGTTCTCCAAGAGTGAATTTTGGCTCGATGAGGTTCTTTATCTTGGTCATATCATCTCTGCCAAGGGCATTGCTGTGAATCCTGAGAAGGTGTCTGCAATTGTGAATTGGGAACCTCCTCAGAACGTGAAGCAACTCCGCAGTTTTCTCGGTCTCGCAAGCTATTGCCGAAGATTCATTGAAAACTTTTCTAAGATCGCGAAGCCTCTCTCTAATCTTCTCCAGAAGCACGTCAAGTACGTTTGGTCTCCGGAGTGTGATATTGCTTTCAACACTTTGAAAGAGAAATTGATCACTGCTCCAGTTCTGACTCCGCCTGATGAATCCAAGCCGTACGAGGTCTTTTGTGATGCCTCTCTCCAAGGTCTTGGCGCAGTATTGATGCAAGAGAAGAAAGTTGTTGCTTATACATCTCGCCAGTTGAAGCCTAATGAGAAGAACTACCCCACTCATGATCTCGAGTTGGCGGCAGTTGTGCATGCTCTTTTGACTTGGAGACATCTTCTATTGGGAAGAAAAGTGGACATTTTCACTGATCACAAGAGTCTCAAGTACATCTTCACTCAGCCTAATCTCAACCTCAGGCAAACTCGATGGGTCGAAATGATTCAAGAGTATAATCCGAGTATTGAGTACACTCCAGGCAAGGCTAATGTGATTGCTGACGCTTTGAGCAGGAAGGCTTACTGCAACAGTCTGATTCTCAAGCCTTATCAACCCGAGCTTTGTGAAGCTTTCCGCAATCTTCATCTGCAAGTTGTTCCTCAAGGATTCCTTGCCAACCTTCAAGTCTCTCCTACCTTAGAAGACCAGATTCGCCAAGCCCAGCTTCTTGATGCTATGGTGAAAAAGGTGAAGATTGGGATTGCCAAGAGTCAGTCCAAGTACAAGTGCTACCGCCTTGATGACAAGGACACTCTCTTCTTCAAGGATCGTATTGTTGTACCCAAAGGTGAGCTCCGTAAAGTGATCATGAACGAGGCTCACAATTCTCTCCTCTCCATCCACCCTGGGAGCACGAAGATGTATCAGGACCTTAAGCAAGCTTATTGGTGGATTCGAATGAAGCGCGAGATCACTCAATTCGTGAATGAATGTGATGTCTGCAGAAGAGTGAAGGCAGAACACCAAAGGCCAGCTGGTCTCCTCCAACCTCTTGCCATTCCAGAATGGAAGTTTGACCACATTGAGATGGACTTCATGACTGGATTTCCAAAGTCCAAGCGTGGCAATGATGCTATATTCGTTGTCATCGATAAACTCACCAAAGTGGCTCACTTTCTGCCTATCAAAGAGTCGATCACTGCAGCTCAATTGGCGGAACTCTATACCTCTCGTATTGTCTCTCTGCACGGTATTCCTCAAGTGATCTCTTCAGACCGTGGCAGCATCTTTACCTCGAAGTTTTGGGATTCTTTCCAGAAGGCCATGGGCACTAACATCCGCTTCAGCATTGCTTTCCATCCTCAAACAAGCGGTCAAGTCGAGCGTGTCAACCAGATTCTTGAAGATATGCTCAGGGCTTGTGTGATCTCCTTTGGCATGAAGTGGGAGGATTGTCTTCCTTATGCTGAATTCTCCTACAACAACAGTTTTCAAGCAAGTTCGGGCAAGGCCCCTTTTGAAATTCTGTATGGCAGGAAGTGCCGTACCCCTCTCAACTGGTCTGAAACCGGTGAACATCAGCTTTTGGGTAATGACTTAATCACAGAAGCAGAAGAAATGTGCAAAGTCATTCGTGATAACCTCAAAGCAGCCCAATCCCGCCAGAATAGCTACTATGATAGTAAGCATCGTGATTTGGCTTTTGAGATCGGAGATCATGTTTACCTCCGCGTCTCTCCTATGAAAGGTACTCGTCGCTTCGGTATCAAAGGGAAGCTTGCCCCCAGATATGTGGGACCTTTCAAGATTGTCAGCAAGAGAGGCGACCTCGCCTATCAACTCGAGCTTCCTTCAAACTTTGCAAATGTTCATGACGTGTTCCATGTCTCTCAGCTTCAAAAGTGCTTCAGGACTCCTGACCGCACAATCAACTTCGAGGACATTGAGCTCCAAGAAGATCTCTCCTATCGTGAGCACCCACTTGCTATTCTTGAAGAGACTGAACGCAAGACTCGCAACAAGTCTATCAAATTTCTCAAAGTCAAGTGGTCAAACCATTCCGACCGTGAAGCTACCTGGGAACGCGAGGATCATCTCCGTTCTGAGTACCCGGCGTTCTTTCAGTCCTAGATCTCGGGACGAGATCTTTTCGTAGTGGTGGAGTGTTGTAACACCCCGGATGTAACTTTCCCTATTTGTACTCCAACTCTTGCCGTTTCTGGCGTTAAGTTATATTTATTTTCTCGGGTTCGGGTCTTTGTCTCCGTGTGTTGTTATCGTTGTCATGCATATCATATCATGTCATCATGTGCATTGCATTTGCATACGTGTTCGTATCATGCATTCGAGCATTTTCCCCGTTGTCCGTTTTGCTTTCCGGCGCTTCGTTCTCCTCCGTGGTCATTTCTAGCTTTCTTTCGTGTGTGGGGATTAAACATTTCCGGATTGGACCGAGACTTGCCAAGCGGCCTTGGTTTACTACCGGTAGACCGCCTATCAAGTTTTGTACCATTTGGACTTCGTTTGATACTCCAACGGTTAACCGAGGGACTGAAAAGGCCTCGTGTGTGTTGCAGCCCAACACCCCTCCAATTTGGCACAAAACCCACCAAACTCTGCTCCATGCTCTAGAGCGTTCGATCACGATCGCGTGGCCGAAAACCGCACCTCATTTGAACTCTCCTAGCTCCCCCTATGCCTATATATACACCCCTCCGTTTTCGGATCTTCTTCCTCCCCGAAACCCTAAAAAAAACACCTCCTCTCGCGCGCCGGACGTGTCCACGCCCGCCGCCACCTCACTCCGGCATATAGCAGCTCGCCACGTCGCCCCGCCGCCACTCCCGGCCAACCACCGTGCGCCACCCGTCCTCCTTCTCTCTCCTCCGCCGCCAGGGGCCCGCGCGGCCCAGATCTGGCCCGCGGGGCCCAGATCCGCCGCCGCCTACCGCAGCCGCCTGCACGCCCGCAGCCGCGTCCACGCCGCCTTCGCGCCGTCGCCGGCGACCAACTCCGGCCACCGGAGTACGCTGCCGCCCGTCCTCCGCCTCGCCAGCCTCCCGGCCTCGCGCCTCCACCGCCCGCCGCCAAGGCCAAGCTCGCCGGAGCCGGCCGCCGCCTCCACGCCGGCCCCGCCGCCCTTCGTCCGGCCCCGCCGCCCCGGCCATCGCCGGCCCAGGCGCGCCGGCCGCCGCCTCCTCCCTCCTCTCGCCGGCCGCTGCGTGCTTCTTCCCCGACGAACAGCTACAGTGCTGCTGCCGCCTCGGTTTCCGTGCAACCCTAGATCTGGGGTTGTTCTTTTTCTCTAAGTCATTAAATTTTCAGTCCAAGTTGCTCTGTTCGAGGCTCCGTAACTTTGCATCCATAGCTCCGATTCATGCATATAGCATATAAAAATGTTCGCCTCGACGAGTACATCATTTCATTCCATTGCATCATTTTCATTTGAGCTCATCTTGATGCCCGAAATACTGTTAGAAGGAGGCTTCGTGAGTTAATTGTCAGATCTGCTAGTTCATCTTAGACTTTTGTCATTTTTGCCATGATTATTGTGTGCATGATATGCCTGTGAGTCCTTCATATGTTTTGTTAAGCATCTTGTTATCTTTCCAGAGGTGGAACCCATGCATTATTAGGATGTGTGTGGTGACTTGTGCAAGCTTGCAAAGTGAGGCACCCGGTAATTCTGTTTTCTGGGACTTAGTAGTTTTCACCAAGTCTGGGATTATTTAGTTCATGATGCCATATGTTCATGCTATTTCCTAGTGATCCCTGCCTCTTTTGAGGTCATCAGTTAGGGAGTTTTGTTAATCTTGTTATGCTCTATCCATCCATGTCTTTACTTGCAATTATGGAGCAACCTAGCTTGAGTCAATCGAGCTCTACTTTTGCTTCGTTGTGAATCTGGGCAGATCGTCAACTTGTTTGCGATTTTGCCGATGTTATTGTAGTTGATCCGTGCATGCTATGCCATTGTTCTTGCTATGTCTAGCTTGTATTTTGTGCCTTATTAATGGATGTATGCTTGTATTACCATGACTTGCACCGTGGTGAGTGCATCGAGCTCGTAAACATGCCTTCGTGAGTTATATTTCAGCATGTCCCAGTTTTCACTAAGTCTGAAAACTGATTATGTTTTTGCTATGTTCGTGTGCTTATTAGTATATTTTGTGATCCCTTTTGGCTCAAGGTCACTAAGGGACTTTTGTTAAGCTTGTTGAGTAGCTCCATGCCATGTCTTTCTTTGTCATGTTCAGGTCCTGTAGCATGTTGTTTTGTTGCTCCGAAGAGGGCTATATGATCTGAAATTCCAGACAAGTGTTAATTTCACTAAGTCTGAGATCTGTTTACCATTTGCGTTTTTGCCATGCTTGTTTGAACCTGTTAATGGATGATTTGGCCGTAGCTCAGTGCTAGACTTTTGTTAAGCATCTTGTGTGCATCCCTGCCATGTATTTTTTTGTCATGTTTGGATGCTGTAGCATGTTCATTTCGTTGCATTTAGATGCCTACTTGCTGTAAATCGCAGACCGGTGTCATTTTTGAATCGCTTGCCATTTCCAAACCGTAACTCCGATTCCGGCGTTCTTTATATCGTTTTCAAGCGATTTCATCTCATATTTCCAGTGGCACCCTTGGAATTCCAAGTTGAGGCCAGGTTCATGCTTTTCCTGTCATATCTTGCATTTTGCATCCCGCATCGCATCCCGCATAGCATATCATCATTTCATCATATTGCTTGGTCTTGCACGTGGTTGATTGTATCCTTGTTGCTTGTTTGTCTTGTTTGGGTAGAGCCGGGAGACGAGTTCGCTAACGAGGAGCCCGTTGAGTTTGCTCTTGAGGATCCAGTCAACTCTGACAACTGTGCAGGCAAGATGATCATACCCTCGAAATCACTACTATCTTTGCTATGCTAGTTTGCTCGCTCTTTTGCTATGCCAATGCTACGATGCCTACCACTTGCTTGCAAGCCTCCCAAATTGCCATGTCAAACCTCTAACCCACCTTGTCCTAGCAAACCGTTGATTGGCTATGTTACCGCTTTGCTCAGCCCCCCTCTTATAGCGTTACTAGTTGCAGGTGAAGATTGGAGGCCGTTCCTTGTTGGAACATCTTTTATTTACTTGTTGGGATATCATTATATTGCCATGTTATCTTAATGCATCTATATACTTGTTAAAGGGTGGAAGGCTCGGCCTCTCGCCTAGTGTTTTGTTCCACTCTTGCCGCCCTAGTTTCCGTCATATCGGTGTTATGTTCCCGGATTTTGCGTTCCTTACGCGGTTGGGTTATGATGGGAACCCCTTGATAGTTCGCCTTGATTAAAGCTTTTCCAGCAATGCCCAACATTGGTCTTACCATTCGCCACCTAGCCTCTTTTTCCCTTGGGTTACCGGAGCCCAAGGGTCATCTTATTTTAACCCCCCCCCCCGGGCCAGTGCTCCTCTGAGTGTTGGTCCGACCAAGTAGACTGCGGGGCCACCTCGGGGCAACTTGAGGGTTGGTTTTACTCGTAGGATGTCTCATCTGAGTGTGCCTTGAGAAAGAGATATGTGCAGCTCCTATCGGGATTTGTTGGCACATTCGGGCGGTGTTGCTGGTCTTGTTTTAACCTGTCGAAGTGTCTTGAGTTACTGACATACCAAGTCTGATCGGAACACCTTGGGAGGAGGTCTATTCCTTCGTTGACCGTGAGAGCTTGTCATGGGCTAGGTTGGGACTCCCCTGTAGGGACTGAACTTTCGAAAGCCGTGCCCGCGGTTATGGGCAGATGGGAATTTGTTAATGTCTGGTTGTAGATAACTTGAACCTTAAATAATTAAAATGAATCAACCGAGTGTGTTGCCGTGATGGCCTCTTCTCGGCGGAGTCCGGGAAGTGGACACGGTGTTGGAGTAATGTTTGCGCAGGCTGTTCTCTAGTTTCTCGCTTGTGCTTTGCCTCCTCTTCTCGCTCTCTTTTGCGAATAAGTTAGCCACCATACTTGCTAGTCGCTTGCTACAGCTCCACTCATATTTTACCTTGCCATACCTATAAGCTCAAATAGTCTTGATCGCGAGGGTGCGAGATTGCTGAGTCCCTGTGGCTCACAGATTACTATTACACCAGATGCAGGGCCCGATGATTCCGCTCCAGGAGACGCGTATGATCTCAAGTGGGAGTTCGACGAAGACTCTCAACGATACTATGTTTCCTTTCCCGATGATCAGTAGTGGTGCCCAGTTGGGGGTGATTGGGACCGTGTCGCATGTTGGGTTCTCTTTTATTTTGGCGCCGTAGTCGGGCCATGAGTGTTTGGATGATGTAATGTTATATATGCACTTGATTGATGTGGCGAGTGTAAGCCAACTATGTTATCTCCCCTTTTATTATTATATTATATGGGATGTTGTGAAGATTGCCTAACTTGCGACATACGCCTTCAATGCGATTATGCGTCTAAGTCGTGCCTCGACACATGGGAGCTATAGTCGCATCGAGGGTGTTACACATATTGTATGGATTCTCCCATAATGGGCTACAACCCACCTCCTAGCCCAATAAGGATCACATGGGCCAAAGGACGGAAAATTACCTGGTCCTTCAAGGGTAACCTTGGTCATTTGGCAAGGACCCATAGGCTATATAACCGCCCCCATGGGCATGTAACTCACTCACTCTCACTTGAATACACTCAAGTGGAGGGTCACTCTCCCCTTCCAAGCCGCTTCAGAAGGGCAAACAAAGGTCGAGAGGTCAGAGTCCGAGGGACCTTGCGAGGATAGGACTAGTCGGGGGTCATGAAACTCTGAAAATGGCCGCACACTCCAAGTACCTCGTGCTTCGGGAAACACTCTCAGCGACCCTCCCATAGGACATTGGTCGCACTCCAACAAGGGACTAAGCCTATTGTAAAAACATCGTCGTGCCACTTTGTCAAGTGTACGACAACCTTTGATATAAGGTCGTCGTACATGCCCTCGCTAATTTCCTACAATGCTACTAATGATACCCCCTAGTCAAAAGTCGGTTTTCGAACGTTAACCGGCACAATGTCTTGTTGCGTGAAAAAATGTTTGTACCCCCCTCCCCAAAAATGGTGGTCAAGGCATTAAAAATCCCTTCTTCTGAATAACTGCTTGCTCAGGAATTTTGCTTTTGAATTGTTGTAATCACCTTAACTTCCCTTGGTACACTCGTACCATCACCACTATTCCCATGTCACTGTCAATAAACAATTCAACCCCTCCTTCCTCTGGAAAACTCTAAATAACCACCTCCCACCTCCAAGAAATCTCTTTTGTTCTTACCAATAATGGTCTCACCACCTTCTTCTGTAAAGACACATGGATCTTACACAAACCTCTAGCCACTGTCTTTCTGAATCTCTATTCACCTCCACCAACACCATCGTGCAAGATGGGTTGTTGTCCAACCTGCGAAACCACCTTACTAATGTTATGTCGTTTCAATTAGATGCCATGTTTGTCTTTGTTGTAAGATTTTGCCCCAAACGAAGCCAATAAAGATAAGTTCCTAATCCATGGGGGTTTCTTCTCCTCCAGGCACGCTTGATAATTGCTTACACATGAACAAGATGAATATTTAGATGTCCCTCTTATATCAAACTCAAAGGTGCCAATCAAGGCACACTATTTTGGATGGCTACTCTTTAAAGACCACCTCAGCCCAAGAGCAAACTTTTCAACAAGGACATAGCTCCAAACATCTCCTGCCAATTATGTAATGCCCCCCTGCGAGGACATGATTCACATGTTCGTCCAATGCTCTATGCTACTAAGGTTTGGCCGGACTTACCAACACGAGAAGGCAACCAAACAAAGCCGTCGATAGTCCGTCCCGTGCGTGACGGTGGGTCCTCGCTCTGGCGACGTGCGAGGCGAGTTGGGAGCCTGCCCTGTCTCCGACGCCGCCCCTTGTCGGCGGCAGCTAGATCTGGTCGAGTCCACGCCCCTCTGTACTTCTTCTCCCTTCTCAAGGCTGCTACCCTACATCAGATTCTAATCCCCCCAACCCCCACCCAAGATAAGCCTTCCGTGAGGCTAGGGCTCACGGTCGTACACCACCCACGAACCCTAGTTTTTCTTCTCTCAATCTTCAGTCCTTGATTTGGTGAGGAGGAGGCTGTTTCGAGATCCATGGAAGGAGTGGAGGACAAGTTGAAGCGGATGAACCTCTCTGAGGCGGAAAGGAAGGGGGTGAAGATTGGCTGGAGGAGTGCCACGGAGAAGAATGGCAGTGTGGCTAAGGCGATGGGAAAATTGTTCTCAGACAGACTGGGGTATGCGGATGGGATGGCGGTGGCGCTAGGGAAACTTTGGTGCCCGATGAGGAGGCTGGAGGTAAAGGAAATGGGGGAGAATCGGTTCCTGTTTTTGTTTCATCAGGAAGGGGGAAAGAGGAAGGCGCTTGAGAATGGCCCATGGACATTTGGCAAGGACTTGTTGGTCATGGAAGATTTTGACCCACGCAAAACCCTTGACGAGTACACCTTTGCCACAATACCGATTTGGGTGAGGATCTACAAAATCCCATTGGGAATGATGTGCAAGGAGTTAGGGGAGGACCTGGCGACAGAGATAGGAGAACTGATGGAAGTAGATGGCGAAGAAGATGGTACGGCGGTGGGAAAATGTTTGAGGGTGAAGGTGAGGATCAAGGTTGCAGAACCTCTTATGAGGGGCCTTTATTTGGATGTGGAGCCAGAGGAGGGTGGTAGTCAGGGAGTGACAGGAAGTGAGATGGAAGTGACTACTCCTGGAGATGAGAAGGGGGAAGAGAAGAAGGATAAAAGAATATGGTGCTACTTCGAGTATGAATACCTGCCGGACTTCTGCTTCAGCTGTGGGAGGCTGGGACACCTGTATAAAGACTGCAGAATCAAGCTAAAAAGGGGTCAGAATGCTGAGTTTGGTAGATGGTTAAAGTATGTACCGGAAAGAGCTCATGTAAGTGATGTGGGAAGAGGGAATTGGAAGGAAAACAGTGGCGGTAGTTCAGGCAGGAAATACGGGTGGCCAAGTAACGACGGAAGGTCAAGGAGTGATGTGGATTCTTGGAAGAAATCTGCGGGGAGCGAAGGAAATGAGGGAAGGAAGAACACGGCCGAGATCGAGGTAACTAGCCCGCTGAAGATCAAGATGTCTAAGGAACAGCAGTGTAATGATACGGGCGACGGAAAGAGCAAAAAAACCCTGAATTTTGGGGTTTTGGGAATGAAGCAAGGTACGACGGCTAGCGCAGCAAACCAACTGGCCGGTGGCCAAACTGAGGAGCTGCCAAATGTGACTGGAGGAGTAGGAAAAGACCAACAAGGTGATGGGAGGGATGGGCATCAAGGTGATTATGTAGTGACTGAGAAACCACAAAACAACAAGCAGGACAACAAGAAAGGAAGGAATGGAAAATTCAAGAGGATGCCACGGGAGAGCATAGGTGCAGCCACATCAGTAGTTACGGGGGAGAAGAGGAAGGGAGAGGATATGGACATTGATGAACATGGAGGGTTAAAGAAGAATAAGAGGGAAGGAAGCAACAAGGATGGAGGTGAAACCATACATAATGCTGAGAACGCGGGGCTGCCGGGACAGCCCTGCGAGAACCAATGAAGATCATCACATGGAATTGCCGGGGATTGGGGAATGGCCCGGCAATTCGAAGTCTTCTGGAGATCCAAAAGAAGGGGGACCCCGACATACTTTTTCTCTCTAAAACAAGGATGGTGCGTGGTAGGCTGGAATGGATGAGATGGAAGATGGGTATGACCAACATGATAGTAAAAGACTCTGAAGGGCAGGGTGTTGGTTTGGCACTGTTTTGGAAAAATGAAGTGAATCTCAAGCTAATTGGTTTTATTTCACGGTAGCATATTGACACGGAAACTACGGAGTCCGATGGCTTTGTATGGCGGTTCACCGGGATATACGGAGAACCGAAGCATGAGGAAAAGGAAAAAACATGGAAGTTATTGAGAAATCTGAAACATCAAAGCAACAAGCCCTGGCTATGTGCCGGAGACTTCAACGAAGTCTTGCATACTTGGGAGAAGGAAGGCGGGGCACCACGATCACAAGCTTGTATGGACCGGTTTAAGGTTGCTTTGGAGGTGTGTGAGCTGCGAGACTTGGGCTTTGTGGGGGACGTTTTCACTTGGCGTAATCACAACCATGATGCTATCCGGTATATAAAGGAGAGGCTGGATAGAGCAGTTGCTATGCAGGCATGGTGTAACAGATTTCCAGCGTTCCGGGTGATTAACGGAGACCCCCGCCACTCAGACCATCGCCCCGTTATCATTGAGCTACATGGGGCTGCTCGATTGAAGCGGAGTTTGGCCCAGAACTTTGGAGCCTCGGTTCGAGGCAAGATGGCTTGAGGGGGAGGACTGCAGGGAGTTAGTTCGAAATAAATGGGGGAGGGAAATGATGGGAGATGGCAGGAAGGTAGCAGATGCAACTAGAGGTGTTATGAGAGAGCTAGTGCATTGGAGTAGAAATGTCCTGGGTGAATTGGAGAAGAGAATAAGTTGGACGAAGAAGGAGCTGGAGAAGTGTAGGCGAGGTAACATTGGGCAGGATCAAATCAGGAGGGAGGAGGTGTTGAGGTTCAAGCTTGGTCGGTTAGAGGATCAAAGAGAAACATATTGGCGGCAGAGGGCTCATATGCATTGGCTGAGATGTGGAGATAGAAACACAAAATTCTTCCATGCAGCGGCTTCGGAGAGGAGGAGAAGAAATAGAATAAAGAGATTGAGGAGGGAGGATGGTAGGGTGGTGGAGGAAGAGGGGGCCATGAAAGAAGTGGTAACTAACTACTTTTAAAATCTTTTCACTTCCCGTGCAGGTACGAGGATGGAGGAGCTCCTGGGTCACATTGAGCCCCGAGTTACTCCACAAATGAATGCCCTGCTCACTGAGGAGTTCACGGAGAGGGAGGTCTTCGAGGCCTTGCAGAGTATTGGAGATCTTAAAGCCCCGGGGCCGGATGGTATGCCGTCCATCTTTTATAAAAAATGTTGGGACATTGTGGGGGAAAAAGTGATTACAGAAGTTCTGAATGTACTAAATGGGGGTCCTATGCCTGAAGGTTGGAATGACACATGCGTGGTTCTCGTACCAAAGGTGCAAAACCCGGAGAGTATGAAGGATCTGAGGCCAATCAGCCTTTGTAATGTTGTTTATAAGCTCATCTCCAAGGTACTCTCCAACCGGCTGAAGCAAATACTTCCTGACATAATTTCACCCAACCAGAGTGCCTTTGTACCGGGCCGGTTGATTACGGATAATATTCTGCTTGCTTATGAATGCACTCATTACATGCAGAATAAGAGAAAGGGAAAAGAGGGTTATGCAGCTGTTAAATTGGACATGAGCAAAGCGTATGATAGGGTGGAGTGGGGCTTCTTGGAAAAGATGATGCACAAGCTGGGCTTTGAAAAGAAGTGGGTCAAGCTGATCATGTTATGTGTCTCCATGGTGTCATATAGATTTAAGGTGAATGGTGATTGCACGGATGTGGTGATGCCCCAGCGAGGCCTTCGGCAAGGTGATCCTCTATCGCCGTACCTATTCTTAATTCTTGCTGAAGGGTTCTCTTCGCTGCTTAACAAGGCGGATGCGGAGGGGACATTGAGTGGGATCCATATTTGCAATGGTGCGCCGAGTTTAAACCACTTATTGTTTGCAGATGACAGCTTGACACTTTATGAAAGCTTCACGTGAGAGTGCCATACATCTGCAGAATGTGCTACAGCTTTATGAGGCCTGCTCGGGGCAAATTGTGAATTATGACAAGTCATCAATCATGTTCAGCAAGAATACAGGGGTAGTGCAGAAGCAACAGGTGCTAACAGAGCTGCGCATTGGAAATGTGACCAGATCAGAGAGGTACATAGGACTACCCGTGTACGTTGGGTCCAACAGGACCAAAATCTTTGATTATTTGAAGGATCGTATGTGGCAACGAATTCAAGGATGGTTGGAGAGGCTAATGTCGAAGGCAGCAAAAGATGTGCTTATAAAAGCTTGTGCCCAAGCGATCCCCACTTTTGCGATGTCATGTTTTGATCTTACCAAAACTTTGTGCGAATAGATGGGGGCGATGATATGTCGGTTCTGGTGGGCAAAGCAAGAGAAGACCAACTCTATGCACTGGTTAAGATGGGAACTCATGACAAAATCAAAGAGTGACGGAGGACTTGGGTTCAGGGATTTGTATGGCTTCAACCTTTCCATGCTTGCGAAGCAGGCGTGGAGACTGCTCACAGAACCTGAATCCCTTTGTGTACGGGTTCTGAAGGCTAGGTACTTCCCAAACTCGTTGATCCTTGAGGCGCAAGCTAGCCCAGGCATATCATATACATGGAGAAGCATCCTGAAGGGGATTGATCTGCTAAAAGAGGGACTTGTCTACAGAGTTGGAGATGGAGCAAAAATCAAGATATGGTCTGATCCATGGCTTAACAGGGAGGGCTCTCGGCTGCCGAGGATGCAACGAGGAAGATGCCTGCTGACTAGAGTTTGTGAACTTATCAATCCGAACACAACAACTTGGGATGAACAGTTGGTGCGGAATATTTTTGTTGAAGAAGATGCAAAGGTGATCTTGGCCACACCGATTCGTGAGGACTTTGATGATTTCTATGCTTGGTTTTTTTACAGCAAGGGCATCTTTTCAGTTAAATCTGTATACAAGTTATACATCAGAAGAAGAGATGCGGATCAGGCTTCCTCCTCATATGTTGCTCAAGGGGATCTAGGCTGGAGGAAAATTTGGGACATTAAATGCCAGCCAAAAATGCAGCAGTTTGTCTGGAGATTTGCCCACAATAGCCTGCCTTTGCTGATGGGGCTGAAGAGAAGGGGCATTGAGTGCGATACACTTTGTGTTTGCTGCGAACGACTTGATGAAGATGGGGCGCACTTGTTTTTCAGATGCAAGGAAGTGAAGCAGGTATGGCGCCGCCTGCAACTGGAGGATACCCGACTTCGTATGTGTGTGGACATTGATGCAAAGGAAGTGGTTAAGATCCTCTTGGAGCTGGATGAGAACAGAAGGGTGCTGGTTGTATGCATGTTATGGTGCTGGTGGTCTAGGCGGAACAAGATAAATGCAAAAGAGCGTGGCGAGTCGATTGATAATCTGCTAACCAGAATTCGAACCTGCGCTTCCGACTGTCTGAACCTGTGCGTGAGCCAGGGAAGAACAAATCCAGCCAGAGAGGAGCAAAGCTGGAGCAGGCCAGAGGGGGACAAGCTTAAAGTCAATATTGATGGGTCTTTCTTCTCTGCAACTGGTAATGGTGGCTGGGGTTTTGTAGTACGTGATAGTCAGGGTGTTGTGAGAGGCTCAGGCGTTGGTCGCCTCGCACACCTGGCAAGTCCGATGCAGGCGGAAGCGACAACGTGCTCTGAGGCCTTACAAGCTGCGGCTGATTAGGGTATGGTGGACATTACTATTGAATCAGACTGCCAATCTTTGATGCGGGCGGTACAAAGCAACGATTTTGACCTCGCACCTGAAGGAGTTATGTTCAGGGATATTCGCCTCTATGCCAGGCTCCACTTTAATTCTGTAATTTTCTCCTTTGCGCCAAGGGGCTGTAACATTCTCGCCCTTGTACTAGCTTCCATGGGTGCACAATGACAATCTCCTAAACAGTTGTGGGCTGAGGAATTGCCGGATGATGTAAACGTCAGGAAGGCCAGCGTTTCTGCTGCGCCAGTGGGTTAATGGAATCGGGTGTTCCATCTCAAAAAAAAAGGTTTGGCCGGACTTGGGTCTCCCCACGCCAACCTCTATCATCCTACTCGGCCTCGGCAATGGCTGTCGGTGGCCTTTCCATTTTGTGGGAAGTTTAGGACTTGAGAAACACTTGGGTCTTCCACAATGATACTCGTTCCACTTGTGTCGCCATTAGGAGTATCATTAACGATCTCAAACTCTGGTCCTTCAGATTTAAAGATCCCACAAAGAAGGTTGATATCTTGTCTTGGTGTCAATATCTTTCTTCACGAGCACGCCCCGGGAAAAAACCTTTGTTCACGCTCTATCGCTATCTTGTAAAACATCATGTTGAGTAATGTATTAAGGTGAAGATCCTTTTCTCCGGTGATTATTTAAAGAAAAAAAATGGTCGAATATTACTCCGCCGGTTAGACAATCTCTGGTAAGAAATGTAGAAACGAGGACGCATCAGATTACATGGAGCTCAAGCATTCCAATCAAGGGATCCCCAAGGGAATCCATCGACCAGTCGGAGGGCGACTCGAACAGTCAGCGCAAGGTCGCTGCGAGGATGAAATCAACAAAGGAGTGCGCATGCTGTGGGTCCAGGTCAGAGCAGACCATGCAGTGCAGAGTTTGTGCAGCGCTCCAGAGCCCAGAGCGGCGGCATAGTTGGTTCTTTCGCAAAGGGCAGGAGAGGAGCAGCACATTATGGGCTAATCATGCCAAATGCAAAGGCACCAAGCCCCAGCTTTTTACCGCCCTTTGATGATCCCCCCCTTTTCCCTATCTTTCTCCTCATCATATGTGTCATCATGCATTGCACACCCACACACTAAACACGCACTCCTTTTCAACTTTCACCCTTTTACCACTCCAAATATTTTATACTCCAAACACTAGCTACTCTCTCTCTCTCTCTCTCTCTCTCTCTGGGGTAGTCTCCGTCTCACTAACCCAGTTCCGCTCTCCCGCTCTCTCCTATATTAGTCCAGCTTCTGGTATTGTTGCTTCCACTAGCTTAGATTGCTTGAGTGATGCCCCACACCGACCTAAGAACAAAAGTTGTCCTTTTGTCTCCAAATCAAGACTAGTTAAGCACCGGCAGTACGTCGACCAACAAGAACAATCTCATCGAGAGCTAGCAAGACACCAAGAAGGAGCACAATAATGGCGAGTGAAGCCATGCCCAACCCTTTCGCTCCTCTCACCAACCAGCCGCAGCAGCAGCCGCCGTCCCATGAACACCCTGCCGCTCCTCCCCCGAAGAAGAAGCGCAATCTCCCCGGCACACCAGGTAATAAGTCCAACCTCAGTACGTATATCCCCTGCAGCAGAGCTGCAGCTGCATGCTTGTTGTCTGTTTGCAAATTCCAACCGGTGGTCGATCGATCGTGTGCGCTGCAGACCCAGACGCGGAGGTGATCGCGCTGTCGCCGCGGACGCTGATGGCGACGAACCGCTTCGTGTGTGAGATCTGCGGCAAGGGGTTCCAGCGTGACCAGAACCTGCAGCTGCACCGGCGCGGCCACAACCTCCCCTGGAAGCTGCGGCAGCGGAGCGGCAAGGAGCCGCGGAAGCGCGTCTACGTCTGCCCCGAGAAGAGCTGCGTCCACCACAACCCGTCCCGCGCGCTGGGCGACCTCACCGGGATCAAGAAGCACTTCTGCCGCAAGCACGGCGAGAAGAAGTGGAAGTGCGACAAGTGCGCCAAGCGCTACGCCGTCCAGTCCGACTGGAAGGCCCACTCCAAGACCTGCGGCACGCGCGAGTACCGCTGCGACTGCGGCACCCTCTTCTCCAGGCGGGACAGCTTCATCACGCACCGCGCCTTCTGCGACGCGCTCGCCGAGGAGACGGCCAGGCTCACGGCCGCCACTTCGGGCGCCGCGGTGGCGGCCGTGCCGTCCATGTGCGGCGGCGGGCAGGGATACCTCTTCGCCAGGCCGAACAGCATGATGCTCCAGCCGCCGGTCGCCCCGCACCTCAAGCCTGCTGCGGGAGGGCAGATGCTCGGCCACGCGGCGGGCGCCATCGGGGACTCGCTCTGCGACGGCGCCGTGGCGAGGCAAGGAGGGCTCTCGCTGTGGGGCAGCGACAACACGCTGCCGTCCTCCATGGGCCACCACATTGGAGGTCTCATGTCGTCCGGTGGTGGCGGCGCGCCAATGCCAATGCAGATGTACGCGGATCTCTTCGCGCCGAGCTCCGGTGCGCCGCCTCAGTTCGACATGGCGCAGCTGAGCTGGCTGTACGGGAACAACGGCGGCAACGGGAAGCTCTCGTCATCTAACGCCAGCGAGCTGACGACTAACTCCTCCAGAGAGGCGGACAGCGCGCCGTCCGTGTTCAGCGGCCAGCAGCACGCGAAGCCGGTCGCGGCGCCCACCGACATGTCGGCGACGGCCCTGCTGCAGAGAGCCGCGCAGATCGGCTCCGTCACGTCCTCCAACACCTCGATGCCGCTCGCGGGGACCTTCGAGCAGGCGCCCAACTCCGCCGGGCGGATCGACGAGCGCAGCAAGTTCGACGACAGAGCTCTTTTCGGCACGAGCCAGCACCAGCATAATGCTAACGTCCCGAGCGCAATGAGCGAGCTCACTGCGGCCACCGGGAACGTGCCGTACGACGTGTTCTCGGCGGCGCGCCACGCCGGCCTCAAGGATGCCGTCGGGAGGGAGGAGACCAGGGACTTCCTGGGCGTCGGCATGCAAGCACTCTGCTCATCATCGATACATGGGTGGATTTAGTTTAAGGTGGCATGCATGTTAATCATGTAACCGTGGTGATACGAGGAGTAGTGTTTAATTCATCCGCGGCCATGTAAGCACGAACCATGCATGCATGCTCATATGCAACTTTACAAAATACCACAAGGCATCATTCCGTTTCAATTGGTTTACTCAGCTCAGCTGTCATTTCTTGTCTTAGCCAGCACATCATTCATAATTTTGTTACTTATATTACTTGATGGTATCTGTCTATCTGAACCATTCACTGCTCGATTAGTGCCAGTGGAACTTAACCTCATATGGAGAAGAACTGAAGCAATATATGGCTGCAATGGCAGGCAAGTTGAAGAGAAAAAGGGTGGCAGAGATCCATGCATGCACATTCTCAACAACTATTGTCTATCTTCTCACAAAACAAAAAAAACAAAAAAAAACTATGGTCTATCTCCTTGGCGAAGAAAAATAAAAGGGAGACACTGAATCCCTTTTCAGACAAAATAAAAAAGAACCATTGATCAAAGAGTAGCTCCCTTTAGTTTATTACTTTGGTCTCAAGAAAAGAAAGCCAGTCCACCACTTTACAACGCTATTATTGCACAAACCAAATTACCTTTTCAGTGCAGCTAGCTGTCTAGCTATATAGCTTGATCTTGTTTGAACATTTGTGCAATGTTATTCCTAGCCATAGTGGCACATATACATAAAGGAGGATCTTTGCCCCTAATAATCAACAAGATTTAAGTTGCTATCTTGATGTGCTTGTCCAAATGTCAAAGAGTCTGAGGTTCAACCAAGCCCAAAAGGGAACTTGAAACATAGCAATGGGGTGCCCAATAACCTAGCAACAATAAGGATAGGTGGTTATCCAATTAAGGAGAGGCACTACTGTTTTGAATGGCTGCCTTCCAGATCTTTTTTTATTAATAATTAGCCAGTGGTGCGCATCCAGACCACATTGGCTAGTGCTGCTTAACTTAATTGTCTATTTGTCTGCATGCTCTTAGTGCATTTTGGTCGTAATGGAAGGTGGGCTAAAACAGGATCTATTGTCTCGAGGTACTATATACTTCCTCCGTCTACTTATACAAGACCATCATTTAACGTGTCTAACTTTGACCATTGATTGGTCAATGAAATATATGGTACTATGCTATGAAAATATAAGACTAAATTCTTTTTTTAAATGATATAATTTTATAACATGTAACATATACTTTATTAATTTAATCATGGTCAAAATTAGGCACAAATTGCAAAGTGGATTTGTAAAAGTAGATCGAGGATTTTTTTTCTCCATTAGTTTGTTCATTATTACGGTCGCAAAAGCAGACATGTTACATATGTTCCTACCTTTGAAAATACAACTATAAGAGTTGACCGGCGTATTTGGGCTATGTTATATTTATTGCACTTATTATTACTTTTAATTATTTGCTCTCATGATCAATTCTTATTTCATTTAGCTTGCTGCTAAAAATATTGATAGTCACTGATGTCTACTACACAACCTTCTTCTTGTAGACGTTGTTGGGCCTCCAAGTGCAGAGGTTTGTAGGAAAGTAGCAAATTTCCCTCAAGTGGATGACCTAAGGTTTATCAATCCGTGGAAGGCGTAGGATGAAGATGGTCTCTCTCAAACAACCCTGCAACCAAATAACAAAGAGTCTCTTGTGTCCTCAACACATCCAATACAATGGTAAATTGTATAGGTGCACTAGTTCGGCGAAGAGATGGTGATACAAGTGCAATATGGATGGTAGATATAAGTTTTTGTAATCTGAAAATATAAAAACAGTAAGGTAACTAATGATAAAAGCGAGCACAAACGGCATTGCAATGCTAGGAAATAAGGCCTAGGGTTCATACTTTCACTAGTGCAAATTCTCTCAACAATAATAACATAATTGGATCATATAACTATCCCTCAACATGCAACAAAGAGTCACTCCAAAGTCACTAATAGCGGAGAACAAACGAAGAGATTATTGTAGGGTACGAAAACCACCTCAAAGTTATTCTTTCTGATCAATCTATTATAGAGTTCGTACTAGAATAACACCTTAAGACACAAATCAACCAAAACCCTAATGTCACCTAGATACTCCAATGTCACCTCAGGTATCCATGGGTATGATTATACGATATGCATCACACAATCTCAGATTCATCTATTCAAACCAACACAAAGTACTTCAAAGAGTGCCCCAAAGTTTCTACCGAAGAGTCAAGACGAAAAGTGTGCCAACCCCTATGCATAAGTTCACGAGGTCATGGAACTCGCAAGTTGATCACCAAAACATACATCAAGTGGATCACGTGATATCCCATTGTCACCACAGATAAGCACATGCAAGACATACATCAAGTGTTCTCAAATCCTTAAAGACTCAATCCGATAAGATAACTTCAAAGGGAAAACTCAATTCATCACAAGAGAGTAGAGGGGGAGAAACATCATAAGATCCAAATATAATAGCAAAGCTCGCGATACAATAAGATTGTGCCGACTCAAGAACACGCGAGAGAGAGAGAGAGATATCAAACACATAGCTACTGGTACATACCCTCAGCCCCGAGGGTGAACTACTCCCTCCTCGTCATGGAGAGCACCGGGATGATGAAGATGGCCACGGGAGAGGGATTTCCCCCTCTGGCAGGGTGCCGGAATGGGTCTAGATTGGTTTTCGGTGGCTACGGAGGCTTCTGACGACGGAACTCCCGATCTAGGTTATTTTCTGGAGATTTCTGTATTTATAGGAATTTTGGCGTCGGTCTCACATCAAGGAGGTGCCCGAGTCGTCCACGAGGCAGGCCCACGCGCCTGGGGGGCGCCCCCACCTCGTGGACGGCCCGGGACTCTTCTAGCCCAACTCTTTCACTCCGGGGTCTTCTTTTGGTCCATAAAAAATCATCAAAAATTGGCACGTCAATTGGACTCCGTTTAGTATTCCTTTTCTGTAGAACTCAAAAACAAGGAAAAAAACAGAAACTGGCACTGGGCTCTAGGTTAATAGGTTAGTCCCAAAAATCATATAAAATAACATATAAATGCATATAAAACATCCAAGGTTGATAATATAATAGCATGGAACAATCAAAAATTATAGATACGTTGGAGACATATCAAGCATCCCCAAGCTTAATTTCTGCTCATCCTCGAGTAGGTAAATGATAAAAACAGAATTTTTGATGTGGAATGCTACCTAACATAACTTCAATGTAATTGTCTTTATTGTGGCATGAATATTCAGATCTGAAAGATTCAAGACAAAAATTTAATATTGACATAAAAATAATAATAATTCAAGCATACTAACATAGTAATCATGTCTTCTCAAAATAACATGGCCAAAGAAAGCTATCCCTACAAAATCATATAGTCTGGCTATGCTCTATCTTCATCACACAAAATATTTAAATCATGCACAACCCCGATGACAAGCCAAGCAATTGTTTCATACTTTTGATGTTCTCAAACTGTTTCAATCTTCACGCAATATATGAGCATGAGCCATGGATATAGCACTATAGGTCGAATAGAATGGTGGTTGTGGAGAAGACAAAAAGGAGAAGATAGTCTCACATCAACTAGGCGTATCAACGGGCTATGGAGATGCCCATTAATAGATATCAATGTGAGTGAGTAGGGATTGCCATGCAACGGATGCACTAGAGCTATAAGTGTATGAAAGCTCAACAAAAGAAACTAAGTGGGTGTGCATCCAACTTGCTTGCTCATGAAGACCTAGGGCATTTTGAGGAAGCCCACCATTGGAATATACAAGCCAAGTTCTATAATGTGAAATTCCCACTAGTATATGAAGGTGACAACATAGGAGACTCTCTATCATGAAGATCTTGGTGCTACTTTGAAGCACAAGTGTGGTTAAAGGATAGTAACATTGTCCCTTCTCTCTTTTTCTCTCATTTTTTTATTTGGGCATTTTCTCTTTTTTTATGGCCTCTTTTCCTTTTTTTCAGCCGGAGTCTCATCCCGACTTGTTGGGGAATCGTAGTCTCCATCATCCTTTCCTCACTTGGGACAATGCTCTAATAATGATGATCATCACACTTTATTTACTTACAACTCAAGAATTACAACTCAATACTTAGAACAAAATATGACTATGTGAATGCCTCCGGCGGAGTACCGGGATACGCAATGAATCAAGAGTGACATGTATGAAAGAATTATGAATGGTGGCTTTGCCACAAATACGATGTCAACTACATGATCATGCAAAGCAATATGACAATGATGAAGCGTGTCATAATAACGGAACGGTGGAAAGTTGCATGGCAATATATCTCGGAAAGGCTATGGAAATGCCATAATAGGTAGGTATGGTGGCTGTTTTGAGGAAGATATATGGTGGGTGTGATACCGGCGAAAGGTGTGCGGTATTAGAGAGGCTAGCAATGGTGTAAGGGTGAGAGTGCTTATAATCCATGGACTCAACATTAGTCATAAAGAACTCACATACTTATTGCAAAAACCTATTAGTTATCGAAACAAAGTACTACGCACATGCTCCTAGGGGGATAGATTGGTAGGAAAAGACCATCGCTCATCCCCGACCGCCACTCATAAGGAAGACAATCAAAAAATAAATCATGCTCCGACTTCATCACATAACGATTCACCATATGTGCATGCTACGGGAATCACAAACTTTAACACAAGTATCTCTCAAATTCACAACTACTCAACTAGCATGGCTCTAATATCACCATCTCCATATCTCAAAACAATCATTAAGTATCAAACTTCTCATAGTATTCAATGCATTCTATATGAAAGTTTTTATTATATCCCTCTTGGATGCCTATCATATTAGGACTAGTTTCATAACCAAAGCAAACTACCATGCTGTTCTAAAGACTCTCAAAATAATATAAGTTAAAAATGAGAGTTCATCTATTTCTATAGAATAAAACCACCACCGTGCTCTAGAAAGATATAAGTGAAGCACTAGAGCAAATGACAAACTACTCCGAAAGATATAAGTGAAGATCAATGAGTAGTCGAATAATTATGAAACTATGTGAAGACTCTCTAACATTTAATAATTTCAGATCTTGGTATTTTATTCAAACAGCAAGCAAAACAAAATAAAATAAAATGACGCTCCATGCAAAACACATATCATGTGGTGAATAAAAATATAGCTCCAAGTAAAGTTACCGATGAACGAAGATGAAAGAGGGGATGCCATCCGGGGCATCCCCAAGCTTAGACTCTTGGTTGTCCTTGAATATTACCTTGGGGTGCCTTGGGAATCCTCAATATGAGGCTCTTTCCACTCCTTATTCCATAGTCCATCGAATCTTTACCCAAAACTTGAAAACTTCACAACACAAAACTTAACAGAAAACTCGTGAGCTCCGTTAGTATATGAAAAATAAATCACCACTTAGGTACTGTTGTGAACTCATTATAAATTCACATTGGTGTAATATATACTGTTCTCCAACTTCTATATGGTTCATACCCTCCGATACTACTCATAGATTCATCAAAATAAGCAAACAACACAATGAAAACAGAATCTGTCAAAAACAGAACAGTTTGTAGTAATCTGTATCAAACGTATACTTATGTAACCCCAAAAATTCTGAAATAAATTTGTGTACCTGAGGAATTTGTCTATTAATCATCTGAAAAAAGAATCAACCTAATATCACTCTCCAGTAAAAAAATGGCAGCAAATCTCGTGAGCGCTAAAGTTTCTGTTTTTTACAGCACGATCGCAAAGACTTCACCCAAGTCTTCCCAAAGGTTCTACTTGGCACAAACACTAATTAAACCATAAAAACTCAATCATAAAGGAGGCTAGATAAATTATTTATTACTAAACAGGAGCAAAAAGTAAGGAACAAAAATAAAATTGGGTTGCCTCCCAACAAGCGCTATCGTTTAACGCCCCTAGCTAGGCATGGTGATTTCAATGATGCTCACATAAAGGATAAGAATTGAAACATAAAGAGAGCATCATGAAGAATATGACTAGAACATTTAAGTCTAACACACTTCCTATTCATAGGGATTTTGTGAGAAAACAATTTATGGGAACAATAATCAACTTGCATAGGAAGGTAAAACAAGCATAACTTCAAAATTTTAAGCACATAGAGAGGAAACTTGATATTATTGCAATTCCTACAAGCATATGTTCCTCCCTCATAATAATATTCATTAGCATAATGAATAAATTCAACAATATAACCATCACATAAAGCATTCTTTTAATGATCTACAAGCATAGAAAATTTACTGCTCTCCACATAAACAAGATTCTTCTCATTCGGAATAGTGGGAGTATCATAGGAAACTCGAATACTATAAATTGTTTCCACATTAAAAGAGTGATGTTCATAAAAAGGGTAATCATAATCATGACAAGTTTTAATATAATCATCACTACTTTTTACAGCATACGTGTCATCACAATAATCATCATAAGTAGCAACTTTGTTCTCATCATAATCAATTGAAACCTCTTCCAAGATAGTGGAATCATTACTAAATAAATTGACGACCTCTCCAAATCCACTGTCATAATTGTCACAATAAGATTCAATACCCTCCAAAATAGTGGGATCATTACTTCCTAAAGTTGACACTCTTCCAAACCCACTTTCATCAATATAACCATCATAAATAGGAGGCATGCTATCATCATAATAAATTTGCATATCAAAACTTGGGAGGTTAAAAATATCATCTTCATGAAACATAGCATCCACAAGCTTGGAACAAACATTAATTGTAGAAAATACATTCTCAAACATGTCATTCTCATCAAACATAGCATCCCCAAGCTTGGGCCTTTTCATATCATAAGCATAATCACTCTCATCATTAACAGTATGGATAGCACCAATAGTGTACCAATTATCATCATCACAATGAGTCATAGGAGCAACATCATTTGTGAGAGATACATTTTTACCTTTGCTTCTCCATCTTTTCTTTTTCTTCTTCACATCATATGTGGGTTTAATCCTCTTTTCGGAGCTCCTTATTACTGAGATTGGTTGAATAGGAGGCTCCTCCTCGTTACCTGATTCATCATAAGAAATAATAGGAGAATATTGGGAAGTCTCTTCCCTTTCATTAGTGTTCTCTTCATCTTCTATTTGTTTTCTTGTCTTTATGTAATTGGAAATATAAGGATTTTCAATGCAATTCACCGCACAATACATAAAAATTTCTTCTAGATCAAAATCAAGAAATCTATCAAGATTAAATTTGGGAATACCCTCAGTTATATGTTTCATTTCTTCATACCCCAAAAGAAGACTAATCTCTTTATGATGCTCAAGGGTAATCAAGTTATCACAATTTTTGGACATGATTTTATCATGAAACAAATAGCATTGGAGCTTTAAATGACCATGTTCATTGCAAAGTTCACAAGGATGGTGATAAATATTGAATCTTTAAGCATAATCATCTAGCCTTTCTTGCAACCATTTAGTTTCCACATACTTATGCCTCTTGCAGAATCTATCTTCCCTATTTGGTGTGTGCTTGCAAGCTCTATGTATTCCACAAAAGCTGACATGCTTATAAGAGACATTTTCATCATGACTAGTGCAATCATCATTAGTACTATGGATATTCAAAGAGTTCATACTAATAACATTGCAATCATGCTCATCATTCAAAGATTTAGTGCCAAACATTCTAATGCATTCTTCTTCTAACACTTTGGCACAATTATCGGAATCCTTATTGTCATGAAAGATATTAAAAAGATGAAGCATATGAGGTACCCTCAATTCCATTTTTTTGTAGTTTTCTTTTATAAATTAAACTAGTGATAAAACAAGAAACTAAAAGATTCTATTGCAAGGTCTAAAGATATACCTTCAAGCGCTAACCTCCCCGGCAATGGCGCCAGAAAAGAGCTTGATGTATACTACACAACCTTCTTCTTGTCGACATTGTTGGGCCTCCAAGTGCAGAGATTTGTAGGACAATAGCAAATTTCCCTCAAGTGGATGACCTAAGGTTTATCAATCCATGGGAGGCGTAAGATGAAGATGGTCTCTCTCAAACAACCCTGCAACCAAATAACAAAGAGTCTCTTGTGTCCCCAACACACCCAATACAATGGTAAATTGTATAGGTGCACTAGTTCGGCGAAGAGATGGTGATACAAGTGCAATATGGATGGTAGATATAAGTTTTTGTAATCTGAAAATATAAAAACAGGAAGGTAACTAATGATAAAAGCGAGCACAAACGGTATTGCAATGCTAGGAAACAAGGCCTAGGGTTCATACTTTCACTAGTGCAAGTTCTCTCAACAATAATAACATAATTGGATCATATAACTATCCCTCAACATGCAACAAAGAGTCACTCCAAAGTCACTAATAGCGGAGAACAAACGAAGAGATTATTGTAGGGTACGAAAACCACCTCAAAGTTATTCTTTCTGATCAATCTATTATAGAGTTCGTACTAGAATAACACCTTAAGACACAAATCAACCAAAACACTAATGTCACCTAGATACTCCAATGTCACCTCAAGTATCTGTGGGTATGATTATACAGTATGCGTCACACAATCTCAGATTCATCTATTCAAACCAACACAAAGTACTTCAAAGAGTGCCCCAAAGTTTCTACCGGAGAGTCAAGATGAAAACATGTGCCAACCCCTATGCATAAGTTCACGAGGTCATGGAACTCGCAAGTTGATCACCAAAACATACATCAAGTGGATCACGTGATATCCCATTGTCACCACAGATAAGCACATGCAAGAGATACATCAAGTGTTCTCAAATCCTTAAAGACTCAATCTGATAAGATAACTTCAAAGGGAAAACTCAATTCATCACAAGAGAGTAGAGGGGGAGAAACATCATAAGATCCAAATATAATAGCAAAGCTCGCGATACATCAAGATCGTGCCGACTCAAGAACACGAGAGAGAGAGAGAGAGAGAGAGAGAGATCAAACACATAGCTACTGGTACATACCCTCGGCCCCGAGGGTGAACTACTCCCTCCTCATCATGGAGAGCACCGGGATGATGAATATGGCCACCGAAGAGGGATTCCCCCTCCGGCAGGGTGCCAGAATGGGTCTAGATTGGTTTTCGGTGGCTACGGAGGCTTCTGGCGACGGAACTCCCTATCTAGGTTATTTGCTGGAGGTTTCTGTATTTATAGGAATTTTTGGCGTCGGTCTCAAGTCAAGGAGGTGCCCGAGTCATCCACGAGGTAGGCCCACGCGCCTGGGGGTGGGGGGGCGCCCCCACCCTCGTGGACGGCCCGAGACTCTTCTGGCCAAACTCTTTCACTCTGGGGTCTTCTTTTGGTCCATAAAATATCGTCAAAAATTGGCATGTCAATTGGACTCCGTTTGGTATTACTTTTCAGTAAAACTAAAAAACAAGGAAAAACAGAAACTGGCACTGGGCTCTAGGTTAATAGGTTAGTCCCAAAAATCATATAAAATAGCATATAAATGCATATAAAACATCCAAGGTTGATAATACAATAGAATGGAACAATGAAAAATTATAGATACGTTTAAGACGTATCAATCACACATAATAGAAAATAATAAAAGTTATTATTAGACATTGGTCTGAATCCTATATACCTAAGAGAGCGACTCCGCTACTTCTAATTATCTCAACATGTGTGCGTTCACATCATTAGAAGTATTAGTCGTTAGATTTACTAGCTTGACCCATTAACATCCGTTTGATCTATGCATGAAAATCCTTTAGCATGCAACATGAATCGGTGCATTCTAAGTGGATTTTAAATCATACCTCATTTAATGTGACATGCACAAGTTCATGTTAAGATTTTTTTTGGTTATGTAGAAATCTCTCGGACATTTTAAATCGTAAGGACTGAATTGATATTCCGCACAAGATTTATAGACTATATACCCAATTCCGCGACATCACATGGGGTATCGTCTAATATATTGATAGTTTGCCAAGATACATTGGTGTGGCTGTGATACGTGAAGATGATGTGATGACACTGAAGTCCATTGTATGTTCTACATAAATCATACAAAATAGTAGTTGTTCATATTAATATCTCGATTCTTATTTTTTGACTCCAGTTGTCCGTTGTTAATTCTATTTCTTGCTATTTCAGGACCAATTTTACCAAGAGTTAGATCTAGACGTTAATGTCTCATATATCAATTGATCATATGTTTTCTTTCTTTGATGATGTGCTTTATACATCGATATTTGTTTAATCAGGGCAATGCACATTGACTCCGAAGTTCAAATGCTTCTAGGCATGTGTATCTTACTCTAGTTGTCTTGTTGAAACGTTTTATCTCATTCACTTTGTGGTGGCTTTTTTCTATTCACGACCCCTCCCTCAGAATTAGCCAATGCCATTTACCGATTTAGTTGTAATTTTCTCTCCCAAACTCCGATTTGAGTGTTTTTGTACTCATTTTGAAGCAATCGACGCACCCTTAATAATCATTTTGGTTGCCACATCATTTGTTAGATTTTTTGGAGGAACTTCATCGACATTGAACACCTCCACCAACTGTGATGCTCTTCTCATCGCGTCATCACCCAGACATAACCAGAGTGACCATTGGATACCGTCTACAACGAAAACCACAAACGCCCACGACTATGCCATCGATGACGACTAGTTGATCCTTTGACACCTTCACCGACAACAAGGCTAGATATGGTAAGGTTCATACTATTGAGAACAAGCCCCTCAAGATGATGGACATGAGAAGCTTCCCAAGCTCAAGTCTACCACTCCCTCGTCTGGTTTGCATGATATGCTCATTTGATTTCCTATTGGGTCTGAACTGATTATTGCCCCTTTGAAGATAGAAAATATGTGAATCAATCCTGTATGGGAATATGTTATATTCTTGTAAACTAAACAACTGAAAAAAATCCTACAAAAATCATACCTTGTAGAATTCCTACAAAGTCTCGGTAAACTAAAGGAGGCCTGAATTTACCCCAGTCCTCATATCTATGCATGCATGGATGGATGCATGCTTATACAACTGAAGCATGTTGTCGGAGCTCAATCCGCAGATCCCTCGATATCCTAAGCTAGGTGTCTTGGGATGATGGTAATAGGGACACGGAGTTTACCTAGTTCGAGCTCTCCGATGAGATCAAACCCTGCGAACTGCTTGTTCTTTATTGTGTTGGAGTGTGTACAGAGTACAAAGTACCGAGAGATTGTTTGATATTTTCATGAGATAGACCCCTCGACCTATATAGCACATAGGGGGGGTCCTAGGGTACGTGGATCCTAGTCGGCTAAGTATTAGAAGGTAGATTCCTCCATGAATCTTGCGTCTTGTCGTGTACATCAACTCTTCTGGAATCTTCCTTGCAAGCATCATGGGTTGCCCGATGTGGCCTAGGATGGAACCAACAAGGGGTCCTCTGCCCTGCCCACCAGGTCAGGAGTAGACGTGGTGAGAGGGCCCTTATCCGGGACACCGTTAGTAGCCCTAGAACCGGTCTTCAAACTGGCAACACCTCGTATATTTTGGTTGTCGATCTTGAAACTAGTTCAACGAGAACATCCTCCCAAAAGAGCCACCTTGCAACTGAGCTCATGACGCCACTGCATTCGAGCTGATGTAGACCACCTCGGTCTAGGAAAAACGTTGAAGGAGTACTATCGTGGATTTTTCACGACAGATGTCCTTAGTGTAAGGACTTAATCGTGAGGCCAACACATCTATGTGATAGCTTGAGAGGGGTTGAGTGGGACGAGAGACGCGAGGTTTTACCCATGTTTGGCCCCTCTTGGTGGAGGTAAAAGCCTACATCTTGCTTCATTGATATTGATCATGATGATGCTCATGGTTACAAGGGCGAGGTTTCACTACCTCTATCCCGAGAGCTATTGATTTGTATATCTAGACTTGTCCAACTTGTCCCTCTTGGGGTGCCCTGTCCCTCCTTATATAAGTTCGAGGGGCGGGTTACATGTGGAGTCCTAGTAGGACTAGGACTACTCTATTAGAAGTGGAAACCTAGTCTTGCTTCCTTTGTAAGGGAATATTCCTTACGCCTTTCCTCTTAAGCCGTCCTACTATAACATGCGCCGGCCTTCCATGTGCCGCCTTCTAGGCCACCGGGTCTTGTCTCTCCTCTGATCGGCCTGCCGGGTCACCACTGAGTCACCAGGCCCAGCCGGGTCATGAGTGAGTGGAGAGATCCGGGCGGGTCACGTAGTGAGTCGCCAAGTCAGGGCAGGTCACTAGTGAATCGCCAAGTCTGACCGGGTCATACTTCTGGTCGGGTCATACCGCGGGGTATATCCCTGACATTATCCCCCAGTTTAATTTGGATTTATCCATGTTAAACTGATCCTGCAAAATAAACACAAGAACAAATTTGACAGGTTGAGCTCCGGGTTAAAAATTCTTTTGAACCGGCACCTGATCGTCCGTAAGTCCTGGTCATGTCCTTATCCTAGAAAGTCCGGTCAATAGGCCAGCTTCATAGTCAATTTGCTTGTAGAAAAATATTATAAGAAAGAATCCATTTGATTCGGCCTTCAATGCTCTGACTTAATAAAAATCTTGGATTTAAGATGCCTTCTGGAACTGAACCAGCTTTTAAATACTCCGGCTTAATGATGCTAGAGCTTGTCAAGTTGTGATCCTCGAATTGCTAGGTTATGATTGACAATGCTGGGTCATGATTGTTTGCTGACACCGGGTCATGTAATTGACTTTCCTGAGCTATCCAGGCCAAAACTAAGAATATGATACCTGGTTTGTTCAAAAAACTGAGAACTTTGAAGGTGTTCCTCCCTGATATGAATATCACCTGTAGCCCCCAAGTCTTAAGAAGGGAACATAGTGATAGTTTTAAGACTTGCTTTAAAATGCTGCATCTTTGGAGAAATCCAGTTTGTTCATCTAAGCCACCAGTCATAAACTGAATATTTTGTACTTCACATGTGTAGCCCCCAAGTGCCAGGTCATTATGCAATAATGAGTAGGGACTTTGTGGATATGATCATGTAGATTTGAGAAGGAACACCGTGACGCCCCGAGACCGATGCGCCAGGTATCTTCCAGTTATTCGCCGTCTTTGCCATGTCGTTTGCTTGCGTGTTGCATCTTCTCATGTCATCATGTGCATTGCATCATCATGTTTACAAAACTTGCATTCGTCCGGGTCTCCTAGTTCTTTCCGTTATCCGTTCTGAGCCCAGACACACTTGCACGTGCCCGGGGCATCTCCGAAATATTATTTTATAAGTGGCCGAAAAATGTTCTCGGAATGGGTTGAAAGTTGGCGTGCGGTATTATTATAGTGTAGATAGACCGTATCTCAAGTTTCATCGTATTCGGAGTTCGTTTGATGCCCCAATGGATAACTATAGAGGCAATATACTCGGTCAAATCGTCGGACGTTTTCGGTCTCTAGAAACAGTTGCCGGGCTGCACTCCTTCTCTCTCATCTCACACCAACCTCCTATGCATAGCCCACTAGCCCCACCTAGGCCCAACTACCCTCCTCCTCCGCCCGGAGCCATCCGATTCGATCGGAGGGTCCAATATCACCCCTAGACCCAAACAATAGCCTCCCTGCTATATAAGGAAGGCCTAAACCACCAGATTTGGATATCTCCCTCTCCTTCCTCGTTCTCAGCACCGACCGAACCCACCTCCGCCACTTGGCGCGCCACCACTCATCTGCGCTGCCATTCTCCACCTTGCCCCCACCACTTGGCAACGAACCAATGGTCGGCCACCTCCCGCGCACCCGCTCCAACCAACCGCGTTGTGCCACGCGCCCCTCCCTAGCTCCCCAGTGCCGTGGCCCGCCGGGCCCGACCGCCGCCCACCCGAGGCCGATCTGGGCCCGAGCTCCTCCCGAGTGGCCCTGCCCGCAAGCGCCTCGCGCCGCCGCACCCTTGCCTCCGCTGCGCCGCCGCCTGCCTCTGCCTGCGCCAGCAGCGTCACCCGCCGGCGACCCCTCCGCCCGCAGCTCCTCCCGGAACCCCGCCGGAGCACCCTCGCTCACGCCGCCCTGCAGAAGACCCGCCGGAGCGCGCCGTTGAGTCCGGCCGGATCTGGCCTTTCCATCCCCGCCCCAAGCTCTTCTTCCCCGTTGCCTACCTCGCCGGCCCTGCCAGGCCCCGCCGCCGGCAGCCATCTTCGCCGGATGCCGCTGCATCCTTTGCCGCGCAGGATCCCTCGATCCCCTCTGGATGGAGGACGACGACGACCAGCGCCGCCAGCCACGTGGGCCCTGCTGGCCCACTCCTCCATCGACTGGGCCTCAGCCCATGGGTGAGCTACCCCAGTGCCTGTTCCAGATTCGGCCCGCGTATATTTTTTTCCTTCTGGCGAATTTCTCTATTATCCATAGAAAATTAAATTTATAAAAAACCTCTTCATGATCATGTTGGGGAACGTAGTAATTTCAAAAAATTCCTACGCACATGCATAGCAACGAGAGGGGAGAGTGTCGTCCACGTACCCTCGTAGACCGTTAAGAGGAAGCGTTATGACGACACGGTGGATGTAGTCGTACGTCTTCACGATCGACCGATCCTCAGTACCGAATGTACGGCTCCTCCGCGTTCAGCACATGTTCAGCTCGGTGACGTCGCGCGAACTCATGATCCAGTAGAGCTCGAGGGAGAGTTTCGTCAGCACGACGGCGTGGTGACGATGTTGATGAAGCTACCGTCGCAGGGTTTGCCTAAGCACCGCTATAGTATGACCGAGGTGGATTAGGGTGGAGGGGGCACCGCACACGGCTGGGAGAGATCAATGATCAACTTGTGTGTCCTAGGGTGCCCCCTACCCCCGTATATAAAGGAGCAAGGGGGGAGGCTGGCCGGCCCTGTAGGGAGCGCCAGGAGTAGGAGTCCTCCTCCGAGTAGGAGTAGGACTCCCCTCTTTCCTACTCCTACTAGGAGCAGGAAAGGAAGGGGGAGAAGGAGAAGGAAAGGGGGGCGCCGCCCCCTTCCTAGTCCAATTCGGACCAGAGGGGGACGGGGCGCGCGGCCTGCCCTGTCCGGCCCCCCTCTCTCTCTCCACTAGGGCCCAACAAGGCCCATTAATCCCCGGGGGGTTCCGGTAACCCCTCCGGCACTCCTGTAAAATCCCAATTTCACCTGAAACTCTTTCGATGTCCAAATGTAGGCTTCCAATAAATCAATCTTTATGTCTCGACCATTTCGAGACTCCTCATCATGTCCGTGATCATATCTGGGACTCTAAACTACCTTTGGTACATCAAAGCATATAAACTCATAATACCGATCGTCAGAGAACTTTAAGCGTGCGGACCCTACGGGTTCGAGAACTATGTAGATATGAATGAGACATGTCTCAGGTCAATAACCAATAGCGGAACCTGGATGCTCATATTGGTTTCTACATATTCTACGAAGATCTTTATCGGTCAAACCGCATAACGACATGCGTTGTTCCCTTTGTCATCGATATGTTACTTGCCCGAGATTCGATCGTCGGTATCTCAATACCTAGCTCATTCTTGTTACCGGCAAGTCTCTTTACTCGTTCTGTAATGCATCATCCCAGAACTAGCTCATTAGTTGCATTTCTTGCAAGGCTTATAGTGATGTGCACTACCGAGAGGGCCCAGAGATACCTCTCCGACAATCGGAGTGAAAAATCCTATTCTTGATCTATGCCAACTCAACAAGTACCATCAGAGACACTTGTAGAGCACCTTTATAATCACCCAGTTACGTTTTGATGTTTGGTAGCATACAAAGTGTTCCTCTGGTAATCGGGAGTTGCATAATCTCATAGTCATAGGAACATGTATACGTCATGAAGAAACCAATAGCACCAAACTAAAATGATCAAGTGCTAAGCTAACAAAATGGGTCAAGTCAATCACATCATTTTACTAATGATGTGATCCTGTTAATCAAATGACAACTCATGTCTATGGCTAGGAAACTCAACCATCTTTGATCAACGAGCTAGTCAAGTAGAGGCATACTACTGACACTATGTTTGTCTTTGTATTCACACATGTATTATGTTTCCGGTTAATACAATTCTAGCATGAATAAAAAACATTTATCATGATATGAGGAAATAAATAATAACTTTATTATTGCCTCTAGGGCATATTTCCTTCAGTCTCCCACTTGCACTAGAGTCAATAATCTAGATTACACAGTAATGATTCTAACACCCATGGAGTCTTGGTGGTGATCATGTTTTGCTCGTGGAAGGGGCTTAATCAACGGGTCTGCAACATTCAAATCCGTATGTATCTTGCATATCTCTATGTCTCCCTCCCGGACTTGATCCCGGATGGAATTGGAGTGTATCTTGATGTGCTTGGTTCTCTTGTGAAATCTGGATTCCTTTGCCAAGGCAATTGCACCAGTATTGTCACAAAAGATTTTCATTGGACCCGATGCACTAGGTATGACACCTAGATCGGATATGAACTCCTTCATCTAGACTCCTTCATTTGCTGCTTCAGAAGTAGCTATGTACTCTACTGCATACGTAGATCCCGCTACGACGCTTTGTTTAGAACTGCACCAACTGACAGCTCCACCGTTCAATATAAACACGTATCCGGTTTGTGATTTAGAATCATCCGGATCAATGTCAAAGCTTGCATCGATGTAACCATTTATGACGAGCCCTTTGTCACCTCCATAAACGAGAAACATATCCTCAATCATTTTCAGGTATTTTAGGATGTTCTTGACCGATGTCTAGTGATCCACTCCTAGATTACTTTGGTACCTCCCTGCTAAACTAATAGCAAGGTACACATCAGGTCTGGTACACAACATTACATACATGATAGATCCTATAGCTGAAGCATAGGAAACACTTTTCATTTTCTCTCTATCTTCTGCAGTGGTCGGGCATTGAGTCTTACTCAACTTCACACCTTGTAACACAGGCAAGAACCCTTTCTTTGCTTGATCCATTTTGAACTTTTTAAAAACTTTATCAAGGTATGTGCTTTGTGAAAGTCCAATTAAGCGTCTTGATCTATCTCTATAGATCTTGATGCCCAATATATAAGCAGCTTCTCCGAGGTCTTTCATTGAAAAACTCTTATTCAAGTATCCTTTTATGCTATCCAGAAATTCTATGTCATTTCCAATTAGCAATATGTCATCCACATATAATATTAGAAATTCTACGGAGCTCCCACTCACTTTCTTGTAAATACAGGCTTCTCCAAAACTCTGTATAAAACCATATGCTTTCATCACACTATCAAAACATTTATTCCAACTCCGAGAGGCTTGCACCGGTCCATAAATGGATCGCTGGAGCTTGCACACTTTGTTAGCTCCCTTTGGATCGACAAAACCTTCTGGTTGCATCATATACAACTCTTCTTCCAGAAATCCATTCAGGAATGCAGTTTTGACATCCATTTGCCAAATTTCATAATCATAAAATGCGGCAATTGCTAACATGATTCGGACAGACTTAAGCATCGCTACGAGTGAGAAAGTCTCATCATAGTCAACTCCTTGAACTCGTCTAAAACCTTTCGCAACAAGTCGAGCTTTGTAGACAGTAACATTACTGTCAGCGTCAGTCTTCTTATTGATGATCCATTTATTCTCGATGGCTTGCCGATCATCGGGCAAGTCAACCAAAGTCCATACTTTGTTCTCATACATGGATCCCATCTCAGATTTCATGGCCTCAAGCCATTTTGTGGAATCTGGGCTCACCATCGCTTCTTCATAGTTCGGATCTTAATCTGGTTGACCTACGAGGTTTGGTAGTAACTTGATCTGAAGTTTCACGATAACTTTGGTTTCTTATTGGTGTAGGTGTCACAGGAACCGGTTTATGTGATAAACTACTTTCCAATAAGGGAGCAGGTACAGTTACCTCATCAAGTTCTACTTTCCTCCCACTCACTTCTTTCGAGAGAAACTCCTACTCTAGAAAGGATCCGTTCTTAGCAACGAATGTCTTGCCTTCGGATCTATGATAGAAGGTGTACCCAACAGTCTCCTTTGGGTATCCTATGAAGACACATTTCTCCGATTTGCGTTCGAGCTTATCAGGTTGAAGCTTTTTCACATAAGCATCGCAGCCCCAAACTTTAAGAAACGATAACTTTGGTTTCTTGCCAAACCACAGTTCATAAGGCGTCGTCTCAATGGATTTCGATGGTGCCCTATTTAACGTGAATGCAATTGTCTCTAAAGCATAACCCCAAAATGATAGCGGTAAATCAGTAAGAGACATCATAGATCGCACCATATCCAGTAAAGTATGATTACGACGTTCGGATACACCATTACGCGGTGGTGTTGCGGGTGGCGTGAGTTGCGAAACTATTCCGCATTGTTTCAAATGTAGACCAAACTCGTAACTCAAATATTCTCCTCCACAATTAGATCATAGAAACTTTATTTTCTTGTTACGATGATTTTCCACTTCACTCTGAAATTCTTTGAACTTTTCAAATGTTTCAGATTTATGCTTCATTAAGTAGATATACCCATATCTGCTCAAATCATCTGTGAAGGTGAGAAAATAACAATACCCTCCGCGAGCCTCAATATTCATCGGACCACATACATCAGTATGTATGATTTCCAATAAATCTGTTGCTCGCTCCATTGTTTCGGAGAACGGCGTTTTAGTCATCTTGCCCATGAGGCATGGTTCGCAAGTACCAAGTGATTCATAATCAAGTGATTCTAGAAGTCCATCACTATGGAGTTTCTTCATTCGCTTTACACCAATATGACCCAAATGGCAGTGCCACAAATAAGTTGCACTATCATTATCAACTCTGTATCTTTTGGCTTCAACATTATGAATATGTGTATCACTACTATCGAGATTCAACACAAATAGACCACTCTTCAAGGGTGCATGACCATAAAATATATTACTCATATAAATAGAGCAACCATTATTCTCATATTTAAATGAATAACCATCTAGCATCAAACAAGATCCAGATATAATGTTCATGCTTAACGCTGGCACCAAATAACAATTATTCAGGTCTAAAACTAATCCCGAAGGTAGATGTAGAGGTAGCGTGCCGACGGCGATCACATCGACTTTGGAACCATTTCCCACACGCATCGTCACCTCGTCCTTAGCCAGTCTTCGCTTAATCCGTAGTCCCTGTTTCGAGTTGCAAATATTAGCAACAGAACCAGTATCAAATACCTAGGTGCTACTGCGAGCTCTAGTAAGGTACACATCAATAACATGTATATCACATATACCTTTGTTCACCTTGCCATCCTTCTTATCCGCCAAATACTTGGGGTAGTTCCGCTTCCAGTGACCAGTCCCTTTGCAGTAGAAACAATCAGTCTCAGGCTTAGGTCCAGACTTGGGTTTCTTCTCTTGAGCAGCAACTTGTTTGCCGTTCTTTTTGAAGTTCCCCTTCTTCTTCCCTTTACCCTTTTTCTTGAAACTGGTGGTCTTGTTGACCATCAACACTTGATGCTCCTTATTGATTTCTACCTCCGTCGCCTTTAGCATTGAGAAGAGCTCGGGAATTGTCTTATTCATCCCTTGCATATTATAGTTCATCACGAAGCTCTTGTAGCTTGGTGGCAGTGATTGAAGAAATCTGTCAGTGACACTATCAACAGGAAGATTAACTCCCAGTTGAGTCAAGTGGTTATGGTACCCAAACATTCTGAGTATATGTTCACTGACATAACTATTCTCCTCCCTCTTGCAGCTATAGAACTTATTGGAGACTTCATATCTCTCAATCCGGGCATTTGCTTGAAATATTAACTTCAACTCCTGGAACATCTCATATGCTCCATGACGTTCAAAATTTCGTTGAAGTCCCGGTTCTAAGCCGTAAAGCATGGCACACTGAACTATCGAGTATTCATCAGCTTTACTCTGCCATACGTTCTTAACGTCATCAGCAGCATCTGCAGCGGGCCTGGCACCTAGCGATGCTTCCAGGACGTAATTCTTCTGTGCAGCAATAAGGATAATCCTCACTTTACGGACCCAGTCCGTGTAATTTCTACCATCATCTTTAAACTTTGCTTTCTCAAGGAACACATTAAAATTCAACAGAACAACAACACGGGCCATCTATCCACAATAATATAGACAAGCAAAATACTATCAGCTACTAAGTTCATGATAAATTTAAGTTCAATTAATCATATTATTTAAGAACTCCCACTTAGATAGACATCCCTCTAATCATCTAAGTGATCACGTGATCCATATCAACTAAACCATAACCGATCATCACATGAGATGGAGTAGTTTTCAATGGTGAACATCTCTATGTTGATCATATCTACTATATGATTCATGCTCGACTTTTTGGTCTCAGTGTTCCGAGGCCATATCTGCATATGCTAGGCTCGTCAAGTTTAACACGAGTATTCTGCGTGTGCAAAACTGTCTTACACCCGTTGTAGATGAACGTTGAGCTTATCACACCCGATCATCACGTGGTGTCTCAGCATGATGAACTTTGGCAATGGTGCATACTCAGGGAGAACACTTTTACCTTGAAATTTAGTGAGAGATCATCTTATAATGCTATCATCAAACAAAGCAAAATAAGATGCATAAAGGATAAACATCACATGCAACCAATATAAGTGATATGATGTGGCCATCATCATCTTGTGTCTTTGATCTCCATCTCCAAAGCACCGTCATGATCACCATCGTCACCGGCGCGACACCTTGATCTCCATCGTAGCATCGTTCTCATCTCGCCATCTATTGCTTCTACGACTATCGCTACCGCTTAGTGATAAAGTAAAGCAATTACAGGGCGATTGCATTGCATACAATAAAGCGACAACCATATGGCTCCTGCCAGTAGCCGATAACTCCGTTAAAAAAATATGATCATCTCATACAATAAATATAGCATCATGTCTTGACCATATCACATCACAACATGCCCTACAAAACAAGTTAGACATCCTCTACTTTGTTGTTGCAAGTTTTACGTGGCTGCTCCGGGCTGAGCAAGAACCGTTCTTACCCACGCATCAAAACCACAACGATAGTTCGTCAAGTTAGTGCTGTTTTAACCTTCACAAGGACCGGGTGTAGCCACACTCGGTTCAACTAAAGTTGGAGAAACTGACACCCGCCAGCCACCTGTGTGCAAAGCATGTCGGTAGAACGAGTCTCGTGTAAGCGTACGCGTAATGTCGGTCCGGGTCGCTTCATCCAACAATACCGCCGAACCAAAGTATGACATGCTGGTAAGTAGTATGGCTTGTATCGCCCACAACTCACTTGTCTTCTACTCGTGCATATAACATCTACGCATAAACCTGGCTCGGATGCCACTGTTGGGGAACGTAGTAATTTCAAAAAAATTCCTACGCACACGCAAGATCATGGTGATGCATAGCAACGAGAGGGGAGAGTGTCATCCACGTACCCTCGTAGACCGTTAAGCGGAAGCATTATGACAACGCGGTTGATGTAGTCATACGTATTCACGATCGACTGATCCTTAGTACCGAACATACGGCACCTCCGCGTTCAGCACACGTTCAGCTCGGTGACGTCCCGCGAACTCACGATCCAGTAGAGCCCGAGGGAGAGTTTCGTCAGCACGACAGCGTGGTGACGATGTTGATGAAGCTACCGTCACAGGGCTTCACCTAAGCACCGCTATAATATGACCGACGGTATGTTTAACTTGTTATTTGTGTGAAGTGGCGATTGTAAGAAAACTCTTTATCCCTTTCTTATTCAGTACATGGGATTGTGTGAAGATTACCCCTCTTGCGATAAAACCACCATGCGGTTATGCCTCTCAGTCGTGCCTCGACACGTGGGAGATATAGCCGCATCGTGGGCGTTACAAGTTGGTATCAGAGCCATCCCCGACTTAGGTGCCCCCTGCTTGATCGAATCTCTGACGTTGTTGGGTCTAGAACAAAAATGTTTTGAGTCTTAGGATTATATATATCAGAGAGTAGGATTCATTTTACTCCGCAGTCCCTTCGTCGCTCTGGTGAGGCCTCCTGACATAGATGTTTTGTCTTTCCTCTCCTCAAATTTTATGAATTTTTTTTAGGATCACGCGGGTATCTTGGGATCGTTCCGATATTCTTGTGACGAGAACATTGTTCTTTGTGCCTCCTGACATTTAGGGGTTGTGGCAGTGTCCCGGGGAGTTGAGCTCCGAGGTGTTGTCGTCACAATTTTATCATTGCAGCTCTGGAATACCTAAGTTCGCCGACATCAAAAATCTCTTTTATGCAGTTGTTGGTGAGATAACCTCGACGCCACCCAGTACTGGGGCGGGAGTTCGGGAGTATTGCCATAACTCGTATAACAGATGCTTTTCGAAGGTTGAGGTACATGATTTCCGAAGGTTTCTTGGTTATGTGTTGAAGGATGGATACAACTGGATGTAGGGATTGTTAGTTTGGGTGAGATATTATGCTTCCCCTGTATCCCCAACACCTGATTACATAACCAGAATGTTTCGGGAGTTTATAAGTGGGAATTCAAGTATCTCGTAGGGTATCTTTGCAACAGACACATGATATGATATGGGATCTATCACATGTTTGTTTCTGGCTTATTCTGCAAGCCAAATCCTTTGTTTTGTTTTGATTTGTGGTATTCGAGTTGCTTCGAAGTCAAATGTGGATTCCATACCTTTTTATAAATGGTGTTTTCATACTTCTATGTGAATACTAATCCTTCTTGCTTATCGAGATTGTCATGTCAATTGTTTTCCAACTGGTTAGCTTCTCGTCAAGATGATCCTATCATTTTCCCCATTCGCAAGATCTCTTCTCAGTTTTCCCAACGTTGTTCATTTCATCCGTCCCCAAGTTGTCTTTGTTTTCCCCGCCCTCCCACCCTTTTCTTCAAGGATTCAGATTTCTTAATCAAGTATCTTTTTTATTGATGGGAAGTCTCTCCATTCTTTTCCACCAATGTTCTTATCCGGTGATTCTCAGGAAGATACTAAAGGAAGGTTCAAGTTTATCATTCTCTGTCCTCTTTTTTCCCCGGTGGATTCAATTCAAGCTTTCGGTGTTGATCATATCCCTTTCCTCATTTCAAATGTTTTCTCATGCCGGTGCACCTCTTAATCATCCACTTCTTGCTTTCTAGAGTGCTTAAGATATCTCAAGAGATGCGTGTTTTCATTCCTAATCCGTTCAAGCTATTTCGAGATTGTTATCTCATTCAGGCCATTTAAATCAACCGGTGCATTATCTCTTCCACAGTAATCCTTTCCAATGGTGTTTCTATGAGTGGGCCTTAACCCATAGGTCTTTTCCCAGGATCTTACCTGACTCTTCTAATTTTCCGGGAGTTATTTCCAAATTGATTTCAAAGTTTGACATAAGAATGAGTTATCATCAGTGAAATGTCTTTCTCCTAGATCTTTCAAATTCTTGTCATCGTTGGTTCATCATTTCTATTCTTCATCGTTTCTGTAGTGGCTCATCAATTCTCATGGTGGTTCTCATCATCTTTCTCAACATTTGAAGACCGAAGAAGAGTTTTTTCCTCCAAATCTTATCTGTTCTGTCAAAGATTCGTGATTCTAGCTTGATGCCATCCTCTCATAATTGTTTTCAATTGTGAGAATTATTTTCACCCATCCAGAGCATTTCATGAGTTGTTTCCATTTCTTTCCTCTGAAGGCCATCTTTTCGAACATTACTCATTCTCAGCTTTTGGGTTTCGTTCTCCAAATCTTATCGGTGAATCGTTCAAGTACCCTCTAATCAGCTTGTGATCTCTTCGTCCTCTTGTATCTAAATTCCCTCAAGTATCTTTATTCGTTTTCTACTTCTTCCCGGCGATTCATTCTCTCTCTTCGTTCATTTTAAATTCTTATGGTGGTTTGTTCAACATTCCTCTTCCTATATTCTCATATTAATTTATTCGTTGTTTCAATCCTACCGGTGATTCGTCGAAGACCTTCCTAAGTTTGCGCTACATCTATCTTAATCCTTTCTACGAGAATAAGTAGTATGCCGAATCCATTGCTTATCATCAATTTAAATTGATGAAGGATACGCATAACGTAATTGTTATTCTTGCTTCTTCCAATTGTTTAATTCTTTTCTACCGGAGTTTGTTCGTGATATCAATTTCTCGGTTCGAGGTTCTTCATCTTTTCTTATCCGAAGTTCCAAGTTTTCCACATTATATCATCACGAAGATCCATCTAAATCATAGCAAGGCTTCATTTTATTCTTTTCAAGCTTCCTTTCTTTGCGACCATATTTTTATCTTACCAGAGTTCTTTATGGAGACTCTACATGGTGTTTCGTCAAGGATTTCTTTCATTCTTCATTTGTTCTTCAAGATTTCTCTCGGAGTTAAGATCCGCCTAGCTATACTCAAAAATAAACATGGTGCTCAACACAAGCTTTGTTTTGAGGAGTTCAAGCCTTCTTCATCTTGCATTCCGAAGTGCAGTTCTTCCTATCTTATCTTTTAAGGTGGTGTTATGTCACTCTTGACAATTTCCCTTCGTGTGTCATGATTCAGCAATTGTCAAGAATGAGATAGTTAAACCCATCAATTTCTTCGAGGATAAGCTCTTCTCAATCCATCAATCTCTTAGTTGGAGTTATCTTGTGTCATATTTCACCTAAGGCCTTACCTAAGGAATGTTGCTATTGTGGTGTTTATCAATGATCCAAGTTATCTCTCTATCATCTTGGTGGAAGAAGTTTTTCATCTCGTTGGTATTATCAATTATTTTATTTGTTTCCGTAGTGGCAGAATTTTCACCTCAGTTTTGAGATGTTTTCCATAAGCCCACAACAAGTTTATTCTTTTCATTGTTCATTTCCCAACAACTCCATCCTATCCTCTATGGAAGGATGCTTTCAAATTCATTCGACGTAGAAGATGTTGTTTTCTTCTTCGTTACTTTCAGTCAGTTCTATCTTTTGTTCCGGAGGCATTTTGATGTTGCACACTTCGATACATCATCCCATTTTTGTCAAAGATCATGTTCTTTCCTTTGCTTATCCATTCAACCGGAGTGTCATGTCCTCCATTCAAGTTCTCTCATCTTATCAAGTTTTGCCTCCCTTCTCAACCGGAGTGCTGTCTGAAATCTTTCTTACCCCTTGTGCCATTCTTTCAATAGTTCCAGAGGCAGTGTGTTGTTGATTTCATCAAGTATCCTCTCATCTTGTAAAATTCATGTTCAATTCCTTCCATTTACAGTCGGAGTGCTGTCCAAAGTGTATCATTCTTATTCCTTCTCTATCTTGTTTTAACCGGAGTGTTATGTCCATCATTCCTCTTCTAACCAGAGTCTCATCCAAGTACTTTCATTTTGCCAAGTTCATATTATTGCCTTTCATTTCTAACCGGAGTCTCATCCAAGTACTTTCATTTTTCCAAGTTTATATTATTGCCTTCCATTTCTAACCGGAGTGTTGTCATAATTGATCTATATCGTTCCTTGTACTTCTCGTTTCAATCGGAGTGCTTGCATGTACTTCTTGTCCATTGCAACCCTTTTCTTATGTCTTTCAACCTACAAGGTTCCCATAAGGTTCCTTGTTCCTCTTTTCTAACAGAGTATTTTCAACTTTGTTCATCTTCGTTGTATTCTTTCTTTCAATTTGATCAACCTCGCAAGGTTCTTTGGTTTCACTCATTTGTCAACGAAGCAACTTAGTTTTACCTCTTCTCTTCCTCTTCCGCTTCTCTCCGGTGCCATCCCTAGATCTCGGGACGAGATCCTCTCGTGGTGGAGGAGTGTTGTGACGCCCCGAGACCGATGCGCCATGTGTCTTCCAGTTAGTCGCCGTCTTTGCCATTTTGTTTGCTTGCGTGTTGCATCTTGTCATGTCATCATGTGCATTGCATCATCATGTTTTTAAAACTTGCATTCGTCCGGATCTCCCAGTTCTTTCCGTCGTCCGTTCTGAGCCCAGACGCACTTGAACGCGCCCGTGGCACCTCCGAAATATTAATTTATAAGTGGCCAAAAAATGTTCTCGGAATGGGTTGAAAGTTGGTGTGCGGTCTTATTATAGTGTAGATAGACCATCTGTCAAGTTTCATCGCATTCAGAGTTCGTTTGATGCCCCAATGGATAACTATAACGGCAATATAGTCGGTCAAATCGTAGGACGTTTTCGGTCTCTGGAAACAGTTGCTGGCTGCACACCTTCCCTCTCATCTCAGCCCAACCTCCTCTTCACAGCCCACTAGCCCCACCTAAGCCCAACTACCCTCCTCCTCTGCCCGGAGACGTCCAATTTGATCGGACGGTCCAAAATCACCCCCTAGACCCAAACCCTAGCCTCCCTGCTATATAAGGAAGGCCTAAACCACCAGATTTGGAAATATCCCTCTCCTTCCTCGTTCTCAGCGCCGACCGAACCCACCTCTGCCACTTGGCGTGCCACCACTCACCTGCGCCGCCATCCTCCACCTCGCCCCTGCCACTTGGCAGCGATCCAGTGGTCGGCCGCCTCCCGCGCACCCGCTGCAACCAACCGCGTTGTGCCACACGCCCCTCCCCAGCTCCCCAGCGCCACGGCCCGCCTGGCCCAACTGCCGCCCGCCCAAGGCCGATCTGGGCCCGAGCTCCTCCCGAGCGCCCCTGCCCGCAAGCGCCTCGCGCTGCCACACCCTTTCCTCCGCTGCGCCGCCGCCTGCCTCTGCCTGCGCCAGCAGCGCCGCCCGCCGGCGACCCCTCCGCCTGTAGCTCCTCCCGCAATCCCACCGGAGCTCCCTCGCTCGCGCCGCCTTGCAGAAGACCCGCCGGAGGGCGCTGCTGAGTCCGACCGGATCTGGACTTTCCATCCCCGCCCCGAGCTCCTCTTCCCCGTCGCTGACCTCACCGGCCCCGCCAGGCCCTGCCGCCAGCACCCTTCTTCGTCGGATGCCGCCGCACCCTTTGCCGCACCGGATCCCTCGATCCCCTGTGGATCGAGGACAACGACGAACAGCGCTGCCAGCCACATGGGCCCTGCGCCAGCCGGCCCACTCCTCCATCGACCGGGCCTTAGCCCATGGGTGAGCTGCCCTAGTGTGTGTTCTAGATTCGTCCCGCGTATATATTTTTTCCGTCTGGCGAATTTCTGTATTATCCATAGAAAATTAGATTTACAGAAACCCCCTTCATGATCATGCATTTAATAAATCCACAACCGTGCATCGGATTAAAATGTTTTAAGTATGAAAAATGCTTAGAATTTCATCTAGTTTCATAATATCCAACTTTCATGCATGTTTGAAATGCTTAACTTGCCGTTTGCATTAATTTTCTTAAATGCCATGCTAAAATGCTTTATTTCATAATTAATTAATCGTAGCTCCGAATTTAATAAACTTTATATGTAACTTGATTAGAAAAATGCATAGATTAATATGATGTACTTACTTTGCATGTTTAACAACTCTAAAATTATGTTTAGGGCAGAACAGTAGCTAATTCGAAATATGCATATGAGGATTTTCCGCAATTGTTGTTGTTGTTGTTGTTGTTTCTGGCCTTATTTAAACTTGCTTAAATGTGTAATTTTCATATGCTTCACCTCTTGACGTGTTTAACAACATTTAATATTGTTGGGTACATCAACGAGATAGAACTAAATAATTGATGTGGTGTTTCATCAATATGCAACTCATTGCATATTGAGCTCCACTTAATTTGTAGTATTGTTTGTGCAGTTTGTCATGCCATGTTTCATTAAATCGGACATGCATCATACTTGGTTGTGCATCATGCCATGTTTATGTGATGGTTCTTTACTATGTTGCTTGCTTCTTTCTGGGTTGCTTCTCTCGTTAGCTTCAGTTTCATTCCGGAGTTGTGAGGATTCATTCGACTACGTTGGGTCATCTACTTCTTGGACTCGTTCTTCTTCCTTGCAGGATCTCAGGAAAGATGACCACACCCTCGATATCACTTCTATCTTTGCTTGCTAGTTGTTCATTCTATTGCTATGTCGTGCTACCTACCACTTGTTATATCATGCCTCCCATATTGCCATGTCAAGCCTCTAACCCACCTTCCTAGCAAACCGTTGTTACCGTTGTTGCTCAGCCCCTCTTATAGCGTTGTTAGTTGCAGGTGAAGTTCAAGATTGTTCCATGTTGGAACATGGTTATGTTGGGATACCATATTATCTCTTATTTAATTAATTCATCTATATACTTGGTAAAGGATGGAAGGCTCGGCCTTATGCATGGTGTTTTGTTCCACTCTTGCCGCCCTAGTTTCCGTCATACCGGTGTTATGTTCCTTGATTTTGCGTTCCTAGCGCGGCTGGGGTTATGGGGCCCCCTTGACAGTTCGCTTTGAAGAAAACTCCTCCAGCAAGGCCCAACCTTGGTTTTACTGTTTTCCTCACCACCACCTATACTTTTCCCTTGGGAGTCATGCTCCCGAGGGTCATCTTTATTTTAACACCCCCCCGGAGCCAGTGCTTCTATGAGTGTTGGTCCGAACTGGGCGACGTCCGGCGCTCCCTAGGCAACCAGGGTCTATGCCAACCCGACGTCTTTCTCATCTGGTGTGCCCTAAGAACGAGATATGTGCAGCTCCTATCGGGATTTGTTGGCACATTCGGGCGGTCTTTTGATGTCTACTACACAACCTTCTTCTTGTAGACTTTGTTGGGCCTCCAAGTGCAGAGGTTTGTAGGACAGTAACAAATTTCCCTCAATCCGTAGGAGGCATAGGATGAAGATGGTCTCTCTCAAGCAACCCTGCAACCAAATAACAAAGAGTCTCTTGTGTCCCCAACACACCCAATACAATGGTAAATTGTATCGGTGCACTAGTTCGGCGAAGAGATGGTGATACAAGTGCAATATGGATAGTAGATAATGGTTTTTGTAATCTGAAAATATAAAAACAGCAAGGTAACAAATGATAAAAGTGAGTGTAAACGGTATTGCAATGCTAGGAAACAAGGCCTAGGGTTCATACTTTTACTAGTGCAAGTCCTCTCAACAATAATAGCATAATTGGATCACATAACTATCCCTCAACATGCAACAAAGAGTCAATCCAAAGTCACTAATAGCGGAGAACGAACGAGGAGATTATGGTAGGGTACGAAACCACCTCAAAGTTATTCTCTCCAATCAATCCGTTGGGCTATTCCTATAAGTGTCACAAACAGCCCTAGAGTTCGTACTAGAATAACACCTTAAGACACAAATCAACCAAAACCCTAATGTCACCTCAAGTATCCGTGGGTATGATTATACGATATGCATCACACAATCTCATATTCATCTATTCAACCAGCACAAAGGACCTCAAAGAGTGCCCCAAAGTTTCTACTGGAGAATCACGATGAAAACGTGTGCCAACCCCTATGCATAGGTTCATGGGCGGAACCCGCAAGTTGATCACCAAAACATACATCAAGTGAATCACGTGGCATCCCATTGTCACCACAGATACGCACGGCAAGACATACATCAAGTGTTCTCAAATCTTTAAAGACTCAATCCGATAAGATAAATCCAAAGGGAAAACTCAATTCATTACCAGAGAGTAGAGGGGGAGGAGAAACATAAGATCCAACTATAATAGCAAAGCTCGCGATACATCAAAATCGTGCCAAATCAAGAACACGAGAGAGAGATCAAACACATAGCTACTGGTACATACCCTCAGCCCCAAGGGAGAACTACTCCCTCCTCGTCATGGAGAGCACCAGGATGATCAAGATGGCCATCGAAGAAGGATTCCCCCTCCGGTAGGGTGCCGGAACGGGTCTAGATTGGTTTTCGGTGGCTACAGAGGCTTCTGGCGGCGGAACTCCCGATCTATTGTGTGTTCTGGAAGTTTTAGGGTACGTGAGTATATATGGGTGCAGGAAGTACGTCGGTGGAGCTTCGGGGGCCCCACGAGGCAGGGGGGCACGCCCTAGGGGGGGCACCCTCGTGAGCACGTCCCTTGGCTCCTGACATGGGGTCCAAGTCCATCCGGTAGCTTTCCTTCCAAAAATAACTTCTCCAGTTGATTTCGTTCCATTTCGACTCCGTTTGATATTCCTTTTCTTCGAAACACTGAAATAGGCAAAAAACAGCAATTCTGGGCCGGGCCTCCGGTTAATAGGTTAGTCCCAAAAATAATATAAAAGTGGATAATAAAGCCCAATATTGCCCAAAATAGTAGATAACATAGCATGGAGCAATCAAAAATTATAGATACATTGGAGACGTATCAAGCATCCCCAAGCTTAATTCCTACTCGTCCTCGAGTAGGTAAATGATAAAAAAGAATTTTTTATGCGGAGTGCTACTTGGCATAATTTCAATGTAATTCTTCTTAATTGTGGTATGAATATTCAGATCCAAAAGATTTAAGACAAAAGTTCATATTGACATAAAAATGATAATACTTCAAGCATACTAACTAAGAAATTATGTCTTCTCAAAATAACATGGCCAAAGAAAGTTCATCCCTACAAAATCATATAGTTTAGTCATGTTTCATTTTCGTCACACAAGAATGCTCTCACCATGCACAACCCCGATGACAAGCCAAGCAATTGTTTTAATACTTTAGTAATCTCAAACCTATAAACTTTCACGCAATACATGAGCGCGAGCGATGGATATAGCACTATGGTGGAATAGAATAATGAGGAGGTTATGTGGAGAAGACAAAAAAGGAGAAAGTCTTACATCAACGAGGCTAATCAATGGGCTATGGAGATGCCCACCGATTGATGTTAATGCAAGGAGTAGGGATTGCCATGCAACGGATGCACTAGAGCTATAAATGTATGAAAGCTCAACGAAAGAAACTAGTGGGTGTGCATCCAACTTGCTTGCTCACGAAGACCTAGGGCACTTGAGGAGGCCCATTGTTGGAATATGCAAGCCAAGTTCTATAATGAAAAATTCCCACTAGTATATGTAAGTGACAAAACAAAAGACTCTCTATCATGAAGATTACGGTGCTACTTTGAAGCACAAGTGTGGCAAAGGATAGTAGCATTGTCCCTTCTCTCTTTTTCTCTCATTTTTTTATTTGGCTTTCCTTTTTATGGCCTTTCACTTTTTTTGGGACTTCTCTTTTTTTATGGCTTTCTCTTCTTTTTTTTATTCCTCACTTGGGACAATGCTCTAGAAAATGATGATCATCACACTTCTATTTATTTACAACTCAATGATTACAACTCGATACTAGAACAAAAGATGACTCTATATGAATGCCTCCGGCGGTGTACCGGGATATGCAATGAATCAAGAGCGACATGTATGAAAAATTATAAACGGTGGCTTTGCCACCAATACGATGTCAACTACATGATCATGCAAAGCAATATGACAATGATGATGCATGTCATAATAAATGGAACGGGGGAAAGTTGCATGGCAATATATCTCGGAATGGCTATGGAAATGCCATAATAGGTATGGTGGCTGTTTTGAGGAAGATATAAGGAGGTTTATGTGTGAAAGAGCGTATCATATCATGGGGTTTGGATGCACCAGCGAAGTTTGCGCCAACTCTCAATGTGAGAAAGGGCAATGCACGGTACCGAAGAGGCTACCAAGGATGGAAGGGTGAGAGTGCATATAATCCATGGACTCAACATTAGTCATAAAGAACTCACATACTTATTGCAAAAATCTACAAGTCATCAAAAACCTTGGCACTACGCGCATGCTCCTAGGGGGATAGATTGGTAGGAAAAGACCATCGCTCGTCCCCGACCGCCACTCATAAGGAGGACAATCAAATAACACCTCATGTTTCAAATTTGTTACATAACGTTTACCATACGTGCATGCTACGGGACTTGCAAACTTCAACACAAGCATTTATCAATTTCACAACTACTCAACTAGCACGACTTTGATATTATTATCTCCATATCTCAAAACAATCATCAAGCATCAAACTTCTCTTAGTATTCAATACTCTATATGAAAGTTTTTACTATTCTTGGATGCCTAGCATATTACGATTATTTAAGCAAATTACCATGATATTTAAGACTCTCGAAATAATATAAGTGAAGCATGAGAGTTCCTCTATTTATTCAAAATAAAACTACCACCATGCTCTAAAATATATAAGTCAAGTACTAGAGTAAACAACAAACTACTCCGAAAGATATAAGTGAAGATCAATGAGTAGTCGAATAATTATGCAACTATGTGAAGACTCTCTAAAATTTAAGAATTTCAGATCTTGGTATTTTATTCAAATATCAAGCAAAGCAAAATAAAATGATATTCTAAGAATGGCAAACATCATGTGAAGAAGCAAAAACTTAGGATCAACCAAAACTAACCGATAGTTGTTGAAGAAGAAAGGTGGGATGCCAACCGGGGCATCCCCAAGCTTAGATGCTTGAGTCTTCTTGCAATATTATCTTGGGATGCCTTGGGTGTCCCCAAGCTTGAGCTTTTTGTGTCTCCTTAATTCCTCTCATATCACGGCCTCCCTAAATCTCAAAAGCTTCATCCACACAAAACTCAACAAGGACTCGTGAGATAAGTTAGTATAAACCACTGCAAAAACCTTATCATACTCTACTGTAGCAAATCACTAAAATTATTATTAAACATTGCATACTAAATGCCTCTGCATATTTAATAGTCCTATCTTCAAATAGAATCATTAAAGAAGCAAACATATGCAAACAATGCAAACATAACAGCAATCTGCCTAAACAGGATAGTCTGTAAAGAATGCTGGAATATCCATACTTCCCTAGCTCCAAAAATTATGGAAGAAAATTCCCACTGTATTAAATTTATCAGAGCTTAGTATGCAAAATGTTTCAACATTTTATCACATTCTGACTTTTCTAGGGAATTATTGCAACAGCGGTAAACTTTCTGTTTTGAAACAGCAACATGAAGACTTGTAACATAGGCATAGTAAAGGCTATCAATGCCACTTTTATTGGAATAAAAGATGCAAGGAATTGTTATAAATAAAAGAAAGAAAATCCTAACAAAATAAATTGACACTCCAAGCAAAACACATATCATATGGCGAATAAAATATAGCTCCAAGTAAAGTTACCGATGAACGAGGACGAAAGAGGGGATGCCTTCCGGAGCATCCCCAAGCTTAGGCTCTTGGCTATCCTTGAATATTACCTTGGGGTGCCTTGGGCATCCCCAAGCTTAGGATCTTGCCACTCCTTATTCCATAGTCCATCGAATCTTTACCCAAAACTTGAAAACTTCACAACACAAAACTTAACAGAAAACTCGTAAGCTCCGTTAGCGAAAGAAAAAAAACACCACTTCAAGGTACTGTAATGAAATCATTCTTTATTTATATTGGTGTTAAACCTACTTTATTCCAACTTATCTATGGTTTATAAACTATTTTACTAGCCATACATTCATCAAAATAAGTAAACAACACATGAAAAACAGAATCTGTCAAAAACAGAACAGTCTGTAGTAATCTGTAACTAACGCAAACTTATGGAACCCCAAAAATTCTAAAATAAATTTGTGGACCTGAGTAATTTGTATATTAATCATCTTCAAAAACAATTAACTAAATAGCACTCTCCAAATAAAAATGGCAGCAATTCTAGTGAGCGCTAAAGTTTTTGTTTTTTACAGCAAGATCAACAAGACTTTCCCCAAGTCTTCCCAACGGTTCTACTTGGCACAAACACTAATTAAACACATAAAACCACATCTAAACAGAGGATATATGAATTATTTATTACTAAACAGGAGCAAAAAGAAAGGAACAAAAATTAAAATTGGGTTGCCTCCCAACAAGCGCTATCATTTAATGCCCTAGCTAGGCATGATGATTTCCACGATGCTCACTTAAAAGATAAGAATTGTAACATAAAGAAAGCATCTTGAAGAATATGACTAGCACATTTAAGTCTAACTCACTTCCTATGCATAGGGATTTTTTGAGCAAACAACTTGTGGGAACAAGAATCAACTAGCATAGGAGAGCAAAACAAGCATAACTTCAAAATTTTAAGCACATAGAGAGGAAACTTGATATTATTGCAATTCATACAAGCATATATTCCTCCCTCATAATAATTTTCATTAGAATCATGAATTAATTCAACAATATAACCAGCACCTAAATCATTCTTTTCATGATCTACAAGCATAGAAAATTTACTACTCTCCACACAAGCAAAATTCTTCTCATGAATAATAGTGGGAGCAAACTCAACAAAGTAATTATCATGTGAGGAATAATCCAATTGAAAACTAAAATCATGATGACAATTTTCATGGTTATCATTATTTTTAATATCATACAAGTCATCACAATAATCATCATAGATAGCAACTTTGTTCTCATAATCAATTGGAACCTCTTCCGGAATAGTGGATTCATCACAAAATAAAGTCATGACCTCTCCAAATCCACTTTAATCAATATAATCATCATAAATAGGAGGCATGCTTTCATCATAATAAATTTTCTCATCAAAACTTGGGTGACAAAAAATATCATCTTCATCAAACATATCTTCCCCAAGCTTGTGGCTTTGCATATCATTAGCATCATGGATATTCAAGGAATTCGTACTAACAACATTGCAATCATGCTCATCATTCAAATATTTAGTGCCAAAATTTTTATAGATTTCTTCTTCTAGCACTTGAGCACAATTATCCTTTCCATCATACTCACGAAATATATTAAAAAGGTGAAGGGTATGACACAAACTCAATTCCATTTTTTATGGTTTTCTTTTATAAACTAAACTAGTGATAAAACAAGAAACTAAAAGACTCGATTGCAAGATCTAAAGATATACCTTCAAGCACTCACCTCCCCTGCAATGACACCAGAAAAGAGCTTGATTGACGGGGTGTTAGTGCCGCTTTCCTTGCTTCCCTGGCAACGGTGCCAGAAAAGAGCTTGATGTCTACTACACAACCTTCTTCTTGTAGAATTTGTTGGGCCTCCAAGTGCAGAGGTTTGTAGGACAGTAGCAAATTTCCCTCAAGTGAATGACCTAAGGTTTATCAATCCGTAGGAGGCGTAGGATGAAGATGGTCTCTCTCAAGCAACCCTGCAACCAAATAACAAAGAGTCTCTTATGTTCCCAACACACCCAATACAATGGTAAATTGTATAGGTACACTAGTTCGGCGAAGAGATGGTGATACAAGTGCAATATGGATAGTAGATAATGGTTTTTGTAATCTGAAAATATAAAAACAGCAAGGTAACGAATGATAAAAGTGAGCATAAACGGTATTGTAATGCTAGGAAACAAGGCCTAGGGTTCATACTTTCACTAGTGCAAGTCCTCTCAACAATAATAGCATAATTGGATCACATAACTATCCCTCAACATGCAACAAAGAGTCACTCCAAAGTCACTAATAGCGGAGAACGAACGAAGAGATTATGGTAGGGTACAAAACCACCTCAAAGTTATTCTTTCCAATCAATCCATTGGGCTATTCCTATAAGTGTCACAAACAGCCCTAGAGTTCGTACTAGAATAACACCTTAAGACACAAATCAACCAAAACCATAATGTCACCTAGATACTCCAATGCCACCTCAAGTATCCATGGGTATGATTATACGATATGCATCACACAATCTCAGATTCATCTATTCAACCAACACAAAGGACCTCAAAGAGTGCCCCAAAGTTTCTACCGGAGAATCATGATGAAAACGTGTGCCAACCCCTATGCATAGGTTCATGGGTGGAACCCGCAAGTTGATCACCAAGACATACATCAAGTGAATCACGTGGCATCCCATTGTCACCATAGATATGCACGGCAAGACATACGTCAAGTGTTCTCAAATCTTTAAAGACTCAATCCGATAAGATAACTGCAAAGGGAAAACTCAATTCAATACAAGAGAGTAGAGGGGGAGGAGAAACATAAGATCCAACTATAATAGCAAAGCTCGCGATACATCAAGATCATGCCAAATCAAGAACACGAGAGAGAGAGATCAAACACATAGCTACTGGTACATACCCTCAGCCCCGAGGGAGAACTACTCCCTCCTCGTCATGGAGAGAACCGGGATGATGAAGATGGCCACCGGAGAAGGATTCCCCCTCCGGCAGGGTGCCGGAACGGGTCTAGATTGGTTTTCGGTGGCTACTGAGGCTTCTGGCGGCGGAATTCCCGATCTATTGTGTGTTCTGGAAGTTTTAGGGTACGTGAGTATATATGGGTGTAGGAAGTACGTCGGTGGAGCTTTGGGGGCCCCATGAGGCAGGGGGCGCGCCCTAGGGGGGGGGGGCGCCCCCCACCCTCGTGAGCACCTCCCTTGGCTCCTGGCATGGGGTCCAAGTCCATCCGGTAGCTTTCCTTCCAAAAATAACTTCTCCAGTTGATTTCGTTCCGTTTCGACTCCGTTTGATAGTCCTTTTCTTCGAAACACTGAAATAGGCAAAAAACAGCAATTCTGGGCTTGGCCTCCGGTTAATAGGTTAGTCCCAAAAATAATATAAAAGTGGATAATAAAGCCCAATATTGCCCAAAACAGTAGATAACATAGCATGGAGCAATCAAAAATTATAGATACGTTGGAGACGTATCATCTTGCTGGTGTTGTTTTACCATTGTCTAAATGTCTTGTAACCGGGATTCCGAGTCTGATCGGGTTGTTCCGGGAGAAGGAATATCCTTCATTGATCATCAGAGCTTGTGATGGGCTAAGTTGGGACACCCCTGCAGGGTATAAACTTTCGAGAGCCGTGCCCGCGGTTATGTGGCAAATGGGAATTTGTTAATATTCGGTTGTAGAGAACTTGATACTTGACTTAATTAAAATGCATCAACCGTGTGTGTAGCCGTGATGGTGTCTTTCCGACGGAGTCTGGGAAGTGAACACGGTCTTGTGTTATGCTTGAACGTAAGTAGTTTTAGGATCACTTCTTGATCACTTGTAGTTTCACGACCGTTGCGTAGCTTCTCATCTTACTTTTACTTGCGTATCTTAGCCACCATATTTTTCCTAGCGCTTGCTGCCGCTCCACCTCATTACCACATCCTACCCATAAGCTTAAATGGTCTTGATCTCACGGGTGTGAGATTCCGAGTCCTCGTGACTCATGGATACTTCCAAACAGTTGCAGGTTCTGATGATACCAGTGCAGGTGGCGTAACCGAGCTCAAGTGGCAGCTTGATGAAGATCTTGGTCGTTGTTATGTGTCTTTTCTGGATGATCAGTAGTGGTGCCCAGTTGGGACGATCGGGGATCTAGCATTTGGGGTTGTCTTCCTTTATTTTGGTTCCGTAGTCGGACCTTTGATTGTACTATGGATGATGTATGTTTAACTTGTTATTTGTGTGAAGTGGCGATTGTAAGCAACCTCTTTATCCCTTTCTTATTCAGTGCATGGGATTGTGTGAAGATTACCCCTCTTGTGACAAAACCACCATGCGATTATGCCTCTAAGTCGTGCCTCGACACGTGGGAGATATAGCCGCATCATGGGCGTTACAAACGCGTAGCCCCCAAGGGACGGCTCGGTATGATAATACCGACCTGGGGCTTTACATGTACTTCAAAAACTAACACCATATGATGTAGCTCCCAAGTTTTGGGTTACCTTTGACAGGAGCAATTAGTAGCCCCCAAGGGCCGGCTCATCACCATGTGATGGGCCGGGTCATCAATGAGGCGAGTTAATAATGACCTTGCATTAGCCCCAAGTGCCATGGTACATGCTTATAGTGACATGGGACTTGCATAATTGATATAATATTTATTTAAATAATGTAGCCCCCAAGTGTCGGGTCGTGTGCGTGCGGCGACTCGGGACTATTCCTTCCATTGTAGAATTAATCATATCCATTGATAAAGAAACAATAGCCATTGCGCTGAAGCGACTTTGAAAACCTCAATCATAATACTAGTTATTGATAACCATAATAAAAATCCAACCAAGCTGTCTATTCAAGATTTGAATAATATAATCCGGTAAGAAATCCTCAATCATTCAGTACCATAAAGAAAATCCAACCAAGTTTGGCTATTAATGATTTGAATAACTTATCTGTTTGACAAGTAAATCCGGAGTTAAAAAGCCGGCATTCCTTGGCTGATGGTGACTTAATGCACATCCATTGTACTCCAGGATTTTTGTAACCCGGCGGCTTGTAACCTTTGTAAACATTTCCTGCGCAACCAACCACTTGGGCGGGAAGGATTCCCGCGCCCCACCGTGAAGGTTATCTGGTCTAGTTTTGACAAGATGGACCTGTATTATCCGCGTCCCATATGGACACATGGTGTCCTTGACCTGACAGTCAATGTGGCACGCCGGAGTGGGCCAGGGATCCACCAAGGCCACGTCCCATCAAGAAAGGTTGTGCGCCTCGATCCTCGCACAATAACTAATGGCATCCCTCTCTATTCTTGTGTGTAATTAACGCTAAATCATTGGAATGGGAGGGATTTGTTGCCACGCAACGGCATTACCTTGTCGCCGCTTCACATTTCCACAACCCTATAAAAGGGGGATGTGGCAAGGGGAGAGACTTTACGCTCTCAATCCCCCCAGCTATCATCTTGTTCCTTGCACCCTGTATCCAATGCCTAGCTCTCTACCAATCACTGCCACCAAAAGAAGTTCCACGCACTGCAACCATCGCCGGACCTATGGTCGAAGAGAGGAATATGTAGAAGGAAGGCAAGGCAGTGAACCCCAACAAGGGGCCAACGACGAAGACGAAGCAGAAGGCTCCCTCTCTTACCAAGGGGAAGTAGAGGTCGTCGATTGTCACCCAAGCCCACCTGGAGTAGCTTTCCTAGAGTGGGTACCTGTTACTGCGAGAGTGTTCCTTCGCGTGCGTGCCACTCATCACCAAGGACGGTGCTGCCTGGTTCGAGACAACCCCCAAGCCCCACGCCAAGGACAATGAGTGCGTATGTTTTGTACCGTTTCTTGTGCACGGTCTTGACTCCCCCACCCCCTTTTCAGGGTCTTCTACAGTTTTACCGCCTCCAACTCCATCATCTCTCCCCAAACTCCATGTTTTACATCTCATGCTACGTCAAGTTGTGTGAGGCATTCCTCTACTGTGAGCCGTACCTCGGGCTCTGGCGCAAATACTTCGGTGTCAACCTCCAGACCAACGTCATTGAGACGTGCGAGGTCAGAGGTGCCGCCATCAGCAAGACCCCAGCTCCAGATACCTGAAGGGGGAGTTTGTGAGACCACTAAAACTGGCAGAAGGATTGGTTCTACATTGTCGATGTGCCACTGGAAGACACTCCTTGGGTCAGGATCGTCATGGTCTTCACCTTGACACCTCTGAAGAGGCGCAACTCCTAGAAGCTGAGAAGCAGCTAGATGGAGGAGTCCGAGGTAGCCACCAAGCCGAGCGAGAAGGTGATTTCGGTCTTCGAAAACCGTTGCTGGGCTGCTATTCTCTTCTCTCCTCTCAGCCCAAATCATCTACACATCACGTTACCTAGCCCATCTAACCCCTTCCCTCTCGACTGGTGCGTCCGATCTCGATCAGAGGGTCCGAAAACCCCCAAAACCAACCTAAACCCTAGCCCCTTCCTATTTAAGTAGCCACCTTGCCATTTTGGGCATCCCTAGCCCCTAAACCTACCCTAACCCTCCTCCCACCTGTAGCCGCCACCGCTCATCCTCGTCGGGAGGAGGACGACTCCATCTACGTCGCTGGCCTCGTCCACGCAGGCGGGTCGCGTCCTGCGCGAGGCCCAGCAACCAGCCTCCTCCAGCCCGTTGCTCTGACTGGGCCAAGGCCCATGGTGAGCCTCTAGCGCCCTTGCATCTGTTGGGCTAGCCTGTTGATTTGTCCCGAGTCACGTTTTTTCCCCGTGGAACGATTTAGTTATTATTCTAGTGTTTTACTATTTTGCAGAAAAGCCCTTGCATTTCATGCATTTAATAACTCATAAACCATGCATCATATTAAAATGTTTTATATATGAAAAATTGTTAGAATTTCGTCTAGTTTCATAATATGCCACTTTCATCCATGTTAAAAATGTTTAAATTGCTGTTTGTTTAAATTTGCTCAAATGCCATGTTAAAATAATTTATTTCATAACTAATTAACGTAGCTCCATTTTAAATAAACTTTATATGTAAATGGGGTAGAAAAATGCATAGATTGACATGGTGCACTCATCTTGCAAGTTTAACAACTCTAAAATATGGTTTAGGGCAGAACAATACCAAATTCATAATATTCATATGGGGATTTTTCGGAATTGTTGTTTGTTGTTTTCGACCTCATTTAAACTTGCCTAGATAGTTGGTTTATATATGTTCACCTCTTGCCATGTTTAACACCATTTAATATTGATAAGTACATAACTGAGAGAGAACTAAATAAGTCTTGTGGTGTTTCGTCAATATGCAAATCATTGCATATTGAGCTCCGCTTAACTTGTAGTGTTGTTTGTGCACTTTGCCATGCCATGCCTCATTAAATCGGGCATGCATCATACTTGATTGTGCATCATGCCATGTTTATGTGATGGTTGTTTACCATGTTGTTTGCTTCTTTCCGGTTGTGCTTCTCCTTGATAGTTCCGGTTACGTTGCGTTTGTGAGGATCCGTTCTACTACGTTGGTTCGTCAACTTCTTGGGTTCAGTCTTCTTCCTAGCGGGATTTCAGGCAAGATGACCATACCCTCGATATCACTTCTATCTTTGCTTGGTAGTTGTTCGCTCTATTGCTATGTCGCGCTACCTATGACTTGTTTATCATGCCTCCCATATTGCCATGTCAAGCCTCTAACCCACCTTCCTAGCAAACCGTTGTTTGGCTATGTTACCGCTTTTGCTCAGCCCCTCTTATAGCGGTGCTAGTTGCAGGTGTCTTGCAGGTTGTTTCATGTTGGAAAATGGATATTTTTGGGATATCATATTATCTATTGTTTAATTTAATGCATCTATATACTTGGTAAAGGGTGGAAGGCTCGGACTTATGCCTGATGTCTTGTTTCACTCTTGCCGCCCTAGTTTCCGTCATACCAGTGTTATGTTCCTTGATTTTGTGTTCCTAACACAGTTGGGGTTATGGGAACCCCTTCACAGTTCACTTTGAATAAAACTCCTCCACCAAGGCCTGACCTTGGTTTTAACATTTGCCACCTATACCTTTTTCCCTTGGGAGTCACGCTCCCGAGGGTCATCTTTATTTTGACCCCCCCGGGCCAGTGCTCCTCTGAGTGTTGGTCCAAACAAGAGCCCTTTGCAGCGCCACCTCGGGGTAACTTGAGGGCTGGTTTTAGTTGTACGGATTGCTCATCCGTTGTTCCCTAAGAACGAGATATGTGCAGCTCCTATCGGGATTTGTCGGCACAGTCAGGTGGCCTTGCTGGTCTTGTTTTACCATTGTCGAAATGTCTTGTAACCAGGATTCCGAGACTGATCAGGTCTTTCCGGGAGAAGGAATATCCTTCGTTGATCGTGAGAGCTTGTGATGGGCTAAGTTGGGACACCCCTGCAGGGTATAAACTTTCGAGAGCCGTGCCCACGGTTATGTGGCAGATGGGAATTTGTTAATATCTGGTTGTAGAGAACTTGACACTTGACTTAATTAAAATGCACCAACCGCTTGTGTAGCCGTGATGGTCTCTTTTTGGCAGAGTCCAGGAAGTGAACACAGTTTTGGAGTTATGTTTGTGCGTAAGTAGTTTCAGGATCACTTCTTGATCACTTCTAGCTTCACGACCGTTGCGTAGCTTCTCATCTTACTCTTATTTGCGTATGTTAGCACCATACTTGCTTAGCGCTTGCTGTAGCTCCACCTCATTACCTTATCCTACCAATATGCTTAAATAGTCCTGATCTCATGGGTGTGAGATTGTTGAGTCCTCGTGATTCACGGATACTTCCAAATAGTTGCAGGTGCCGATAATACTAGTGCAGGTGACGCAACCGAGCTCAAGTGGGAGCTCGATGAAGATCTTGGTCGTTACTCTGTTTCATTTCCAGATGATCAGTAGTGGAGCCCAGTTGGGATGATCGGGGATCTAGCATTTGGGGTTGTCTTCTTTTATTTTGGTTCCGTAGCCGGACCTTGATTGTACTCTGGATGATGTATGTTTAACACATTATTTGTGTGAAGTGGCAACTGTAAGCCAACTCTTTATCCCTTTCTTATTCGGTACATGGGATTGTGTGAAGATTACTCCTCTTATGACAAAACCACCATGCGGTTATGCCTCTAAGTCGTGCCTCGACATGTGGGAGATATAGCCGCATCGTGGGCATTACATATAGGAAGGCATGTAATAGTGGTGGTGGTGGGGGGGGGGGGGGTAAATTGGCTGCGCTACTGCCACTTAGCAGTAGCGCAGGGTAAAGTCCAGTGCTACAAGTGGACATTAGCAGTAGCGCGGGTCCACCACACCCGCACTACTACTAAGTGCGGGACCAGCTACCCGGCCCCGCGTAGCAGCTGCATGGGGTATATATGTTGCCTGCGCTACATCTAATGGGCATAGTAGTAGTGTGGCCCTTTCCCCCGTGCTACTTTTAAAACACATGTATCCTCTGTCGCGCGCGTCGGCCCTCATTCTCCCTGTTACCACCGGCCCTTCCCCATGCATGTCGGGCCTTTCCCCCCACCGATGGCCCTCCCCCACGTGCGTTAGCCCGCCCCGCCCTACAGTGCTTCGGCCTCGGCGGCACTCGGCCTCGCGCGACAGGTAGGATTCCAAGCTGCCGACATGCTCCTGCGGCCGAACCCTCTGCTGCCCCGCCGCCAGTACCTCCATGGAGCAGTAGCTCCACCCAGCAATACCACAGTCAGGAGGTAGCCGCCGCTCCTTTGTCCCCTCCCTCCTTCCTCTTGCATTGTGTCCCCTGTCTGCTCCAAATGCATTTCAAATTTGATTTCAAGTGTTTTGGTTGATGATGGATGATGGATAATTGTCAGGACCCCGATTCTAAGTCACACCGATCTAGCATGTAACACCTCATATCACTTTGCGGCCTCACGCACGGTATTCCCACGGGTGTCGCCTTACCATGGCCCGGGACCGTTTGCGCCTTTTGGCTCACGTATATGATAGTGTCGCTAGCATCCATATGACAGAGAACCCGGGCCGACATGGCTAGTCGTGAACCCAAAGCGGCACTAACCTATGGGGACATGCATACATGATTCACATCGAGCATGTCGGTCAGCAGCGTGTGAATCTGGGCTGTAGCACTGGGCTAACAGGACTCCGGGGAACCCGGGCTGTAGCAGGCTAGGCAGGACTCCGGAGGTCACCGCGTGACATTTTCCCGAAGGGACAGACACAGGAACGAAATGAAACACATGCTGGCTAGTCAAGTGTCCTGAGCAGTAGTGCTGGGCTAGCAGGACTCCGGTGAACCGGGCTGTAGCAGACTACTATGGCTCAAAGAAGCACTAGACTACATTTCCCCATAAGAGAGGCTGCCAAGGACAAACAACTAGATTGTCGGATCCCACACATAGCAATGCACGTCACACGTACGCATAACATGCAAGTATGTGTTGTACAACATGGCATCACAACATAACGCAACTCATATAGATAAAGGCCCAGAAGAGCCACATAGCATTAAATACAAACAGGGGTCACATGACCCATCATTCAGAGCATACAAGCAACGGAAGCATTACATGTCTGAGTACAGACAACTACAAAAGAAAAGGGCTAAGAGGCCTGACTATCTACAAGTCCCTCCCAAGGTTACAAGATCGTAGCTGAGGTAACAAGCTACTCGTCGAAGTCCAAGCGGTACTACTAGTGAGACAGATGTCTCACCTGCAAAACATAAATAAAGCAAACGTGAGTACAAAGGTACTCAGCAAGACTTACATCAGATCCTATCATACATGCATTTGTATCAAGAAGGTAATGTGGGGTTTAGTTGCAGCAAGCCAGCTTTGACTCAGTGGCTATCCTATTCTACGACAACGACAAACTTCTTTGAGGTGAGGCAGCGCACACGAGTCCACTAATCACCACATCTATACACTACTATGGGTTCATCCTTGTCTTCTTACGAGAAAGCCATCCATAGCACTCACACTTGTCTTGAGCATTTTAGAGTATCCATTTCAAGTTGTCTATGTACCACGTAAGCATCCAAGAAGTCCATAACCGAGGACACGGCTATTCGAATAGATTATGATAACCCTGCAGGGGTGTACTTCTTCCCACATGCTCTCACCACTTACCGCCATGTACATGTCATGTACCTCGGCAACCTTCAAGCGGAAGCCTGGCGAGGGTGTCGGCCACGACCTGACTAACCACACAAATCTCTCTTCCAGGTTTATCGCCTATTCGGGTTCCATCCGCAAGGAGATCCGGCCGGGGTGTCGCTCACGGCCCCAAACGATGTGAGCAGGGTTCCCAAGCCCACCATCCGGGTGCCACTTGGTACACCGTGCCACTGTGCCTAGTCTGTCCCAAGCCCACCTGGCCGGGTGCCACTTGGTAGACTACTAACACTACCTACAAACACCAGAAACTATTTGCAACTCCTAGACAGAGATCAAGTTGGCTAATAAGTCGAGAGAGCTTGGAGCGCCCAGAGCCCAATGTGTGGTAGTAACTAGTCATTGGACAACTTACACAGAACTCAGTTCTTAAGGACGGTCCCAATGAGACAACCCACCATGTACTCCAACATGGCCTCTCACCGCCACCTCTACCAAATCGTGTTCACACGCTTAACTCTTAGCACCAGAACATATCGTAACACTCCAATTCATTCCCAATGAATCAAACCTGACACAACTCTAAGCAATAGCAGGCATGGCATGGTAGGAACACAACATGGCTCAATCAACTCCTACACATGCTAGTGGGTTTTAACTATTTAGTGTGGCAATGACAGGTCATGCAGAGGAATGGGTTCAACTACCGCAGCATACAGTAGCAGTTGAATCATTGTTGTCCTAATGTAATAAATAAGAGCAGGAGCGAGAGGGTAGGATTGTATCGAATGAACAAGGGGGTTTGCTTGCCTATTAGATCAACAGGGGGGCACTGCTCCTCAGATAGTTACTCTGGATCGGTCTCGGGAGCAGGACCTATCGAGAAGGAACGGTGTCGGCAATCAATACACCAACATATGCAACAATATGATGCATGAACATGGCATGTAGATGTGATGTTGTTTGAGCTAATGCAGCTAGAATTCATTTGGATGAAGTCCATTTGAACCAAGAATTCAAATGCAACTCCAAGTTAAGTCTTATAAATGCCATTTATATGTTTTCACCTATACAACAAGTATAAGTTGGTTTAACATGCATGAAACAGGTACAGATGGATAGATTGAATTTTTCTGATAATTTTTCATATATAAATTATTTCAATCTGAGCTACGGTTGAATTTCTATGAATTTGAAGTTTATATCATTTTCTGAAATTTCCTAATTTATTTTAATACCAGAAAATGATATATTGCGTCAGTACAGCATCATGCTTACGTCAGCAGGTCAAAGGCGGCTGACCACGTCAAACCTAACATGTGGGGTCCACACGTCAGTGTCTGTGGGTAATCCTAAATTAAATTAAACCTAAACTGGATTAGTTAATGGGGTTGGCCCCACGCGTCAGTGACCCAATTAGTTAATCAGGGTTTAATTAGTTGTTAAACTAATCCTAACTAAAAATTAACAGGGTCGGGCCCCACATGTCGGCGACCCACAGAAGGTCAAACCTCCTGGTCAGCGGGGTCAAAACCCGCCGGCGACTCGACGCCGGCGAGGCAAGACGTGGCGGAGCGCGTCGGAAATCGCCTTCCGGCGACCAAACGCGCGGCGGAGACTACAGAGGCGAAGCCCGCGCTCGTCCGCACTGATCGGAGCAAGTGGGAGAGGCGGGGGCGGCCGGAGCTCGCCGGAGCAAAGCTCGGGGCGGCGACCGGAGTTCGGCTTCGAGCGGGAGAGGGCTGCGGGGCACGGGGAGGCCACCCGAGGGGCTCTGCGGCATCCTCGTGGCACCGGGAGCACGATGGGATGCTCGGTTTGGGTGGAGGCGGGCCAAGACAACGACGGCGACATGGACGGCGGCAAAGCGCAACGGCCATGGCGGGGAACGATGCTACGACGCGAGAGCGACTAAGCGGAGAGGGGGAAACAGTGGCGGGGCTCACCGCGGATCCGGTGGAGGCGTCAGAGAGCTCGGGGGAGGTCCAATGGCGACGAATTTAACGACGGTGATCTGCGGCATCGACGAGGAAGACGACGTCGAGGGCAGCTCTGCAGGGCGTCCCGGCTTGCGTGAGTCGTCGGAGAGGTCGAGGAGGACAGCACGGAGCTAACGGGCTTGTCAGAGAGGCGAGGCAGTGACGGTGGCCGCGGCAACGGCGAACGGCAGCGACGAACGCGCTCGGTCACGAGCGAGAGAGCGAGGGAGAGGAGAGGAGAGGACTGGGGAGAGTGAGAGGGTCCAGGGGGCGCGTGGCGTCGTCCAGACGCATCGGCGGAGGGACAGGCAGGCAGGGAGGGAGGAGGTGGCGCGGCGCGGCGGTGCACGCACGTCGGCACGCGCCTGTCCTCCTGGCGGGAGGAAGACAACAGGGGAGGGGGGCAGGTGGGCTGGGCTGGCCAACTGGGCCGGCCAGACCGCACAGTGCTGGGCCAACACGGGCGCTGGCCGCAGGTAAGTTTTTCCATTTCCTTTTTATTTTTTATTTTTCTGACATTTTTTCTTCTGATTTAGTAAAAATACTAAATCAATTTATTTTCTTATGCCAATTTTTGTAGGAGCTAGTGGTATTATTCCAGAGCTCCTCAACAACTAGCATAATTTTTGGATATATATTATTTATATATCATATATATATATCCAAAGCAAATAATTATGCATTAATTCCAGATGGCCAAAATAAATATTTATGAGCTCCTGAAAATATTTGTTAGAATTTTAACTCTGACCAATATTTTCATAGAGCAACATGAACATTTTCTTGGACCCTTTGTGGAGCAATTTTTATCTGGGTCATTTCCAGAAATGAAATCTGAGGGTTTCACAAATCCCCATTTCAAATTTAAATGAAATTTAAACATGATGCACACATGAAGGGCTAGCCTAGGTCATACCAGAACTAGGGATGTGACAACTCGCCCCCACTCGGAAAAATCTCGTCCCGAGATTCAGGAGTCGACGGAAAGAAAGTGGGGTACTCAAGTCGAAGACGATCTTCACGCTCCCAGGCAGCTTCTCTCTCGGAATGATGAGACCACTGAACTTTGAGAAACTTGATGTTCTGACGTCGAGTAACACGCTCTGTTTGATCAAGAATGCGAACAGGGTACTCTCGATATGTGAGGTTATCTTGGAGATCAAGCGTTTCGTGGTCCACTCCACGGATGGGATCCGAGAAGCAACGCCTGAGTTCAGAGACGTGGAAGACATCATGTACTCGAGAAAGATGTGGGGGTAGTTCCAACTGGCAGGCAACCTCTCCTTGTTTAGCGAGAATGCGAAAAGGACCAATGTAATGAGGAGCCAATTTTCCCTTGATACCGAAACGATGGGTACCCTTCAAAGGAGTAACCCGAAGCTAAGCTTTGTCGCCAACTTCATAAGCCACTTCCTTATGACTATGGTCATACTGGCTCTTTTAACGAGATTGGGTTGTTTTCAAATTCTCACGAATGATGCGAACTTGCTCTTCTGCCTCATGGATCATATCTGGTCCAAAGAATTGTCTTTCACCGGTTTCTGACTAGTTCAAAGGTGTTCGACATCTTTGTCCATACAGAACCTCAAAAGGAGCTTTCTTGAGGCTGGATTGGTAGATGTTGTTATAAGCAAACTCGGTGAAGGGAAGACACTTCTCCCAGTCCATACCGAATGAGATAACATAAGCTCTAAGCATGTCTTCGAGAATTTGGTTGACCCTTTCCACCTGACCACTTGATTGAGGGTAGAAAGCGGTACTGAAGGAAAGATGGGTGCCCATGGCAGTTTGGAAACTCTCTCAGAAATGAGAGGTGAAAAGACTACCATGGTCTGAATTGATCTCTAGTGGAACACCATGAAGTGACACTATTCAAGAAATATATAAGTCAGCGAGCTGACTAGCAGTGATACTCTCTCGAACAGGTAGGAAGTGAGCCACTTTGGAAAGACGATCAATGACTACGAAGATAGCATTATTCCCTTTCTTGGTCCTGGGAAAGCCGGTGATGAAGTCCATACCAACTTTATCCCATTTCCATTCAAGAATAGCTAAAGGCTGAAGGGTGCCAGCAGGCCTTTGATGCTCTGCCTTAACGCGACGACAAACGTCGCAGTTAGCAATAAACTGTGCAATTTCTCTCTTCATCCTAGTCCACCAAAACCTCTGGCGCAGGTCCTGATACATCTTAGTGCTACCGGGATGAATCATGAGAGGAGATTCATGCGCCTCCTTAAGAATCAGTTGTCGTAGATGTTGATTCTTGGGAACCACCAAGCGATTCTAAAAAAAACAACACCTCGATCATCTAAGGAGAAACTGCCACCAACTCCCTTGTCAATGTTTCTCTTGATCCGGGATCCTGCTTCTGAGCAGAGATGATCTGATCCACAAGAGTAGGTTTCGCCACCAAGGTAGAAAGGAATCCGTGAGGAGCAATGTGAAGGTTGAGCTTACATAACTCCTCATGGAGAAGTGGTTGGCCCTGTTGCAACATGAGATTGTTGCAATAGGACTTACGACTTAGCGCATCAGCCATGACATTTCCCTTGCCTGGGGTGTAGGTAATCCCTAAGTCGTAATCTGAGATCAACTCCAACCAACGTCTTTGCCTAAGGTTCAAATCTGGTTGGGTGAAGATATACTTAAGACTCTGGTGATCGGTGTAAATCTCGCAACGTTTACCAAGAAGGTAATGTCGCCATGTCTTAAGCGCATAGACTACGGCTGCAAGCTCTAGATCATGTGTAGGATAATTATCCTCATGTGGATGCAACTGTCGAGATGCATAGGCAATCACATGATGATCCTGCATAAGGATGCAACCTAGTCCCTGTCGTGAGGCATCACAATAGGTAATAAAGTCCTTAGTGAAATCCGGTGGCACAAGTATGGGAGCAGAAGTCAGGCATCTTTTCAGTTCCTGAAAACTGTGCTCACACTGTGGGGACCACTCAAACTTTTTATCTTTCTTGAGAAGTTCCGTGAGAGGTTTGGCCACTT